>NC_044366.1:10952362-11296855 GCF_007364275.1 Archocentrus centrarchus
AACGAGACAATAACAAAATAAAAACTATATAAAAGGATTAAAAACGATAACGAGATTGACACTTTCGTCAAAGAATGAAAACGAGATGAAAATGCTTGGCAGGGACATCCATTCAGAACTTATTTAATTTTGTGACAGGGTGGGACAAATTAGAAAAACATCCAATCAAACGCACAGTTGCACAAATTTGATTTGAATCGACTGTAGATTTAGTCGACTATATTCTTACACTAATTAGTCAACTAAAACTAGACTAAAACTAAAACTATTCAGATGACTAAATTTTGACTAAAACTAAATTACCTTTTCGTCAAAAGACTATGACTAAAACTAAATCAAAATTTGCTGTCAAAGTTAACACTGCACCAGTGTGCAATGTATTAATATCGATTTTAAAACTCGGTTTCATCAAAAGTAAAACCAAGGTAAGATAATCCCAGTAAACAAACCGAAGAAGTAGTTCGTTAGTACAGTAGCAGTTGAGAAAGAGTCAAAGACATCAGAGGGAATTTTGGATTACCTTTTCCTGGGATGGCCAACACAGTGCGAGTGCGGCTCTGTCTACCTTCTGCGGTCTTAGTGGCACAGCTGTGTGAGCAGGTGGACCAGGAGGACCAGGGGCCAACCACACAGTCTGCAGAACAGGGCACCTCGCAGGCTTCTTCTGCGGCTGGAGGGCCATCCACACAGTAGGCATCAGGCACATCTTCTTCTGAAAAAGGCAAGATAAGATAACTGAAATCAGCCTTAAAGGCCAAATAATCTATTTTACACTTGCTACACATGGTGTATCTCATCCTGATCTAACAAATACCAGATAGGGAAATAACCTTGTGCAAACTAAACTAAAACACACTGAAGCTGGAATGAAATCCCAGTTCAGGTATACATCAAATAACAAGTATATATTAGAAGCACAAAGTGATATAACCCCAGGCCCTATGACTCTGAGTTGATCAGATTAAAACTTACAGGGCCGCTCTTGCTCACAAATGCAGAGGCAAATGAACCCATAACATACTGCGATCCTAATACATCAGCTTCCTCCAGAGGATAATAGATTTTTCTTCACACCGAATGAAAGTGTAAATGCAGTTTACATAGAGTACAACATAGGAGTACAACACATTGTGTTACTGGGTCAGCTACTTTATATTCTGTGCTTGTCTCAGTTTTAGCCTTTTTGTAAGGCCTGAATTATCTCTGAAGAACACACAGTTGCAATGAGATGTGCACTTGTGATACTGGACAAGATAATAAGTGGATCTTGCTGACACTACCAACACATGCACTCTATGACAAGTTTAAGTCATGTCTACATAAACTGTGAATATGAACACATGGTAATTCAGGTATATGGGAGGACTGTGTGTATGTTACAGTTTGTAGGAGTTTATTCTTCAAAATTAATCCCTAAAATTCTTGTTTTTTTGTATTGATAAATTTTGCCAAGAGCAAGCTGCAGATAGTAAAAACAGTTTTCTTCTTCAATAAAATATTTATACCAAACATAAGCAGGCATCCCTCCTTTGTGTTCTGTCAAACACAAATTTCACTTTATCAAAAGAAATTGTAAGGTCATTCCATTGGTATTCTGAGCCAGTCTTAAAAGCTATCCTTCAGCCTTCATCCATCATCTTCATGTTATGAAATATGTATCAGACCTCCTAGTTAACTGTTCTCTTACGAGTAAAATAGCGACAGGAAACAAAGAGCCATTTCTTTTTACTTTGTTATATCTGTGATCTAGCTTTTTTTTTTTTCAAGTTTATCGAGGTTGCTTTAAGACTTTTTGATCCATCTGTAAGGTCTGCAATGCAGTAAGTGCAATTCTGGAAGCAATACCCCATGAAATTGAACTACCTGCAAGTATTTATGTCACTTAAAATGTAATGGCCTTGTCACTGCCTTTTGCAAACAAGATGGTCAAAATACTTGTCAATATATTTGCATGGTGTCACTATAACTGCTCTCTGCTGATGTAAACTCTAGCTAAGGTTTTGCAGACAAAATACAGAAGGCTGCACTTTTTCTGACACATATCCATTACACTGGTGCAAAATACATATTCTCAAAAAAAAAAAAACATACCAGATGGCTGGAGAGGCTGGCTAAGATGTTCCACATGTATCGCAAGATAACTATAGATTTCACTGCTGTCCTCTATACACTGCTGCGTATTAAGTCTTGCTTTTCTTTTCTATATCACAATGTCATCATCACTGATATGGTATTTTAAAAAAAAAAAAAAAGGTACTCAAAAAAACATAAGAGATGGATTGGGAATAAAACTGAAAAAGACATGCCCTTACACATGTCTGTCAGTTCTCACTTGATTTTAATAAGGTCAAAGATTAAAATGAAAAAAAAAGAAAATATGTTTGATGCATCATGATGAGTGGCTCAAACATTTTGCCTATGACAACATCAATAAGAGAGAGAGAGAGAGAGAGAGAATTATGACATGCAGACGTGACTAGATAACATGGGGACTGAAAAAGTAGCTTTGGGAACCTTATGGCATACCAGTATACCATACTTTTATGATTTCTTGTTAAACACTATGCAGTTTAAATATATAACATATTACTAGATTGATAGATATACAGACAGATACCTTTGTATCTCTTTTTTGATCTCACAAAGAGTTTGCCATAGATTCCTCTAAGGTCTCTGTCCTAGAGAGACAGATCAATTTCAGAAACAGGAATGCCATCCTGTTGTCAAAACAATGCCAGCAGCATCTGAAGCATTGTTTTCTGATATACACTCACAGAGAGCAGAATCATTAACTTGGGTGAACCCTGCTACCAGATCGCGAATATAGTTTAACCATAACAACCCCAGGGCAGATCTGTCATCAATTTGTCTTTTTTTTTTTCCCTTTTCCCCCATTTTTTTTTTTTATTTTTTTTTTTAAATCAGAAAGATGTAAAAGACTCCCTCAGGGAGTTTGGAAACCTTGTGGCCATAAAGTCAAAGCATATGAGATCTCCAGCCATCAAAGCAGCTGATGCATACAGCAGGAGTAAATAATCTGCTAAATGTAATGATAAAGACCTGAGGCTACATTATGGGACACAGTAGCACTTTCCAACACATATCCAAGAAGGCATAAGATGGAAATTTTTCCATCTGATGTTAATGTTTAAAAAAAAAAAAAAACAACCAAACAAATCATGCAGAAACATTTGCTTAGCAAGTTTATCTTCATAACATCTGACAAGTAAAGGATGGTGGATGGTGATGCGGTTATTATTGTAATGTTCAGTAAAATTATATTTTAAACCAGAAATAAACTTTAGGTACTCAGAATACAGTTCTCATGATGATCTATCTCTAAACTAGTCTGCAGCACTTGAATAGAAATTACACTGATCTTTAACGTTATTGTTTTGAACTGACAGTAAGCTGTGTGGGAATTCTTTGTCACTGTTCTGATTTGCCATGACTCCTACCCAGGTAATTATTTCAGGTATGCATGCTTAATGCAAAGACAGCATAAATAGAACAGGGCATGCACTATATATTTCAGTGAATCAACCTCACTGACCCGCATTTAGAGCAATACACACTAAACATGCAAAAATGTGCAATGAGACACAGAAACAACTTTAAAAAAAAAAAAAAAAAGCTTTAAATGGAAAATGCAAAGTAAAAAGTTTCACCTTAAAGTAAAGGTAATATGTATTGTTTTTTGCTACCTTTACAGAAAGAGCAGAAGAATAACAGTTTGCTTTTTTGCCACCCACTATGGGCAGTGACAACATTTTGATACAATGTTCCATTGTTTTGTATTCATACTGTACAAAGACAGAAGTATCATGTCGGCTTATGATAAGCACGCTGGACCAAAGGCCAGTGTGTTTAGCCCTTTTCATGCATAGCGGTCACTGCAGAGGTCAGCTGTTCAAAAACTGTTCTCTTGTATATCCATGTGTTTTGTTGTTACAGTGGCATATCACCCAACACAGTGGATGACTGTGCATCATCCCATACACTGCTACCTATTGCTCAGTCATGGGAAGTTGTTTTTGTTATTTTTATTTGTTATTTGAATGTAATTAACAGGATTGAGATTACTCAGTGCTAGCAATAGTGACAGTGGATCTGAGGATACAGTATAATTTTCTGTTATCGGTTTGTTAAATACATATTTCTCTGGTTCAAAAGTCAAACACATGGTGTTCAGCTGAGTGGACACATAGGTTCATAAACAAAATTTCAATTGCATTGGGTTTTTTTTGTTTTTTTTCATGCCTAAAGAGGAATATAAACACTCAAGGAAAAAAATCTGACATGGGCTTCAGGCTTATAAAAAAAAAAAAAAAAAAAGATTAAAACAGATGCATTATTGTCAAAGGTAGAATTACTGTGCTTTTATAAACAACAGAAAATCAGTAATTCAACAATCTTTCTTTTTGAAAATCAAAAGGGTTTAATGCATATATTAGCAAACAAAAGTAGCAAAAGACTCACAAAGCCTTGCCTGAAAAAACTGCCTAAAGAAAATTGACATGATAACATGAATCCAAAGTCACAACTTATGTATTTTGTCTCTGTGTGAGTTATGTATGAGACTACTGTGTGTGTGTGTGTGTGTGTGTGTGTGTGTGTGTGTGTGTGTGTGTGTGTGTGTGTGTGTGTGGGTGGGGGGTGGGGGGCTCTGCAAATAGATGGTTGCCCTAGGGGTCCTTTTGCATTATTAATACAGGAATCTGTAGTTGGGGCTCTTACTCAGATATAATATCACTGCCTCCTGCATGCAATTTCCACATGATTTCTATTCTGCTCGCCCACCTACCAATTAATTTCTTCATTGTTATTATTCTAGTAGATACTGGAAAAAAAAAAGTCCTCACCTTTGCTTAAAAGTTAATAATCATATGCAATCTGTGCAGGAAGCTTTTAAAGTAGAGCTGCTGCTGCTGCTGCTGGTGGTGGTGGTGGTGGGGTAAACAAGGCGCACTGGATGAAATGAATATCCAACAAACTAGCCTGGGTCACTAATTATTTTCTATGCTTTACCCACCTGTCAAATGTGTAGCTTCAACATTTCACCATCAGCAAAAGTTATAGTCACTTTTAGCACCTGATTCCAGAATGTATTATTATTACCTGAATATTGCTGACCTTTTGGTTCAACAGAGTTGGGTTAGCATTATTAGGTCAGAAATGACTGGCAGTTGTCATGACACACATTCTGCAGATCTTTGGTGTGTATACTCTTTAAAGCTACAGATTGCCTGTCATAGGTACACAGCATGCACCGTGTTCTGTGGTTACTTTAAGAAATTGCACCAGCTACTTCAGTCACCGTGCAATTAGTGGGAGCTGTCAAAACAACTTCACTGAGTCAAAAAGCTTGAGGGTGCCGCTACTGTATCACATCCCTTTGTTGAGCTAGTTTACAGCCCAAAATAGAAACTGTAGAATGCAATAAATGAACACATTTAGATTTGGCACTCAGTAACAGTTTTACTATGTTTAAAAAATAATAATTAAAAAATGTGAAGTGGTACAAGGCTATGAGACACAATGTCAAAAAAGATACTGATACTGCTGTTCATTAAAGCAGTTAAAAGGTGGATAGGAAAGATACTGACTTAGTTGCAAATAATTTTTACTTGATTTTTATTTCTTTAAAACTGTGCTTATTAGTTTACAGGAATAGTGTCCTTATAAAACTTTGGTATTCTGACAATTTGTTTTGCTAATCCACAAGTTGAACACGTTGGACCTCTTAATTACAAGAAGTTAATGTGATGTTCAGGAAGTGAACAGTAAATGTTGCTATAAATGTATATTTCTTTACAATATTTTTTGAATAATGGGTACAATTTCTGTTATTTTACCAGTGTAACTGGTTGACTGGTCACATATAAGTATAGTCAAACACAATGGGATTAAGCTAATCGTGTGCAAATAAAGATAGCATTTTAAGTTTTTATTTGCAACAGATTTAAAAATTTCCACTGGCATTGCCAATGACATTTTGGTTTTTAATAACAGTACAAACCAACTTCAACAGCAGGTCCCTCCAAAAAAAATATAGTTACTCTCAGATCAGAACAGGTCAATGTCTGGGATGAGTTTCTTCAGATGATGTTCTTCAGCTTTGCCAAACTCTTTGTAATTCCACAGCACTGGGTCAAAATGTGGGCTCAGAGTGGACCAATATGATTCTATGCGTTAGTTTTGTCAGTCCACTTAACTTTTTCACTGGAGCACTGTGGCGTGTCAGTGTCCTCATTTACGGTTAACAGCGATCACTTGTGTGCCTCAAGAAGCAGTCAAAAGCATTTAGATGTTGAATTTCTCAGATCTATGAGATTTTTCAGTTTATGCAAAACAATCATTCTTGTTTACAGATTTTGTAAGAATCATTTTATGTGCGTGGGTAATCAGCAGAATCTTGTGGACAGCAAAGCCAAATTTGTCAAGTATTTTTTTAGAAGTCAAAGTAGCCCCAACTTACACTTCAAATCTACCTCCACTGATTGGATTCCCCTGACTCCAATTAGCTTTTGTTAATATAATTAAGCTAGAAGTTTGCATGGTTTTTCAGTCCATAATGGGAATATCTGTCTCTGTCTTCCACAGAAATCCTTAAGCATGCAGTTGTCATGTGCTATATAATAAAAAAAGCCACTAAGACCAAAACATATTTTATACAAAACATAGCACACTTATAATATTGATTGTAAAAATAACCATATCATATAACTAGACTTCAAATGCAATAGCACAGCTATTCAGCCACTAAACCTTTCTGCGTTTGCTCTCTGTCTTATCTGCTCAACCTGAAGTGGCTCGACACATAATAGATGTCTCATGAAGCGAATGATTACTAAAAGAGGGCTAGATATATTATCTTAATATGCGATGCACTCGAATGATTCATCAGAAAAGCAACAGTGTTCTATGTTTCTCAACCTAAAAACATTCCTCTGGAGCATCTTTTTGGTTAGGAGCCAAATTGCCCTTGAACACCCTTGTATCACTTAATTCCACGTCATTCATACCTAAATGATTTCTGTTGCACTAAAATCCTGGACTATCCTGCATGGGAAACACACATTAGGTGATATAGATTTTTTTTTTTCATGATTGCTTGAGCAGCCCTAGATAATCATATATATCTCCATCAGATAAATGTTGTCAGAAAAGTGCAGTTTGTTTGCTCTCTATAGGCTCAGACTTTCCTCAAACAATTTCATGCATCTTCAGACTTGGAATGCAGATTTGCTTTAAGCTGGGAAATTGGGAACAAAATGCTTACTCAATCAGGGAGAATTTTATTTATTTATTTGACAAATCTCTGGGGCACCTGGCACATCACTACATTTCACAACATTCCATTTGATGTTTAGCTTGACAGAAGTAACCCCAGCCACCTTATTCACAAGATTCATCCTCTTCTCCAAAGTGGAATTCGGGTCAAATGTAAGAGATATTTAAATTAAACCTTTTTAATTGCTTTTTTAATTAAAAAACTGGGGACAGAGCACTATTGGTGGAAGGTAGACTTTGTCCAGCAAAATGTAACTTATTGCATTTTACCATGCTTTATTGTTTGGCTCTCGTGTACACAGCTTTTCTGGTTTTAAACATAACAGAAGGGAGCATAGCTTGAGGGGTTTGGTTGTATATAATGTCCCAATGATGTATATATCACCTTTAATGAGAGGGGGGAAAAAAGACTTCTGCTTAAAATGGGGACACTCTGAAACTAGACAATTGAATGGGCACTGACTGACTGACTTGTGAATTCCTTCCAATCTTCCAATTAAAAAGACAGGGTAAGACAGGATAAGATTAAGTGTAGACAGGGTCTGTTTTCTCTCTTTTTTCACCAGAAAACTTTCACTTGTTATCCATAAATAACTTAAATCCAGCTCGAACAGCAGAGATGAAACTGAAGAGTTCCTCAAAATCAACACCACCTCTGTAGACAAAGATAGCTATGTCAGCTAATGTATTTATGATTTAATGATTACAAGATAAGCTGCTACTATTGAAAGAAAATGCATGTGCATCTACAAATATCACAGCTAGTTACTGTTTCTGACAGCATATCAGATTATTGCAAACAATCCTTTAATCTCTGCTGATATGTTACTCCTGCCTATCCATTTTCTCTGCCTATCTCAACCTGTCAGAACAAAAATGATTGAAACCCAGGCAGCAGTGAATACGTATGCAGGTATTCTCCGCAGTCGGTCTAAATCTTCCTACATCCTAAGCTCCAGATCCCCATTGCTCTCTCCACAGGACTGAAGAAGAACTGTAAAATTCTACTGCAAAGTTTCTTTATAATGCACTGCAGGAACCCGAAGATACTGCAGTTAATGTCATTAACCATCCACCTCCTCTGCTGGATTTTAGGTGCTTTGATTAGAGCTTTAGTTAAATATATGTAAAAATACTGCTTGAGTTCAACTGATAACCATTACAAATAAATAAATAATAAAAATACTGGTGGCCACCAGTGCTACCTCTCAGCCTCCTCGCAATTGAATCTTTAGTTTACCAGGACTCAGTAGATCATAATGCGGTGCATATGAGCCTCAGCGAATTTATTCACTATACCATGCTAAAATCATAATAAATACAAACCACTGACAATACAGTCACTTTCTGTTGGTATTATTATGGTAAGAACTATAGTTGGACATTCCTTTATGACCATTGAGGATTTTGACTAACATTCTACTCAATTCAGTAACATGCTAGCTTTTATAGGTTATATGCCATGGAGTGACTAATCAGATGAGCGATTGTACTTACATCCAGTAGATTCTTAAAACCACTTGATCATCCCAAAAGGGTTAGCTGTGTAATATTTTATTATATAAAACATAATAATGTGTATGATGTGTGATATTTTACCTCAAACATACAGCATTGTCTTCTTCATTACAAAAGAATATTGAAGAAAGGCTTTCAAGTTGAAAAGTAATCGAGATTCTTGGCATATGGGAGGGAATGTACAGTATATGATCAGTCTACGGACAATAATTGACACCACGGTGCTTTGTGGACTTTAAATGATCATGCAGTGATTTTTCTGTTACTGGCATGTTTATTAGTGCATGCAGGAACATAAAAATATGTCCTTCCAACTCTATAAGGAAATGAGTACTATTATTTTGTTTGTCCCAAAACAAGCTTCACTTCTGGGAGCTCTGGTGGGTGAGTTTCACTTAGTATTGGCAATACTAAGTAACATTCACAGTCATTTAAAAAAAGGATTTTATGTGTTGCAGTGGCCACAAATGCTGTTGAAACACATATCAATGTAAATTTTACATATCAATGTAAAAAAGAAAAAAAAAAAAAGATTACTGTCTGTCAGTCACCCCTGAAATACCTACATATGTGACCAGAAGCAAACACAATTTATTAAGCCTTAATGTGCAAACGCTGTCTTAATCACAATATATTCTTACGTGCATTGTCATGCCAGCATACATGACCAAACAGTGATTATACTTCATTGTCTGTTATTTGTCAAAAGTCTATTTAAAAGCATCAACTCTCCCCATTTGGTAACAAATAATAATAAACATTTCATATTGAAATCTATGCATCATTTGAGTCAGTCCTTTGAACCTCATTTTATTTGACTACAAACTGCAGCAACATTGACAGAACGTTCCAGGCCATGTTCCCATAAAAGACAAACAAATCTAAATTGAAACAATAAGCGTGGAACATCTTTTAACAGTTCTGTTATCAAATTGTGCCCTGGCCTGAAAATCCATACACTTACAGCAATCTGACAGCCAGATGGTTATTATCATTATGAAAATTCACTGAATGCAAATTGGGAAAAAGCTTTGGAATGTCATTTTGTCAAAAGACTGGAAGAGTGGTGCTGGAACATATTATACTGCACCATTGAGAAACCTGCCAAATAAAAAATGCATGAATTGTATCAAGGTTGCCACATGCCAAAGTGTCAGTGTCAGTAGATGCAGCTAAGCTATCAGTATGAGAAGGCTATATGATATCCTTCCTGAGTAAATGCACATATCACATGGTTTAAAAAAATCCTATATGACTTCCTTCTCAAGCCATAGCTTTCACAAGATTTTTTAGTAAACTTGACTTCTGATCTTGATGTCAAGGTCACCAAAATTTGAACATCATCCAAGATTTTTAGTACATACAAGTATGGTATCAATTGGAAAAGATTTTCAGGAAACGTGACCTCTGAAGGTTGCCGACAATCAAACTTGTCTGAGATTTTTAGCAGATGCACCTATGGTATCAATTTGAAAAATCATATGTCGCATCTTTCTCGAGTTATCATTATTCACAAAGTTGGGTGTCCACACCACCTGCCCAGCGGGGTGACAACAATACCCCTGTACAATCATTCCAAGTTCAAAGAAATAACTAAACGCCCAAAATTGCCATGATATTCATGAGTATGATGAGTGGATGTAAACTTCTGACCACAAATGTACATACAAACACTTAAATATAGATATTTCATTAAATTGAGCTGACCTGCTTCAACTCTTCTTCTGTAATAAATTTTGGTGGGGATACTAGTGGAAGCTTTGTCTAGTGGAAGCTTTGAAGAAACTGTGGCATTATCAATATTAAATACAGTTAGTCCAGTTTTTGAGACTGTTGGAATCTTTATTTAGCACTTTATTTTTCAAGCCTGCCTTTATGCCTTTTCTTTCCAACAGACAAAGTGTCTATCATCTTTATTTGTGCAACAGCTTAGACGCAGAGCTTGAACGTGATGAGTCTGAATGTGCAGACAGTCTGGTAATTAGCAGTTACTTTCTCCAAGGTCTGCTAAATTTTAACAGCTAAGAACATTTTCTCTCTGGAGAGAAACCTGGTCACGATCAAAGAGGGAGTCACTTAGATCTTTGCACAAAAATAAATAAATCAAAATAATCAAAGCAACAAAACTTGTTCTGTCTGTCTAATCGTCTCTTTGCCATCACTCATTCAAATAAGGAAAAACCAAGCAGTACTGGGTTTCACTACATTACTTGGTGCCATTATTATGTGATTCAGTAAACACATAAGAGCAGATTTGAATAATGTAAATGTGATATAATGTGAAAATGTAAGATTCTTTTCATTGTCAAATCCTTTACACAAGGATCATCTTTCTGCCAAAACTATTTTTTGTTATACATTGTGTTATACATTGTACACATTTTCCAGAGGTGTTCATTTCTCTAACATGTATTTATCAAATAAAAAAGCAGGCCATTTTCTCATACTTGTGCATTTGTTTTATGTTAATATGACAAGCAAATTTAGCTCATCTCCGAACCTACCTTTTTCAGATTCAAATGCAAGAATTAGAAATTATAATAATGTTGTAATTTTATCATCTTTTCTTCCATACAGTATTAGCTATGAGACTTTTTTCAAAACAAAGTGCCATGCTATTAATTTCCTGTATCCCTGCTGTTCTTCACTGTAGTGTTGCATCACTTAAGAACCCAGCCGGGACATGGCTGTGACTTTGTGTGAAAATAATTCAAAATACTTGAATCTTAAGCCAATTAAGGAAGCAACAATGACCAACTTTTCATAGTTTCCTCAAAAATCCACCACGGATAATTTCATGAGTCTTTTTCCTAAAACCTGGCAAAGCTCCCACTCTTAGCTATCCTGTCAAAACTCATTAGACTCTCCTGTAGGCTAATTTATCTGGACCTCGCACTGCCTTCCTGAGAAACACACACACGATCCATTTTGACAGAATAATAAAACACAGGCAAAAAGGGTGCAATTAGATTTATAATCTGTGGAGATGATCAATTAACGCTTGGTAGGAAGCTGCAATTCTGACTTTTAATCAGGCCAATGTTTTCTGAGCCCACAAACTTGATGATGGTTCCTAATGAATAATGCATGCTCCGTTAATGCTGATTTCCCCACCAAACATGAGGATATGGCTGATCACAATGGATCACATTATACCTGATAGTTCCTGCATAGCTGATAAGATTACATGTCATGACCATAGCACTAATGGCTCTACTATGAATTTGATGAATTTCTAGTGTAATTATAATTATATATTTTTAAAAAGTATATTTATATGTAGTTTATAGTTAAAGAAAATACAAGCGCCTATACTACAACTAAACAATAGCAAATAATCATATCAAATATAAAAGGATTCTGGATAGTTAGTACTGTTTTGTTTATTGTGTACAGTAATTTGTAGAACACATTTGATAAGGATGGTCAGAAATTGTTACAGGAATATCTTGACATTGTAGTAAATATGATCATTTGTTTCCTTGCCAACCATGAGACTATATACTGTTATGTGACATACTGTTACGGTCCTAACAGGCCTACTGTGTGTGTAGTGCTGCTCTCTAACCTGACTTCGCTGATGCCCCTTTCTCCTGTGGAGCCAGTGCACAGTTGGTTTCACTCAGCAATGAACCACCTGGCGGTATAAAAACTGGAGAAGAGTTGATCTCTCTCAATGTGGGCCAACTAGTGTGGTGAGCTTCAGTGGCATGCTTGCTTTGTGCTTTGATAGTGTTGAGTTACTAGTGAATAGTTGGTGGGGTTTTTTGTTTTGCTTTGTTTTTTTTAGACCAAAAGTTAGCCTTTTCTTTACCAGCTAACAAATGGTTTGTTGATGTCTTTGTTTTAATAGCAGCACAGCCATGTCTTTAAGTTGAACTATAAATAACAATTTTTAAGATTAGGCAATAGGCCTAGGCTGCTGGGGGGTTTCTACAATGCAGAGTGTTTCTTTTCATTCACCTCTTTTTACTCTGGTTATACCCCACTCTCCATTTAATCATTTGTTATTATTAATCTCTGGCTCTCTTCCACAGTGTGTCTTTTGTCTTGTCCCTCCCCTCAGCCCCAACCGGTCGTGGTAGATGACTTCCCCTCCCTGAGCCTGGTTCTGCTGGAGGTTTGTTCTTGTTAAAAGGGAGTTTTTGCTTCCCACTATCGTCAAGTGGTTGCTCATAGGGGGTCATTTTTGATTGTTGGGTTTTCTCTGTAATTATTGTAGGGTCATGAGGTGACTGTTTGTTGTGATTAGGTTTTATATAAATAAAATTGAATTCAATTGAATTGAACTCTAATTTCATAAACTGGCTTGTTTGACTCTTTTTCTCACCTGGACATTTTGTAGTTACTCCCTACATCCCTACCCTATTTTGGGAAAGTAACAATTTGGGGGCTCATCTGGGATGTGAAAGAAAACTCAAACAGCTTTGAACTTGTGTTAAAGTTTGCTAGCCACTGCTTTGGTGATTACTGCTGCCTGGATATTTGTTTAACTTTGTGGAGTTCTCTTGGAGTTCTTCTCTCTGTCATTGCGCTTACTTTAGGCAAACCCTTGTTATTTTGTCTTTTTTATTTTTGGAGTTATGAGTCCGGTTTCTGTTGACTAGGCAATTCGGGACTTTAGCCACTAAAGTCCTTGCCTTAAAGATGCCTTGGGCTTGGCATGCTCCAGAAGTTCAGCTAAAACTAAATCTAAAGCTAGTAAAAGGTGGTTTGGATATTCTCTCTATTCCTAAATATTAATTATTCTTTTTAGTAGATTTTACTACCTAGAAGAAAAAAAAACTGAATTAAATGGGTAATTTTCTGTCACAATGAGAAGCATTTAAAATTTGACAGGATCAGTTCCTCTATGAAGAATATCTGAAAGATTACCTTTAGTGTTGACACAGGTCATATTCTGGACCGCAGTTCCAGGACCACAGGAGTTTTTGGTGGGAATGCACCTTCCCTCTTGTTGGACCTGCCACAGGTAGCAGGCAGGATCATCACAGGGAATGAACTCCGTCAGATGAGGGCATGTCCCCAGAGTACCACTCGACTCCCACAGCACTTCTCTCCTCCTCTGTCTGAAACCTGATGGAAACAGGCAGTGAGAGACAGGGTACAGAAAAGTTTGCCAGAGAAGCATTGCTAATACATTTACAACAGTATTCATAGATTTAAAGTTTTTATATATACACTAGTGCTCAAAAGTTTGGGATCACTTGCAGATTTCTTTGTTTTACAAAGAAAAACAGATTTTTATGCAATTCACAAAGAATTTTATCAATTTCATAACAAACTGTATCATTTCACAAATATTTAAAATTAATCAGATGATTTTTATAGACTGATATACGTTTTTGCATAGAGGCCTATTATCAAAAACTGTCAGTCCTCTGCACCAATCTCCTGGTATGGCTGCTAAATCAATCATTTTATAAGGCTAACTGATTAGTTAAAAAAACCTTTTTGCAATTTTTGCTGCACAACTGAAAACTGTTGTACTAATAAGGGAGCAATAAAGGGAGCGAGGCATTCTTTAGGTTAGTTCGCTCAGTGTGGCCAAAAAGAGAGAACTTTCTTTAGAGACCTGTCAGTCCGTTGTTGCGCTTAGAAATAAAGGCTGCTAAATGCTGAATTGCGAGGAAACCTTAAATCTCTTAACATGCTGTTAACTACTCCCTTCAAAGAGCAGCATCTAACAAGGACAGAAAAGGAGACAAATATCTGAAAAAGGAGACAATTATCTGAGAGTGTGTAGTTTAAGATAAAGATGCCACACAGGTCATCAACTGGCAGCTGCTCTAAATAGCACCTGTCAAACACTAGTGTCAGTATCAATAGCGAAGAGGCGACTTTAGGATGTTGGACTTCATGGCAGAATTGCCAAGAAAAAGATATATCTCAATAAACAGAAAAGACTGAGATGGGCAAAGATACAAATACTGGACACTGGAAGACTCAAAGAATGTGTTGTGGACAGACGAGTCCAAGTTCGAGGTCTTTGGATCAAACAGAAGAACATTTGTGCAACAACTGAGCTTAATACCATCAGTCAAGCATGGTGGAGGTAACGTGATGGCCTGGGGATGCTTTGGAGGTGGTAAAATAAGGGATTTGTACAGAGTGGAAGGGACCTTGAGGAAGGAAAGCTATCAAAAGATTTTGCAACACCATACCCTGGGGACAGCACCTGATTGAGGCCAGTTTCATCCTAAAACAGGATGATGACCCAAAACAAAATGTGTCAGTATTCAAAAAATAAGTAGTCAGCCAGAATTCTGACTTTAATGGCGTGGCCAGCAAAGTCTTTGAATCTTCACCATATTGAGCTGTTGTGGGAACAGCTTGACCGTATTGTATAGAGGAAGACTCTATCAAGCCAATACGTCTTGTGGGAGATGCTCAAGGAAGCATGGGGTGAAATGTCATCAGATTACCTTAAAAAAAGACAGCTAGAATGCCTAAGGTCTGACATGCTGTGATTGCTGCAAAATGTGGCTTGTTTGTTTGTAGACAAAGTTTGAAGAACATGTTGATCATTTCCATTAAAATCATTATTTCTAACTGACAATTTCAGCATCTCCTGTTCATTTTCTATTTCTTTTCAGACAAATTTCATGCGTGTGTCCATGGAAAACAAGAGAGTTTCCAAGTGATCCCAAATTATTTGGCTATATCTGTACATCACTATTCTTCTCATCAGATGGCTCGCTCTGATGGGGAGTTGAAGTCATTACAGTGAACCCTAGTTTATCACGGGGGTTACATTCCAAAAATATCCCGCGATAGGCGAAATCCGCGAAGTAGTCAGCTTTATTTTTTACAATTATTATACAGTACTATAGAAGGAAACCAAAGATCAAAACCTGTTTTCAAGCTGAACACATTCTGTGCTGGACAGAGACGAGGGACAGAGGAGATTGATTGACAGCCAATCAGGACGCAGAACACGATGCGCGTTCATACACTGTTAAAAAAAAAAAAAAAGGCATAAAAAACTGGTGAAGCACGTTATAACGAGGGTTCACTGTATATCCACTGATTTTACCTTGCAGAAGATGAGAAAGTATGGTCTAGCACTGTATCAGTCAAGTGATGCAGGTGAGCAAAAACACTCAAAAGGATTTGAAACTTTGACATCATTTACACATCTAACGACCGTGTAGCAGAGTGTTTGATTTCCATGAATGCCGAAAAGGCATTTGATAGAGTTAATTGGGATTATTTGTTTTTCACTCTGGAGAAGTTTGGTTTTGGCCCATTATTTTGTTTTTGGATAAAACTGTTATACAAATGTCTGTGGTGTATTTTTATCATTCGACATCAGTATTTTCTATCAATATTTTTATATCATTTAATGTTACATATATAATCACACACACTGGATTAATGGTCACACTATATATATATATATTATTTGTCACATATATTAATCACGCACACTGGATTAATGGTCACAATATATATTATATGTCACCTATATTGTCACTCACACACTGGAAAACTGCATGCCTTAGGTGAGTGGAAAGGACTGAGGCCTCCTAAGCCAGGTCCTTGGGTTTTTTCCACTGGTAGTACTGCACTCATTCATATTTAGAGGTTCACCTTTGTACACAGTGCACTTTTGACACAGTATTGCCAGTGTGGAGGTCTGGTAGCGGGGAGTGTGTGTCCTGAAAAGGGGAGTTGAAGTTCCACCTGAGCTACTGTATTAATGTAAGGGAGAAATTGTGTATTGAGATAAGACTGCCCTAAAAGTGTTTCTAGTAATGTGAAAATATGGATAGAAGTGCTCCGGTGGGAGGTGTTTTCACGTGGAAAAGTTGTTTGTTTATGACAGTCCGGATAACAGCCTTGGAGCCAATGCATGAGGATCAAACTCATTGTGGATTGGGAGCATCCTACTATGCCCATTGTTCCTGATAACAGCAGGGGGAGGTGTGAGTTTGGGCGATAAAAGGCAGAGGCAAAGTTGGGAGAGAGCTCTTTTTTTAGCTCTTTTAGCTCTCTTTTTTAGTGCACTTTTTGCTCTTCCTCTCTCCCCTTTTGCAGCGGCTCCAAGGCACTTACTTCCGGGGGGCTTCTTTGCTTTCTTATACTCTGTTAAACTCTGGACTTTTACTTTTTTGCTTTTCTCTACCACCCTTGCAACGGCACCAAGGCACTCACTCTCTGGAGGGCTTTTTGCTTTCTTGTGCTTTGTTTAACTTTGTGCTTCAACAAATCCTGGAAACGAAACCTGCTCATCTCCAGTAAGTTTTTGTAAAGTGTGGAATTACTATCAAGGTGCATTTGCTTTGATTGGTCTCACTGCTGCCTGGTAAGAGGGGCAGCGGGAGAGAGCCGCAACCACGACCCGACATGTCCCTTTGCTTCAGTGCTAACAAATGGCCAATATTCAGAATATTTTAGGCTGTATCGTGGAACAAGGCAGGACTGTCCTTTAAGCCCACTCCTGTTTGCCTTAGCAATTGACTCAGTTGCTATTGGGATTCGTAGCAGTGGGGAGATACAGGGCACTCGTAGAGGCAAATTTGACCACAAGGTCTCGCTTTATGCTGACGATTTGCTTTTATATATTTCTGACCCGTTTAAGTCATTACCTGTAGTACTCCAGACGCTGGATAATTTTGGAAAAATGTCTGGGTATAAAATAAATTTAGACAAAAGCGAATTGTTTTTGATTAACAATAAGGCAATAAAACTCAATTATGGCAGTTTTCCCCTTAGGATAGAGACTGAACAATTTAAATACCTTGGCATATGTGTCACTGTGGCATATGGATCTCATCTCTGTACCTATTGGCAGTCATGCTACCTCTGGCGAGCACATGGAGGGCTGTGCGGCCCTCCAAAGAAATGCCACCCCACACCATTACTGACCCACTGCCAAACCGGTCATGCTGAAGGATGTTGCAGGCAGCAGATTGCTCTTCACGGCGTCTCCAAACTCTGTCACATCTGTCACATGTGCTCAGTGTGAACCTGCTTTCATCTGTGAAGAGCACAGGGTGCCAGTGGCGAATTTGACAATCCTGGTGTTCTCTGGCAAATGTCAAACATCCTGCACGGTGTTGGGTTGTGAGCACAACCCCCTCTGTGGACGTCGGGCCATCCTCATGGAGTCGGTTTCTAACTGTTTGTGCAGACACATGCACATTTGTGGCCTGCTGGAGGTCATTTTGCAGGGCTCTGGCAGTGCTCCTCCTGTTCCTCCTTGCACAAAGGCGGAGGTAGCAGTCCTGCTGCTGGGTTGTTGCCCTACTACGGCCTCCTCCACGTCTCCTGGTGTACTGGTCTGTCACCTGGTAGCGCCTCCAGCCTCTGGACACTACGCTGACAGACACAGCAAACCTTCTTGCCATAGCTCGCATTGATGTGCCATCCTGGATGAGCTGCACTACATGAGCCACTTGTGTGGGTTGTAGAGTCCATCTCAGCTACCACGAGTGTGAAAGCACCACCAACATTCAAAAGTGACCAAAACATCAGCCAGAAAGCATAGGTACTGAGAAATGGTCTGTGGTCCCGACCTGCAGAACCACTCCTTTATTGAGTGTGTCTTGTTAATTGCCAATAATTTCCACCTGTTGTCTATTCCATTTGCACAACAGCATGTGAAATTGATTGTCAATTAGTGTTGCTTCCTAAGTGGACAGTTTGATTTCACAGAAGTTTGATTTACTTGGAGTTATATTGTGTTGTTTAAGTGTTCCCTTTATTTTTTTGAGCAGTGTATTTTTGTTAAAGAGTCTAGTAGTTTTAAAGAGAGCAATATTGTGCCTTTCATTCATCCATTCATTACAGTAGGTTATACACCAACAAAAGACCTTCTAAATATCCTAGAAAGAATTTTTAAAAAGCTATATTGTTCTTCTAAAACCACAAAAATTAAATGTGAATACTGAAAAAGTAGCTTCAAAAAAGATTAAAAAAAAAGTTCTAGTTTTACCACCAATTCCATACTGACATTTTTCTCCTAAGGATGTAGCATATTGGACAGTAAGATTTGCCCTGTCTCCATCTCCTAGGAATATTTTTATTGTTTTTTTTCTTTTTTGATTTTTTTTTTTTTGGAATTAGTTTTTTTGGAATGCTATTAATCACATTTAAATCTGGAATTAAAGAGCTAAGTTTCTAAAAGTGAATGTTTTACATTGATGGAGAATATAGTTCTCTACTTCAACCTGACCTGCCAAACAGTAACCACAAAATCTGTTCTATTTTGACTTTCATGTTTTCCTTTTCAGTTACAAATTCAGTCTAAGTGTGTAAATAGTAATAATCTCTTTCTGCTTTTAATCTCTGAACGTAGAGGGATACTGCATCTTAAGTGCCTTTCTAATCTACTCTTTATTACTGTTGTTTCTGTCACTAAATTGAAGTCTTCTTTCTGATCTGTATTGACTCCATAATGGTGCCTACTGAAACTAAATGAGGCAGAATACTGTGATCTTGCATGACATATTTCCACACTAGTATTGTGAGACTCCATACTGAATGATTGCCTAGTTGTTAGGATCTGTAGGTTTGCACAGCTTTTGTTAATAAAAATCCCAACTGAGGAGTTTTGTACTGAGCATAAAAATGCAGGAAATCACCAGCAGATTTCCTAGAAGAAATTCTAATAAACACAAAGACAGCAAGATGTTCTTCATACATTAAAAAAGGCCAACATTTTCCAAACCAAGAAGGCTTTAATTTTATGACCTTAGAGAGCTGGAAGATGTAATATCATGGTACCTCTTATCACAAGTAAATTCAAGCAGAAGAGTAAAGCTGCATCCCTGCCATGATATCAGCATTTGAACTCAAGAACCTTCTATATTTTTAACATGCATTAAACTTAAAATAAATTCATAAATCAACATAAAGTACCTCACATTCTTAAGGACAGCACTGCCTAACAGCACCTTCTCAATTAACCTTAAACCTGCTAGCACCAACAATGTCCAAATAACAACTAAAGCCCTAAAACCCAGAGTAAGACCATGGTAATCGATTTAACAGCATGGACATGTGACCATGTGTTGAACATTTTGATCAAGAAAGACTGAACAAAGAATAGAAGAAACACCTTCTCTTGAAGTACAACCTTTAATTTTATTCTAAAGGCTGAATTACAACTCACTTCAGAACAAAGAAGTACAAACTAAAATGCAGGATGATCTTTGGTATTTCTCTTGCTTGGCCTTACCTGTCTCTGTGTCATAGATAGAGACATGCTGACATTCTATTCTGCCCCTTTTCTCATTTACTTAAAAACACCTTTTCATAAAGAAACATATACTCCCAATGATAGTACTTCATTAATTTTTGTTTGTTTGCAATTGCTTCAATATTTTAGAAGCTTATTTGATAACTGAACTTTAATGTATATGCAAGTACAATCTTGATGAATAAATTTGTAATATTTGGTATTATAAGAATCCTAATGATATGAAGAGTCCAACCCATGGTCTAATTTATTTGTACCGAAAATCATCTTAAAAGTCACATTTTTGTGAAAACCTTCTGACCCCTTGATTGGCAGGATATCTTTCTATAATACACAAAATCTCTGTCTGTGAACTTCTCCTACACAACTGGGAGGTGAGCAACCAAACTTGGCACACAGGTATATCTTAGGCCATGAAGATTCTTATTCATGATGTCATATTGTCAACCAATCACTTACCAACAGGTCAAAATGACCCGTTTAACAAACAATTAAACCATGGTATCATTTTCAGTTCATTTTAAATTTCCAAATGTGCACCTTAGGACAGCTTCATATTGTTTTAATCTCATGACTTTAACACCCAATTTAAATTAAAAAAATCTGAATTATCCATCCATCCATCCATCCATTTTCTTCCGCTTATCCGGGGCCGGGACGCGGGGGCAGAAGCCTAAGCAGAGAAGCCCAGGCTTCCCTCTCCCCAGCCACCTCCTCCAGCTCATCCGGAGGGACCCCAAGGCGTTCCCAGGCCAGCCGAGATACATAATCTCTCCAGCGTGTCCTGGGTCTACCACGGGGCCTCTTCCCGGTGGGACATGCCCGGAACACCTCACCCAGGAGGCGGCCAGGAGGCATCCTAATCAGATGCCCGAGCCACCTCAACTGGCTCCTTTCGATGTGGAGGAGCAGCGGCTCTACTCTGAGCCCCTCCCGGATGGCCGCACTCCTCACCTTATCTCTAAGGGAGAGGCCAGCCACCCTTCGAAGGAAACTCATTTCTGCCGCTTGTATTCGCGATCTTATTCTTTCGGTCACTACCCAAAGCTCGTGACCATAGGTGAGGGTAGGAACGTAGATCGACCGTAAATCGAGAGCTTCGCTTTTACGCTAAGCTCCCTCTTCACCACGACGGACCGGTGCAGCGTCCGCATCACTGCAGAAGCAGCCCCGATCCGCCTGTCGATCTCCCGTTCCCTTCTCCCATCACTCGTGAACAAGACCCCGAGATACTTGAACTCCTCCACTTGAGGCAAGAACTCGTTCCTGAGCCGGAGATGGCACTCCACCCTTTTCCGGCTGAGGACCATGGCCTCAGACTTAGAGGTGCTGATTCTCATGCCAGCCGCTTCACACTCGGCTGCGAACCGTTCCACTGCGAGCTGGAGGCCCCCCCCTGATGAAGCCAACAGAACCGCATCATCTGCAAAAAGCAGAGATGAGACTCTGAGGCCATCTCTGCTTTTCTCTGTAAATTACTATATCATGCATAATCTGAATTATGCATGATATATTATGATGTCACCATGTAGCCTGGCATCCGCCTAAAAAGTCAACAGTCAACACCAGCACATCCCCTGAGTGATAAACACATCTGTGATTATCACTCAGGGGATGTGCTGAGTGATAAACACATCTGTGATTGGTCAGATGTTTTTGTTTTTTTTTTTTTTAATTATTATTAAAACAATAGAAGTTGTCCTGCTGCTGTGGCTGATGCTGATTTTTAAACATATTGTAAAAATTTTTCAATAGGGTTGAGGTCGGGGCTTTAGGAAGACCATTGCAGAAGCTTAATGTTAGCCTGCTTTATCTATTCAGAATACAGTTTTAATGTGTGTTTGGGATCATTGTCCTGTTGTAACACCCAATCCTTCTGCATTATTATATCAACTTTGTGCAGTGTACCAGTACCACTGGCAGCAAAACAGCCTCAAAGAATGATATTACCACCACCATGCTTGACAGCTGGTACAGTGCTCTTAGGTTTGAAAGGTTCACCTTCACGCCTCCAAACATACCTCTTGTTATTGTTGCCAAAGAACTCAATCAGTTTCATTTGACCATAAAAGTTTTTCTACAGAAGACATTTGGTTTGTCCATGTGGGCAGCTGAAAATTTCAGTTGAGCTTGAAAATGTAAATTTTGGAGCAGGGTACCCTTTTAGTTCATGGTGATGCAAAACTCACTTGACTGTGAGCAGTGACTCTAGTGTTCCAGCAGTTTCCAGTTCATGGCAGGCTTGAGCATTGGTGGTTCTTGGGCCTGAATATCTTTACCAGTTTCCTTTCATCTGAGAGTGAGTCAAGTGGTGACACATCTGAACGACTTGTATTTACATGCAGTTGTCTGAACTGATGATATTGGAATTTGCAGTTGGTCCAAGAGACCTTCCCAACTTTTGTAACTCTATAATAGTCCTTCTTTGATCTTCACGGTTACTTGAACCTTCCCATTGTTTTACCCTGCCATGGACTGAAAGGGTGCCTACCAAGAAAGAAGACCCTGCTCCAAAATTGTCACATTTAAGCTCAACTGAAATTTGCAGCTGGCCACACAGACAAGTAAAATGCATTATGGAGAAAGGTTTTATAGTCAATCCAAATAGTGCTGTCAAACAAATCCTTTTTATGTTGGTACAGAGAAATGACCAGTTATAGTCAATCATGATCACCGACAAAAGGTTAATAGGCTCTGGTCTTGTCAAGTTAAAACACACTGTAAAACCTATAGCACCACCTATTAAAAGAATGGTTTTCTGTCTCTCTGTGTTAACCTGCAAGAGACTGGCAACCTGCTCAGAGGGAACCCTTCCTCTTGCCCTATGGCAGCTGGGATAGCCAATAATAATAATTTAATCAATCTTGTGCACAATCATGATGAAGAATCATGATGAGTGTATGAAAACTTCTGACCACAACTGTGGATGGATGGATGATGGATGGATGGATGGATGGACATTTATGTTAAGACATTGCATTTGTTTTTCTATTGTTTATGAGAATTAAAGATCCTTTGTTACTTTACGCAAGTTCCCTAAAATGAAATGCCTAAAGTTACTTTCTCATTCACTTATACATGGTTTAACAGCTTAATAATTTTGAATAATTCTTTATTTCCCCTATAATCAAGCAAAATCCTCTACGCATTTTTATTACTATTATTATCAGTGGTGCTTAATAATTTCAATCCATGCAATATTCACCAAATTGAAATAATTGCCATCTAAAAGGCAATGATTGACAAGATTAGCACCTGAGAAAAATCAGTAAAACTCTAAAGCAAGAAAAATTTTGCCAGTGTGTCAACTTAATAAACCTGTATGGTTTCCTCTCTCAGCTTATATTTTTTTAAGTGCCAAACAACAGGAGAAAAAGGCAGACAGCGATACAGCAGTTAGACTTAAATTGTGGATGTCACAGTTTCATGGTCTAAAAAAGTCACATTTGCTGAACCTAAACTGCATATCAGGAGTAGGAAACTTGGTGTCACTGCAAATTTTTCACTTTAGCAGGAAAGGAAAAGATGCAGTCTTTTTGTTGCTACCCTTTCAATGTTGCTCAACAGGCAACATAAAGAGTTAGAAACCAGTGAGGGTCCTGATTGCTGTCCTTTAGAAGGCAAATGTGTATCTGTTGAAATATCAGCTCGGTGTAACTAGACGTCTACCTTTACTTTTCAACCCAATTTTAGCCTTGATGGCTACAGTCCATTCATACATCTTCTTGGTTAAGTGCAACAGTGACACAACAGCAGAGAAAAGAAAGAAAAGAATGACAGTAGCAGAGAGATATTAAAGAGGGTGCAACGTGATTCATGCGACATGAACAACACAGTGCTCTAAAGATAGTTTACACAGTAATTAGCAAATTGCAGCATGATCAACGTTTTGACACAGTCATTATTATTCAGCCAGTTACCCAATCACCCGTCAAATTGCATTCTTGTTCCTTTTTAGGGCAAATTTTCCTGGCTCTAAAATATTATCTCAGAAATGGATTATTCTTAAAATATTCATTTCTTTATGCTTCTTTACTGATTGAACACCTCGTGATCCATATTTATAATACATATTTTCCGTTGACTACTGAGTTCTTCCAGTTCCCTCATGATTCCGAGAAATGCTTTTGTGGATAAAAAAATTGTAGGATAAAAATAATATTTTTTAGCTGCTGCAATTTCTCCAGTAAATGTTCGCGACACTTGAGCTGGAGCAGCTTTTCTTTTTGAGCAATACTCAATTTACACGTGGCTGAAAGGTCTCATATTCTTTCCCTTCACAGGTGGACCTGTCAAACCCCTGGATGCCCACTCTGCAAATTACATCCCCCAACCATCTATTGGTGTGAGCCACCAGTTCAGCGGCCAGATCCGAGTGATGCTGCCCAAGTGTGCTCTCGAAGAGCAAAGAGACTGTGGATCGATTGCAGCATTGCCCAGAGCACTTACTGTTACTCACATCTAAACCACAAAAAACAATTTGGCTGGGCTTGCCCCCATGGATATTAATAATTGAAAGGTTTCTTGGTCATACCAGGTTTATTTCAAGGAAACAAGGGCCAACTGGTGATTTTTAGCACACAATTGTTTAGAAATACACCTCCCTGCAGCTCTCTGAATTCTTGCAGAGGCATTACCAAAATTCTATTCAGTAACCTCCCATGTTCAATTCATTTTTTTTGTTAAGGCTGCAAAATGTGACAGACCACAATAATGAGAAAAATGTGAAAAGCACATAAAGTGCTGTGAGATTATTTAAATTTGTAATTTTCCAGAAAGCAAAGCAGGGGAAGCATCAGCTTGGCTCCTCTACCTGGAACATGGGATCCTTTCAGTTTGAGATAGATCACAGTTTATTCCAATATTGTGAAACACAAAAGCAAAGTGTGCCACAAATTCTTTGCAGCTCGGAGGCTATGGTCAGAGACTTTGATAATAACAATACTACTACATAAGTGTTCATTGCATCACAGGCAATATTGCTCTAGCAAGTGGTTTTGTATTGGTTCATATGCTCTCTGTTGTGCACTCATAGTCTTTATGAACACCATCAAAAGACAGTGTGCCACAAGAGAGCCCTGTGCAAAACAGCAGATGCTGTGTTTTCCACTCCTTGAAATATATTAATGACACTGTCTGCGAGAGGGGCTGCCTCATCCCATTGAGATCCAGTGTTGGAGAGTATGGGCACTGACCTGAACAATGCACACTTCGCTCACTCCCTGGGGCGCTTTCATGCGCATTTACTCACGGCAGGGACGAGGTCATGCTGCCCTTTTAGCAAAGCACTAACACACTAACAGTCCCGACACTACCAGCACACTGACTGAAACACACACACACACAGATACTCGATGCACAACCTTTTTAAAGCAGTCAGATATGACACACATTCACCTGTGCAAAAAGACAAGAACATCGACAGCAAGAGTGTGTTGAATACTTTAGTACACCTACTCTCTCACACACAGAGACACACTCTTGCACACGCTTCACATGAGCAAACACACACACAGACAGGAAGCGTCTTATCTGCTGATACTCCTTCCAGCCTCCTGAGGGCTGAGAGCTGAAATCTAGGTGTCTCTGTCTTTCGTCTGCTGCAGTTTAAACATGTGGCACCTTCTTCCAAAGCCAATTTCTTCTCAGACAAGTGCTTATCAACAAACAATTTAAGATCCAAACATATACTGCCTCTCTATACTACTCTGACAACACTGGTCTTTTTCACTGACATTTTCTCACTTAACCTCTGTCAGGGACAATAACTCTTCCTCTTTAAGTTTCAGGATTGCTGAAGCACTGCACAAACAGTCTTTGAGACAATCAAAGCACAAAGTGCATCACATTGGTAAAATAAAATGATGTACATGTATGTGATAGCTTTCAGGTTACTGTAAAATCACTTCTTGTCTATATTTAAGAACACAGGTAATTTACATGTGCAACATTCCTGAAATAAAACTGACATTTTTTTTATTTTTATTATATATTTTTAGTTATGATTTCACCACTGTCTCATCAAATGAAACTCTCACTTTTAAATCATATCAGCTTGTCAGCCAGTTATATGTAGACTTACATATATAGGATAAGGTATCTTTTAGGATGTTTTGTAGCCATCCTTCTGTTTGCCCATTGGTCAAAAGTAATTCTGAGAAAACAGTGCTTTACTTTTGAAGACAGCTGGAAGCACAAAAAAAAATGTTCGTGCATTTTAAGAGGACTCGCTAATGCACTTTGGTTGTTAGATTTTGTTTCTGGAGCTGTTGTGATCACTAGGAATAGAAGTCCTCATGTTTTGGCTGAAGTCTAGTCATTGCCAGACTTCATTGTTGAAATATAATTGCTGGATGCATGACTAAATTATATTTTGAGTTACAGTGCAGCTATTATAGTAAACATAAAAAGTTGGATGGATACATTAAAAAATACAATTACTGCCTCTCTGTCCTTGGAAGTGAATATGGGCAATCAAAATCAAATGCTACCTTATTCTGTTTCTACCTCTCTTTTCACGTCAGTCATGAATGATTATGATGTTTTTCTACATGGAACATGCATTTTGAGACATTGTGTCTTCCATGATGTCTTCCATGTACTCGAATCACATAGTCATGATAGCTTTGGCAAGCAAGCATAGCCTGTATCTCTTGGGCTTTGAAATGAAATTATTTAATCACGAACATCTACAGCTATCATATTAAAATTTTTTTCTATAATAGCTTAACATAATTCCTTTAAGGTAAGCTTTGTGGTACAGACGTGACCATTGTCGCCTCCAATGTGTTTAACTCGACAGCGTATTTGGCCAAATGTAAATTCTGTTGTGACTGGCCCTGTGACACCAGCTGCACTGGCTGCCAATAGGTAAGAAGGTCAGCCCAGCCCACCAATTAGTAGATCCAAAACTTGTCGATGTCTTATTTAAGCCCACTGTGGATGTCGATGGGAGTGGTCCACCTTTTGTACCTTTTGCTTAAATCTCCTATTTGGCAACACTACGAGGAAACACTGAGAGGATGTATTCTGCTGATACAGTCTGCAAGGCTGCACAGAGAAACCAGGTAGAATTAATTCTGTGTTTGAAGTACCCATTACTGTCTGTGGCTAGGCCAGGCTTAGGCGCATGCATTACTTGTTTAGTGACATTTTCTGTAAGGATATTGCTGCTTTGTGTTTTGTTTTGGGCAACGAGTTAGTTGTATTTGAGTTCTATTTTCTTTTGTAGTTAGTATTTTTGTGAACTATGCTAGCCTGCATTTGGCTTTGTTCCTTTCTTTGATTTGGCAGCACTCACAGGCTATGTTTTTCCTGCAGTTTTTCTCTTTTTTTGACTTATTTTATCTTGTGGTTCTTATTTTTTGTGTAAATATCTTCACAGAAACCAAAAATATTTCTATGTTCCCTCCCTCCATCCAATTTGAGCTGTGACGTAACGCTTGTGACAGGTAAACACATGTAGACATGGAAAATACAATGATTCTGCAAATCCATATCTTTCAAAGTCCAAAGCTTGTTCATTTTTATATCAATTTCTGTCAGCATACCTTTCTTCCCATGTGGTTCTTCGCAGCTGTCATATAGACAGGCACCCCAGGATGACCACTGGGTGAGCAAGCAGTAGTGCTGGCAGGGAATGGAGCAGTGCTGGACAGCCAAGGGAGGCTCTTCACCATCACACAGCCGAGCATTTACAGGCCTGGACACTGAACAAGCAAAAGAAACAGGCAAGGATCAACCAAGTACAAGTCAAAAACACATACAGGCAGTTGTAATGGGTGTGTGTGTGTGTGTGTGTGTGTGTGTGTGTGTGTGTGTGTGTGTGTGTGTGTGTGTGTGTGTGTGTGTGTGTGTGTGTGTGTGTGTGTGTGTGTGCGCGCGCGCGCATGTGATTACCAAGTAATATGTTTGGGAATGGAATCCAAACAGAAGTTTGTGATAGTTTATGTGAGGGAAGTGAATGAGATGAGGAAGCATATCTGTTATAAAAGCATGGATAGCTGTGACTGGCAAGATAGTATTGCATTAATTAGTAAAGATTACAACTTCAAATTTCATACACTGTGGTGATAAGCAGGTTCCATGTACAGAAAGTTACTCATGTCTGACTTCAGACATTATAAAGTGGAAGATCAGTTCAGTCTCACAGCAAAATCTGCAGCAGCTGGGTTGTGCAAAAGTAATATTTTCTCAATAAATGTTGTAAATCCATATGAAATCTCTTTTGGACGACCCACTGCAAAGAAAGGAAGCATCAACCTTGCATAATGAAAAATTAAGTTTTGTATTATGTGGGGAAGGCTGTGAAAGGGTCTACTTTAACCCAACATTCCAAAAAGAGTAAAACCTAAACAGAAATTAGAATTACACTAAATCTTGAACAATATAAAATATATCAATATAAATCAATATGAAACTAAGTAAGCTAAAAAGTAATTGGTCCACAGTGAGAACAAAAAGTCTGAAAAGAACAGCTGAAAAGTCATCGTTGCACACAGAACCAAACCTCGGTCTAATGAGGGTAGGCCCTGTGACACAACTTAACTGCCAAAAGGAAAAACAAGGCACACACACACACACACACACACACACACACACACACATATGAATGTCAGAATTTTAGTGCCTTTGTTGTAAAAGCTATGATGTTTTGTGCTGTGGAACAATGTAGCTTTTACACATTTTGCCGCGTGACTCGACTGGGAGGGCAGTGCCAGCTAAAGGAATAAACAGCAGCTCAACAGGGAGATATTAAGTCTAGACACGGTACAACCAATTCACTGCTAAGCATGGCTGACATTATTTGAAGATCACAGTCAGCTCAGCCACCTGTAATGGGCTCTGACATTAGTCTCTCTCACAGAGTGAGAGGGTTTTTTTTTTTTTTTTTTGCCTGTCCACAACACAGGGATTTATTCAATCTAATATTCCATTTTGATGCACCTCCGCACATTACTGAGAGGGAAATTTCCATTTAAATGAGAGCCCATAGAGATATTCACTAAATGTCCACTGTGCATTTTGTCTTTTTACCAAAAGTAATTTACATGGTATTTGATCTCCTTTGTAAAATGAGATGGTTGCCTAAACACACTGATAAAGTGCAGTACAGATCTTTCTGCTTTGCGCCCTAAATTGTGTTTTCATGTTTGTCAATTGTGTTACAGTTGTAGGCATCCAATAAAAGCAAAATGCATTACGCATTACCTGATTGAGCTCTCTATATTCTCCATATGCCTTGCAGCCACGTCTGTTTATCATCTAAAACTGTGCGAGTCATATCAAGGTAAACATTGCAGTTGAAGTATTGATGTGGTCTCTCACATCCAGTGGTTCAAAGAGCTGCTTTCATTCATACTCTACATTGAGCTAACATATTCACAAATACACTTCTGATCTTCAAGCATTTCTCTGAACAATGCCTTCTTCCAGCAATGCTTCCACCACATAACCCAGGACTCAGGTCAGCACTGTAAGAAAATATGGATGGAGGGAAACTTAATTTGTTATTATTTTATAAACTGTTATATTTGAAAGGGAGGGAAAGATGTGATTTACAAAAGAGAATCTTACAGTTGGCAGCCATTAAAAACTACCCACTGTGTTTAATTAAAAAGATAAATTAAATACTTAGTATGCATGTTAGTCTTTTCTTAAAGTGATTTATAAGCCTAGAACTTTAATTTTGCTAATTAGAAAGTATTGGTTTTTTGTTCATAAATATTCAGTAACAGTCTGTGTCCTCCTGCTGCCACAACTCACCATATTGTGTGTGCTGGTGTTTGCTGAGCCACATGTTCTTAGGCTGATGTTTCTAAAATGTTGATAGAGATTTTCGTTCCTTTGTTAAACTTTTTTTTTTTTTTGCATCAAGTTAAACATGGGCAATATGCCAAATGTAAAAACAATGAAAACACACAGGCAAGAACTTCCTTGTTCTTGTAAGCCGCAAATAAAAATGTTCTGCGATAATAAAGGGATCCAAGCCAGCTAAGCTGATTAGGTTCAGGGGAGACCCCCGAGGTCATTACATTAGAGATCAAATTTAAATCGGTTTAACCAACAAATAAATAATCATCAATGTTGTCTAGCATTATTTGGCGGTATATCTCTCGGCGAAACATGTAAAGCCTTTTTTTTTCATTGTTGATGAAGGGAGTTACCCCGATTTCTTTCGTTTCTGCCCTTCGACAACTGAGTCAAAACCTCTGTTGTTACTGGAAGCTACTGGAGTTCAGCTGATAAGGATACTGGTATTAGCAGACTGCTAGACTTGAACCAAATTAGTCTGACTGAGTTTTCCTTTATTTAGGCCCATTTGCACATTTTCAGGCTGAAATTTCATGTATATATTTGCACTTGTACATTTTGGCCATTAAATAATGATGGTTCATTCCTCCTTTCAATATTATGTTACTCTGATGCATTGTGTAAGAAATTTATTTTCCTCCAAACTCTTGTTTGGTTTTTCATGTGACAAAAAAAGTCTTTACTGTTGCCTAATGTTAACGTCTGAACAACAAATTGTTCTGCTTTGTATTTAAAACTGTCTGAACCAAAATAATAAGAATCGGACTAGATTATCTGTTAATATTTGTTTTTTTTTGGTCATATTTTAAATCTACACTCTAGCTCATCCCTCTGAATAAAAGGTAATAAACAAGATGCAGTAAATGTACAAACTAAATCATTAGTTGTAGTTCATATTTTTAAATAACTGCAGCAACTTCCTTATTTTCTACCAGTCTGCACTTTGACTAACTTCAGAAATGTATGCCTCTGTCTACATTTTATTACAGGGTTTAATATCTGTACATTTCCTGATATTGCAGCTATGGTTCACAGTGGGAGGGATGATAAGTTCTACTCAACATTTAAATTAAAGTAATATTTCTCATTTAATACTCCAGCTCATATGCCACATTTGAAAACTGTGAAAACACACTTCTCTGAGGTCAATCACACTTTCAGGTCTCAAGCTGTTTTACTCGTTTCCTGAAAATATCGATTTTGCAGAATATAATGCAGTTTAAGTTAGTGTGCATCCGCTATATTGAATTAGCTGGTCAGAGTTTTCACACTAACATGGTGAGGAGAAAAAGGTCACACTTCTAGAGTCTACTCTAGTGGTATGTAACTACAGTGTTACTACACTTTATCTCGAGTTGGTCATGGTGCTTTCAATGACATTTCCAGAAAAGAAAAGAAAAACAACAAAAAAGTGAAATCATGTGCACAGCTAGTTAGTAATGACCAAAGACTGTTATATATTTGCTATCTCTTGACCACATCATACAGGGAAATAGCAATTCATTCCACTGCTATTTGTCTGATATTAAGAAATGAATGTGTGCATTTTTTTTTTGTAATTAAACTCAGATAAAACAGAAGTTCTCATCATTGGTTCAGACAAGGTAAACAGTCATTCATTCATTCAGGCATCTAAGCATCAAATCCTCCCTTGGTCCTTTAACTGTTCATCAGCTGTCAGCTGTCTTTTATTTCCTCTTGGTTGGATTATTGTAATGTTCTTTTAAACTTGCATCAATCAGAAAGCATTACAAAGACTTCAGATGCAACATGCAGCATCCAGACTTCTTACAAGAACCAAGAAAACTGAATATATTACACCAGTCTTAACGACTCTACGCTCACTGCTCATTGCTTTTAAAATTCATTTTAACATTTAACTTATCACTTTTAAAGCCCTTCATGGCCTGGGCCCAGTATATGTACTGGAACTGCTGCTCCTGTACCAACTGGTGCACAGCCTCAGCTACTCAGACAGGAATCGGTTAACTGTTCCCACCTCACACTTAAAGACAAAGTGTTGCTGTGGGGGTCCTCGGTTTTTGAATGATATGCCTGAGAAAATCTGGCTTGCCTCATCAGAGTCTTCTTTTGAATCACTGCTAACGATTCATTTATATATTGTCAGGCTTTTTTTGTTGTAAATTTTAGTATAAATTTGATATTTTTTGACATTCTTACCTTAAGCCTATCTTGTTATTTTAACGTCTAGATTTTATGTTAACTCTAATTAACTCATTACAGAGGAATCAGATTATAACTTATTTTTAGTCTTATTTTGATGTTGTACATGAGTCTCCTTATTCTTCCTTTTATAGCAGTACTGTATCACAATGAAGCAGCCATTGCCATAGTTTTTTTTTTTTTTTTTTTTTTTTATTGTGAATACCTAAGGACATTTTTATAAAGATAACATATGAAGATATTCCTGTTTTTGGCTTGTTAGAATTATCATTTATTTTCAAAGCATTTTACAGTTTGTTTCTTATTCACCTCAGTAATTCTCCAAAGAAACTTTGGGAAAATTTCCTTGCCCAATTACACTTTCTAATAATCCTCAGTATAATCTTTGTAACATACAGTGTCATGTTCTGTACAGTGTGAAATAAGTATCGTAATGGAGAAAGAGCTCTGTCCATTCTTCATGGTTAGAGGTGATTATTTTAACCTTAGCCGGACATATCCTGACTAAAAATAGATTTTCAGGCTTGTTAATTTTCACAGTACAGTGGGGCTATGCCCAAACACACACTAGTGTGTTTGTTGAAGAGAAATTTTCACCTAGTCTTAAACAGCAGTTTGTAAAGTAGAAATGTCAATCAAAAATTGTTCTGCTTGCATTTTATATATATATATATATATATATATATATATATATATATATATATATATATATATATATATATATATATATATATATATATATATATATATGAACAGCCTCTTTTCATTGAATATAAAAACAGCAGAAATTCAGATTATTTTTTATTAAACAAAAGCAGCAATTCTGAGATATGGGACACATGCCACTTGTTAAATGTTAAATTCTTGAGCAAATTTATTTATTTATTTATTTTTTTGCTTTACTCATTTAACTGCTGTTTTATTTTTGCTGTCTCTGAATTTAATAATAATTCAGTATTTTATATTAAAATGAGATACAAAACTATAATAACTAACCAAAAAGGCCTGATGCTTGCAGTTCTTGAAAAACATTGCACTTTTAGAGGTAAAATTAACCATTTGACATGCAGAGCAGCATCCCCTTGTTCAGCCAAACCATAGTGAAAGACTCTTTCATTAAGATAATGCTGTCTTGTTGTACTTAGAACACATATTAGTTATGTTTATGACTTTTTAGTTTTTTCCGAAATTACAAAACCGCATCCCTTGCCCACCCCAGATTCCCTATGTGCTGATAAAAAAATCTAAAAAATCTAAAAAAAAAAATCTAAATGAAAAAATAAAAACAAACATTTGTATTTTTTGTATACCCTGCCTCTCGCCCTATGACAGCTGGCCCCCCCACCCCCACCCCCACCCCCACCCCGGCCTTGAACAGGATAAGCAGAAGTGAATGGATGGATGGGTGGAAAATGTCAATAACTTATCAATTGTAACTGTTTATACCTGAGTATCAAATTGTATCACAATAGATGAAAAATTCACTGATATGAATTTTAAAAATTTTGGTGACCTTGACCTATTACCTTGAAAATGAAATTTTATGTTCTTTGGCTCTTAAGGAATATTTCCATAAAGTTTCATGAGTTTTTGTTCAACTTTTCAAGATAAGGACAATAATCAGATATTTCCTCTAGCTCACAATTGTGAAGAATCCTTTTAAAAATTCCTGGATGCAGATGGTGATCTGGATAACAACCAAAATGTAATGAATTGTTCCTTCTACCACCCCCAACAACTCCAGAATTTTTTATTGAAATCGGTTCATAATTTTCCAAGTTACCCTGCTAATGGACAGACAGACAAACCAATGACAAATGTGACTGAAAACATAACCAGTACACATATCGGAGGGTGACGTAATTATGAAAGAATTGTGACATTGAATAAAATGTAAATAAAAACAGAAAGCAATGATCTGCAAAAATGAGGGAACCAAAGCTAAACAAATTGTATTCACAGTAGAACATAGAAGACATATCAAATGTTTAATCTGACATATTTTACTATTTAATGAAAAATATTAGCTCATTTTGAATTTGATTGTACCAACATCTCTAAAAAGACTGGAAAAAGTAAGTGGCATTAAAAAGAGACAGCTGGTACTAAAATTAACCTAATTAGCAGCAATGAACCTAATTGCTACTAATTAGGGTAATTGGCAACAGGTCAGTAACATGATTGGGTATAAAAAAAACATCTTAGAGAAGCAGAAGTTTTTCAGAAGTAAAGATGGGCAGAGCTTCACCAATCTGCAAAAAGCTGTCTACAAATTTTGGAGCATGTTCCTCAATGTAAAATTGTGAAAACTGTGAATATATCATCATCTACAGCAGAGGTCCCCAACCCCCGGGCCGTGGACCGGTACCGGGCCGTGGGACATTTGGTACCGGGCCGCACATAAAGAATAAATAACTTAAATTATTTCCGTTTTACTTATTATCTGCGCCTAAACTATATTTTATTTTGAAAAATGGGCGGATTCGCTCCGTTACTTCCCTCCATGACTTCCTCTTGACGTGTCAAGACGTTTCTGCTCACATGATACGTCACCGCTAAAATTAAACCCAGAAGCTTCAGGCCTGTCTAACGAAATCGGTTGGTTGACCTACATAACGCTTCTTTAAATTTTTGAGTGCTCAACAAGAGTAGAAAAGCGCTATGTAAGAACTAGTCCATTTACCATTTTTATTTATCAACACCGGGGATAGCAGTGAGGTAGACCCAGCCATCAAACTGACTCTCCAGCGCTTGACACCGCGGCTCTGCAGCCACGCTCCATGTGAAATCGGCCGAACCCAGTCAAACCAGAAGCCAGCAAAAATGAGTATCAGAGAAACAAGCTCAGGGGGCTTACACTGATTCAGTGTTATGGTGAGTTGTATTTTTCATGCGCTTTATACAGTAAAAATCACCTAAGTCGAAGTCGCACAAATCGGGTTTTCGCTCTAGTTGGATGGCATCTGCAGGTCCTGATTTTTCCTAACATTAATTCCAATAAAATCATCACATAAATCCGTCGGATATTCACCTACCTCGGATGAAAAATCTGGTCCCATTGTAATAAATTTCCAGTTAAATGTGATCGCATAAACTGGATGAGTTTAGCGCTAAAACCCTCCTCAGCTCCTGTCCGCCCACTTCCATGCATCGGCTCGTTCGTGCACAACTACACACACACTAACAACGCCTGGAAATTGTTTTAGTGTTTATATCAGTTCATTTCACCGGGGACAATCGTGGCAAGTGTAAGCTACAAACTTGCACTTACGAGTAAAATTTCAGATTATAAAATTTGCAGAAGCAAATTCATAGATGAAGCAGAAGCCATTGCAGCGAAATTCGATAATAGACCCCAAACTGGGCCATTTGAATCCGACTGAGGTGATTTCTACTGTATTTGTTTTTGCGGTGTATCTTATTTTGAAGGCATGTTTTACCATGTCTCTAACAGCTGACCAGGGAGCGCTGTGGGCAGAGAGCCTGTTATTCATGTTGAGGCGGGATGTTACGAGGACGCTGCTGATAGAGTTGCATACGAATACAAAGTGGATTCCCGTTTTTTATTATTATACGTAGAAAATATCACACTTGTTTATGGTCGTATCATTTATTTTGACGTATTTATTCGCCACACCTTAAAAGCCGGTCCGTGGAAATATTTTCTAACACTAAACCGGTCCGCGGCTCAAAAAAGGTTGGGGACCACTGATCTACAGGACATAATATTATCAAAAGATTCAGATTCAGAGCTCGAGAAATCAAGGCAAAGGGGTGAAAATCAACATGGGATACCTATGATTTTAGGGCTCTCAGGCGGCATTGCATTTTAAATGGATTCTGTCATGGAAGTCACTGCATGGACTCAGGAACACTTGCAGCTTAAAGTTCAAATGCAGGTTAAAGCTCTTTCATGCAAAGAAGAAGCTATATGATCCACAAGTGCCACCATCTTCTCTGGGCCAAAGCTCATTTCAAATGGACTGAGGAAAGGTGAGAAACTCTTCTGTGGTCAGACAAATCGAAATTTGAAATCCTTTTTGAAAAATATGGATGTTGTGTCCTCTGGACTAAATAGGAGAGGGCCCATCCTGCTTGCTATGAGCGCTTACTTAAAAAGCCTACATGTCTGATAGTATGGGGATGCATCAGTACCTCTGGAACTGGCAGCTTGCACATCTGGAAAGACATCATCAGTGCTAAAAGGTATATACAGGTTTTAGAGCAACATGTGCTCCCATCCAGATGATCCATTTTTCGGGAAAGCCTTGCATATTTCAGCAAGACAATGCTAAACAGCATGGCGTTGTAGAAGAAGAGTCCAGGTGCTGAACTGCAGTCCAGCATTTTCATCAACTAATAACATTTAATGCATCATGAAATGAAAAATATGAGAAAACAATCACCTGGGATTGTTAAGCACCTAGAATCTTTTATCAGGTAGAAAGGACAACGTTCCCCTCCCAAAGGTCCAGCAACTGGTTTCCTTAATTCCCCAATATTTACAGGCTGTTGTTAAAAGAAGGGGGGATGCCACACAGTGGTTTAATTAACATTTTTAAAATTTGCATTTTCCACAGTGTCCCAGCATTTTCAAATTTGGTTTTGTATGTTCTGTTCATAGCATTCACCTGAATAATTTAAACCACAAATAAACCATGGAAATTATTTATGGTGTACTTCTTGAGTCACAGCGTGTTTCCAGCAAGCCCAGGGTCAACTGAAATAAAGGCTTTTTTTTCCCCCTTACCCTCCTTTCTGTGATGTGGTGCTGAGGCATCAGTGACCTGAACACAGTAGGTCTTCCTGGTATGGATGCCCCCTCCACACAAAAGGCTGATGTTTGCCAGTCTCCGGTTCTGTTGGCTCAGTAAGGGTAGGATATGACATTCACCCCAGTCAGTGGTCCTCCACATATACCTGACAGAGCATGCAGAGATGCAAATATGTTATATTTGCAATGTTAATGAGTTAAAAGCTGTTAAATTGAATCAGTGATGGTGCCACTGTTTGATATCTATTACAAAAAGTCTACATGAAAAAAGTGTTTGTGTGTTTTCCAAAACAAAGCTGTAATCCATTCAGAAACAAAGTGATAAATGATTGTACTTAAAAAGGATAAAGCCTCAGCATACACACAACATTACCAGTTGCTTTCAAAGAGTCACACAAAGCAAAAGACAAATTAGTCAGAGCAGTCTCTGGCAAAAGCTTCTCTCACAGTATGTCAGGAGAAGGGGGGGGGGCATGCTTATTTTGATTCCAAAACTTCTAAACAAATGTTTGGTTTCATCTATGAAAAATGCAGTGATGCAGAAAGCAATAATATTTGAGGAGTTTACCAGAACAACAGCCTGTAGTAATCTATCAAATGCTTAATTTCCGTAATGAGTTTTCCCTAATCATGTAAATCCTCTGCTCTCAGGCACTCAATGTAGATTCAGCAAATAAAACAAAATCTACCAGCAGGGAAAGTGATTCTCCATTGACTACTTTGTTTTGTGCATGTTATATTAGCTAAATCCTATCGTAACTCGAATGCCCTAATACAATGGCATTCTGTCAAGCCCTGTTTTTTTATCATGTCATGTCTATTGGGTCAGGAACTCCCAACAGTACATGAGATTATTGTGGCTGCCACAAGATAATTAAAATAATGCCAAAAAAACAATATGCACAAATCTATTCAATTATAAAATCATAAATATTTGCAGCCTCTAGGCTTTCTCTTTAATTATTCCGGTGAATGTGCACAAAGAAGCAAAATTAAAAAATCATTACTGGATTTTTCGCATTTGTCATGTTATGTGTAACCACGTGCATCAGGAGATTACACACCAACAGAACTTTTACTTGATTGTGACCTTAAAAAAGGACTAAAGATCATCTCTGTTAAAATTTACCTGGGACAGTTTGCAAGCAAATCGCCTATGATATTGCAAGCTTCTTTTTCCTCAAGGGCAGGACACCGTTTCCCCCCACCAACTGGGATCTGTGTCATGATCCGTGACCGGAGGCGGTAGCCAGGAGATAGGTCGGTGGACCGGCAGGTCTTAGAGCAGGGACTCCACGATGACCATTCAGATGTCTGACAGTCTTTGGGGATCACACATGCCTGGAAGGTCAGGGGGGATTTGTCCTTGGTACAGAGGCTGCAGATTGAAGAGAGTACGTTACTGACACATCAGAGAAACTTTCTTTCATAACATGATACCTTTGTGACCTCTTTAGAGTTTGAAAATGCAGTTGTAAGCAAAGCAAAATATAAATAGATGTCAAGTGTTGTTGGGATTTAATTAGATTTGTTGATAGAGAGCTTGGAGACCCTACAAACGAGTGGTTTTGCTGATGAATAAATGACCTTTGCTGCTTCCACTCAAACATTTAAAACATATACTTCCTATTAACACAGATCTCAAGACATGAAGTCAATGTTTTACACAAGTGCCACAAAGAGCTGATATGCTCTCTTGAAGATATTAACCAAGCACATTAGTCTACATGATTCGAATGCTATTAACCCATTAAATCGCTGGGGTTGTCCAGCCAATGATAGCGCCAAACCATGTAGCTGGCACATCAGTCCACTACAGGATACTGGGTCAGTCTGACATTTGCTTAGATTGCCTTTGAAACAAACAAGCAAAAAATTAAACCAAACCCTGACATTTGTATTCCCAAATCTAATAAAAAAGCTGTAATTGAAACCAAAAACTAAAAAAAAAAGTCAAATGGGACACAAACACTGGGTAAAAGTACAGACAAGGATCTGTGCTGTAAGCATGGAGTTTTGTTGATATATCAGTAAAAGCTTATATATGAGATCGATGCCACCACCACCATATAATGACACCATATAATGAAGTCATAACCCACTCAGCCATCTAGGTGGTGAAGGAAAGCCCCTACTAGCCATATCTGTAGCCACGCTAGCCATACAGTGGCCAATTAATGGGCTGATAGCAACCACAGCAGGTGATTTCTCATGTGATTATTGCTTTTGTTGTTTAATTTGGGGATCTGGATTAGTCAGGTTATTAAGATACAACATAATTTTTAGACTTTCACTTTGTAATTAGGCTGTAAGAAGTGTAAAATGAGGCAGAATGCATGTGGGAAATCTATTTCAAAAGCTACACTCCTCTAATCTTGCACAGCAAAATAAACAGTTCTTTTCAATCAACGGGACAAATGAACTGTAGATTATAACATGTGAAAGACAGATGCATGACAAGACACACAATCTTTAAATCACTGTACAAAATGGAAAGAGACGAGCAAAAGTAATCACAGCAAAATGGCTATGATAATTAAATGCTGTACAACTTCAGTGCGATATACTTTCCTATAAATAAAGAAAAATAAACAATGTGACAATAAAAACTCTTAATTGAAACAACGTGATTGAAATGTGGTCTCTGAAACACTGAATGGCAGTCAGAAATGGATTTAAACAGCCAGCTAATAGTGACACTTTGCACCAAGAAAATGGTATTGTGGCATTTAATCAATGTAATATACATGCAGTGATTTTCTCTCTATATAAAAAAAAAAGTGAGACAGAATGCTGTTTGCGTCTGTGTGTGTGTGAGTGTGAAACACAGTATGTGTAGGTGTGCATTTGTGTGTACTGTGCATCTTGCTTTGTGTTTGAGTATGTTTAGAAAAATCCATTCTTATCAAATCCAAATACCAAGGTTAGTTCTAACAGCAGAGAATGGGGAAAGGGAGTAGATGGGTGGGGTGGGTGGGGGGGGGGCAACACTTGACATTTAACACAATAATGCCTCCCTTCCTTGCTGAAATGCTGGTCAAACATCAGCCCTCGCATAATCTAGTTATAATTGAATAAATAACCACCATCAATACAAAGCATTTTATACCACTGAATACACCTCATGAAAAGGGGTGACCACTGATTATGCTCCTCTCATATTACAAAACAATTGACAGTAGTGTCTATTAGGATTATTTTGCCAGTTAGATAACAACATTTAGCTCCTATATTTTTAAAAACTTCCCACATTCTTCATCAGTGGAAAAATAAACTGAAAAAGGATAAATCAGTTACAGGTGTTTTCTTTTATTATTATTAAACAAGGAAACATTTCCTCTTTGATACAGTGTCAACAAAAAAGATGATATAGTACTGTTGCTTTCTTATTTAAAAAAAAAAATCAAACGAACTACGACATGTATCACACCTTCAAATCCACAAAATTAGAATCAGGGGTTCTGTTTGGTGCCAATGATTAGAACCTCCTTAGGTGGTATCAGGTGGAATAAGTCTGCCTAGGCACTTGAGGTAGGTGGTCTGATAAGAGGAAAAAAGGTTGTGGATGCCAGTAAGGAAGGGAAGAAAAAGAAAATTATGTACATGTGTAGTTGATTTCAAAGAACTGCCAATATGTCCAGGACAGGCTGCCCAAGCAGTGTCAGCCCCAGAGCAGACTATTCAAAAAAACAGTTTCTAAAAAAACTCAAATTTTATTCCAAGGCACACAGACTGTTTTTTGTCAAACTGTAAGTGTATTCTAGCAGATAAATGTTTCAAAAATTTGACCTACATGGGAGATGTGTCAAGGGAAAATATTTTGCTGTCTGTAACACATATAAAAGCAAAACTTTATTGTGCCAGTGAACCATAGGGGAAGACAAGGATTTTTATTTTTTCATTTTTTATTTTTTTGCAAAAATGTGCTCTGGACAGACAAATCCAAGATATAACTTTTTGGCAGTGGTTAAAGTAGATGTGTTTGGAGCAGAACAAAGACAGCTTTGAAATACCGTAACTTTGAACCAACTGTGAAGCATGGTGATGGAAATATAGATTAGGAATGCTTCACTGTACTGGGGACCTGAAGATTTGAAGTACAGTGGCTAATCCACGAGGAAAAAGTTTCAAAGATCTTGCAGCTGATGAAATTTTGCATTGAAGAGTTGTCTATAATTTCAGCAAGCCAATGTCAGAGACTAATGGACAATTATGCAAGAATAACTGTCTGATTAAAATATTAGAACAGTTTATTTTGTGGACATAATAATTAAAAAAGGCAAAACAAAGAGCTTATAATGTTTGTCAAAAAATATGTCAATATATCAATTGTCATGGGATTTACTTTTATTCACATCAAGCTGATTTCTTATTCTTTGGGTGTGAAGTAAGCAGCATTTTGCTTACCTCAGCATGGCATTCTTGCCGTCGCTTCTTGTGCAGCGTACATGTCTTGTCTGGTATCCCACCTCCAGTTCCCATGACATGGGGTACTTAATGTGTGCATGAGCATAGTGGTGGTGGTGGTTGTGATAGAAATGCTGTTGAGAAGCTAGTGTGTGCAGAGTGACTGTGTTGTTCTCATTGTTGCTAGTGCTGAAGTCGACTGTGGTCCTTCCACTTAATAGGGCATCCTTGTGATGGGGTAATCGGCACTCACTCCAGGCCCCTACTTTAAGGCTGTACTGGTACTCATCCTTCCCATTTGGGCAGTCAACATGTCCAGAACAAGTCCTGGTCTCAGTTAGGTTGGGGCAGTTTACCCCCCCATACATTGGTGTGGCCAGAACATGTCGAGTCCGATGCTGCAGGCCAGCACCGCAGGTTTTGCTGCAACTTGACCAAGAGGTGAAGTCTGAAACCACACAGTCCTGGGGGCAGGGGACTAGGCATGCCTGCTCCACAGGTGGTTTTTGGGAAAAGAATTCACATATCTTTGAGCTGACTGTGGTTCGATTTGAAGTGCGCACACAGTAGACTTTGCGCCTCTGTATTCCATGCTGTGCTGTAATGCACTCAGGCGTCCTCAGCTTCAGCTCATTGGAAAAGAAAGGAACAAGAACACAGCTCCCCCACTCTGACACCTCCCACTCGAAGAGATCCTGGTGCCAGTCGCAAACCTTAAAGCACTGTCTCTGGCTTTCTGGTTTTTCCTTGTGCTGGCAGTGGGAGTGGTGGGTGGTCCAGCCCTCCATGTGGATGCACCATATTGTCCTTGTCTGAACCCCACCAGAACCACACTCTTCCCCGGTACACTGACCCCACTGGCCTGCAGCAAAGAAAAAACACATGGAGAGGGCATTTTCATTAAAAACTGAAGCTTTAGGGAAAAAATGATTTAAATTGCAGCAACCTGGCAGCTTGCAATCAAGCAGAATTCAAGGCCATTCACTTAACCTCCATGATTGCTTTATTCATGAACTGAGGAAGAAAGGAACAAAAGAACACAAAGTAATCAAACCAGTGGCGGACATCAATATAAAGAAAATAGGTCAGTTTCTCAGTCACAAAGGATTAGATTCATTTTTAGGTTCTTGATCTCAAACTGATCAATATTTCCAGTTGTGTATGGTATAGTTGGGAGTTCACTCAGGTATCAAGATAAGATATTTAACTATTTAAATATGGCTTTATTATTATTAATTTCTTCTCAACAAAGCCTCTTCTTGAACATTAAAAGCATGTGGTTTGCACAGAGGAGACACTGTACATTGAAGATTTTAGGAGGGCTTTCAAACAAAAAAACAATTGATTAGAGGTATTTACTTTGTGCAACACACCATAGGTTTGAGTTACTTTAATGTGCCAATCAATTAAACAGTGCTAGTAAAATTTAAGAAAGAAATTTCAGCTTTATAATAATGTAATCCTACCTTGATTACATAATGCTCACACATTCAGAAAGGTCATCTGACAAATATCTGGTCTGAAATTTTTCATGTCTCACAAGTTCTGAGCAACCGTCTCTCACAGAAATATGTAAAATGACCATGACCTCTTAACACCACATTAAGACGTGGTGGGAAATAATGGGTTCAAATTAGGTGCGACCACAATAGAAATACTGACAATGAAAAATCAGCTAAGACCCTTGTCATTATGGACACACAGTTTCACTGGTTTGCATGAGGTAACTGCCAACAAAAAATCCACAAAGTTAAAGGTTAAAACATCCCCAGCCATTTTAGAAATGTCACAGGAGAGTTGAAAAACTGTCTCCTTGGAGAGTGCTGCATTTGACTCAAGCCTCTCTAACTCCACTTCACCTCTGAAGACTTCATTACAGTGCCTTCACCTTGAAATGTAATGGCTCGCCAAAACAAAACCCATAATTGGCCTTTTATTTGCATTTGTTTTTCACTGTTTCCACATTTTAACCTTTTGCACATTGCCAGCACTTAAGTGCAATGCTGATACATCACAATTATTTCACACTTTTCTCTGAGATCAACCAACTTCTGACTACTGATTCAGTTGAGACCTAAAAAAAATCTGTTTCCAAAAACAGAGAAAGTGGTGAGTTAACAGTCAGGTTGATAGGGTATTCCCTTTTTGTTACAGCATATAAACTTAGCACAAATAGTAAGGAAATTTCCCTTTGGTTGATTATTTCTTTGTTGCAGCAATGCTTCTTGACAACAAATCTTTCCATTTTAAAGCACAGCACTGCTTAGTATTCATGATTAAAGCATGACCACCAGGAAAAGAAATCTGGTGGCAATCAGATCATCCTTATGCTACACGGAGGGACTGTGGGGTGATATAATGAGCTGAACTCATTATGGGAACAGAAATGGAGGCCTTAGCATACTATTTAGCCTAACCAGGTCTGCCTCTCACTCTCTCATATATGAGCATTGACCCTGATACAGCGGTCAGACTGTTCCAAGCATGTCACATTTGACTGATCTGTATAGGGCCTATGCCATAGGGCAACTTCAAGCTGGTGTTCCACAAAACCAAGTTACACCATTATTTGAAGTGAGCCCTAGTACCATCTTCAAATTGAAGGCCAAGTTCCATATAATGGGGGGCGTCAGAGACAGGCCGCAAAGTGGGCGTCCGAAGAGACGACACTACAAGAAGAACGTTTCCACTTCCTGTCAGCATTTAGATTCTATAGACAGTCGTCTACAGATTTGCAGTCAAGATTTGCAGGACTATATGGCTGACAGCTCTCTATCCAGAAAATCTGGTGTCATAGGGATGCTATGACTGCCCTTCTGTTTGCATTGGTGTCATTGGCTGGACTGGCTTTAAAGAGTCCAAGTGTCTGATTCCAAGGGGAGTCTCACCTAGCTTTAACTGCCTGCCATCTGATCCTCACTCTTGGCAAACTGGCTACTGTACATTATTACTTTAGTGCTTTTTTGAGGGCTAGAACAACCTGTAAGAACAATTAAAAGATGTAATGCTCATTTAAATGCAGACAGGATATTTTATTTAACCAAATAAATAATGTTACTCTAACAATAAGAAGGCTGGATGTTAAGTCCTTTATTTTAACACTCTTACTGAGATCACGCTTGACTCCAGTGGGACCATGGCCCTTCTTATTTTCTATTATTTTTCTGTACATCCTGACCTATGTACGGAAAGACCTCTTATTTATGACATCATTTGTTCAGAATCATTATATGATGATTACTCTCACTTATTTTGTTACATTTATAATGCTGCATTTCAAACAACATTACTATTAGCACAATCACATATAAATTTAGCACAAAATGTAAGCAAATGTTTCTTTAATCAATTATATCTTTGTTCTTCTTCTTCTTTGTTCTTGGCAATAAATTCTATACCATTGGAAAGGCTGTTTATTTCCCCTTAAATGATGCCAAAGCAGCAGCAGAGTATGTGGGCTGCACCCATGAAAAACTTGCCAAATCATCTTTGCCAATGCCAAACAACTTATTCTGTTGTTGACTCTTGTTTTTAGCTTCTGGCGCCCCAGGTGCTGACAGTCAGGCTTGTCATCATTGGAGGAAATCTCAATGCAGAGAGATATCAAGATGAGATTCTGCAACCAGTGGCAACTAACTGAGAAGCTAACTGAGAAGCCACGTTAATCTACACTCTTATGAAAATGTTTTTTTCTGCAAATTAAATCATGACTGACAATAGCAACTTTAAAAAATAGGCATTCATCATATTTGTAGTGATATTTCTTGCCTTTGGGCTTTAAAGCAGAGCTGAAACTGACAGTCACTACTTTGTAACATTGTTTGTTTGACAAAAAGTTGCTTCAAGTCCTTTTCCAGCAAATGGTGGAAAGTACTTTGAGGTCAGAGCAGGAAAAACATTGTAGATTTCTTTTTTCCATTGTGAAATATTCACTCAGCTTCAAATTGCAGCTTAAAATCTCCACTCAGTTGAATGGAAGCTGACCTCAGCTTCTATTTCTGTTAGTATGGGAAGTACAAACCTTCCTCTAAGCCCAAGTTTATGAATTGGAACTAAAAAAAAAATGGTAGAGATGTCAGTTCTGACAGTGGCAAGAACTATATTTCACATTTTATTGATTGAGTGATTGAGAGCTGTATGTATGTTTGTAAGTATGTATGTATGGACGGATGTATTTATTTATATTAGAAAACTTGGCATTTTAAATGAGCTTAAATGTGGCAAGCTTCAAAGACAGCTATTTATCATTTGCAGGCAACTGCAGTTTCTTTTAATTGATAAACATATTTCACACAATCACACAAGGAGATTTCGTTTTGGATACTCAGGCTAATAGTTTTGCTAGAATTGCATCAGACTTTGGGATCATTTTATTCTTCTATATCGCTCTCATATTTGCAGTTAAATATGTGGCAAATATACAGATGAATGTTACCAAAAAGGGTAGGTGACTGTCAGTTTCATAATATGCTAAGTTTTGAGTACAAAAGTCCAAAAAACTCTTAGATATAGTTTTTGACCTTTTGTCCTCATCTTTAAAAGAAATAGATATAAATCAGTTTACTGATATGATGTGATTATCTTCGTCAGTCACGTTCTTAGTTATTTTGCCACATGATATGAAAAAGATAATTTGATTCATTTCTTCTAATTGGAATTAAATTGATGTAATAATGAGATCCTACTGCTTCCTAAATTGCTTTCAAATGACAACCTGCTCGAACTGTTTTATGCCTTTATATCCTGGAGAAATCTGTTGTTAACACTTTGTTCCCTGGCCCATGTTTAGCATTTCAAGGCTCCTTTCTTTGTTTGTGTAAATCAGAAATAGTCTAAACTAAAGATTATTTTTCACAGTTCATGGAAACACATTGTTGATTTCTTTGTCCTGGCTTTGTTATGTTAATGAGACAATGTAACTAATATGTTATGATCTTTTTGTCTAATATATTAATATTATCATTACAGGCACAATGTATTAAAATGAAAATGATGCTGATGATGACAAAGCTCCAAATGCAGAATTTTACAGTGGTTTATTTATTTATTTATTTGGTTTGTTTCATTTTGTTATTCTTGTGTTTTATTTTTGTACAGTTGATGAGATAAAAGCCAAAACAAGGACATTATTTCCTTTTTACATTTGTTGGCAAAAAATACAAATAAAATTAAAAAAAAACAAAAAAACAAAAAAAACAAATTAGATGTTTTCTTGGCCTTGAATGCCTCATAGCCTTTGATCAACTATGTGCTTATTTGTGTTTTCTCTGAATTCTTTGTTGTCTTTGCCTTGAAACAGTGCAAAAACACAGGCAGGCAAATTCTGAAACAAAGACAGACCAAGTAATTGCTTCAGAATTTGATTAAAAAAGAATGACAGAGTGTTTTAATCTTCCACAGACCCACTCCCACAACCACATCACGTATTGGCCATTGTAAATTTAACAAAGAGCTCCAAAGACTCACATGGCGCACTTAAACTCAACATATTATGTAACCTTAATTTACAGTGAAATTTTGACAGTGCAAATATGAATAAATGAATTGCTGATTTGACTAAAACCCAAATGAAAATGCAAATTGCAACTCTAGGTGGAAATAAACATATAGAGTTATATATATTTTCATGTAAAGAGGTGCAATTACCTTACCATCTTTGCCTGGTTTAGTAAACACACAGAGCTTATTAAAGATAATAAAATGTTCTCTGCATATTTTTAATTTAAAAAAGTTTGTATCGTCTGTCATCAGAGATGGGGTTGGACCGCGTTTGTATATCATAGACCTTTTTAAATCAGTTTCATTTGAGACACACCAGAATGATTTGAGATGGGGTGGACAAGCTGTGGTTGCTTCTAACGGTTAAAGAGCTACTTACTACTTTTCTTACTAAAGTAAGTGGTGCTGGTGTGGATAGCACTAAACAGCAGTCCTGACTACTATCCATAGCTTGATTGATATGTTTTTGGAGGAAAATAAAAGTCATAGTAGCCTATAGTTGTCTTTGCAAACAAAGGATCATTGGAAAATGAGCTTGGCTATTAGGATAGCTTGAAAATGACCTTTAAATTCTCAGCAGTAAACACAGGGCCAAACACAAATAGAAAGATAAAGTTCAGATTGGGTCATCAGTGATTTAGTGTGAAGAGATTTGATATGTGTTTATGACATAGCCCACTGACAACAGTCTTAAACAAACAAAAAACTTTAAATACATTTTAAACACCCTCACAATTTTAAGATTAAGTTTAAAACTCACCTTTTTCATCAAGCTTGTAGTTAAGACTGGATCAAGTGATCCTGAACCATCCCTTAGTCACACTGCAATAGACCTAGGCTGCTGGGGAATATTTCTTTTTCATTCACCTCTTTCACTTTGTTTATACACCACTCTGCATTTAATCATTAGTTATGCTCTCTTCCACAGCATGTCTTCTGTCCTCTGTCCAGTTGGTCGTGGCAGATGACTGCCCCTCCCTGAACCTGGTTCTGCTGGAGGTTTCTTCCTGTTAAAATGGAGTTTTTCCTTCCCACTGTTGCCAAGTGCTTGCACATAGGGGATTGTTTTAATTTTGGGGTTTTCTCTGTAATTATTGTAGGGTCTTTACCTTACAATAAAAAGTGCCATGAGGCACAGGTTGAAGCATTTTGTATTTAATATAATGTAAATTAAAACCTTGCTCAAGCTTTAATTGATAGTTCTGTTTTATTGATGTGAAATTGCCTGTAATTGTCAGCACAATACTGTCGAGACACTTTGAATGGGTGATATATGTTGTTTTTAAGTTACAGAAACAAGAAGATATTAGAATGTTGCTACGGGGTTTTACATTTTTATTTTTTTCATTTTGGGTAACCCTATACAAATTACTCCAGTGCTAAAAGGGACTTTTCCACTTCAGTCAAAGCTAAAAAATACTCCAAAAAATTATATAAGGGTAAAACGTCAAAGACTCAAGACAAAAATAAGATTTGAATAGTAATTCAAAACTGAGTTTAAAGATGTTCACGGTCACAAATCCTCAGATTCGTTCCATTCCCTCAGCTGAGCATACAGTCTTTGTGGTCACTAAAGGCACTCTTTTATAATAAACACTTTCATCAGCGTGCCCACCTTTGCTCAGTAGTGCTGTTTTCAAACTGTGCCTGGGTATGAGTACCTGATTTATGGAGGTGTGATTGGGAGTGATTCTGCTGCAAGGGGAGCCAGCTAACACAAGCACTAGTTCATCTTCTAAGCTCTGAATAATCACTCTCTCGATCTGTCAGCATCAGCATCTGTCAGCCCCTCAGGAGGAACGAGTTGCCCACAGCTCCTTCATTCCTGTCGCACTTAGTTGCCCTACTTGGACCTCTGGGGCCTCTGGCACCCATGGAGCTCCTGCTATATTTACCATTCATTTTGAAAACTGAATTTGAATGAAGAAAAAGAGGATGGGCAGACTTCACTACATTATGGGGAAATACAGAAATGAAACTTAGCCAGTGTAGTGTGACTGAACACGTATTATCTTTCTCAGCAGTGTTCAGTTAAATCCTTAAGTTAGACAAATGATGGTAAAGCTGTACGATAATAGCAAGTAACACAACAAAAGCAATCTCTACTATGCCCTGAAACCAGACGGATGAGGGACAGAAGCAGGAAAGAAAAGAGCAAGAGACTGTCTTCTAAACAGTAGCTGCACTCACCACTGTTGAATCGTTTGCCTCTCTGATCCATTTAATTACATTTGGTATCAGTGATTCAGATCAGTGAAAAATAACAATACAAAACAAAAAACAAAATGTAGAATGACAGGGTGCTACACTCGCTGTACCAGCTTTATTCTGCTATTATGGGTCTGTTAATGTTAATGATTTATACCAACATATTTTGTTGTTAAATTGACACCACAGCAATTGTTTCAATTTTATTAGTTTAATACACTAATTATGTATTATTTTAGATAACCAAACACTACTCTGCAATTACATGGTGGCTTTTTTGTCTTCCCATACTGCTTTTTTTTGTCTTCTGGACTTTTAGGCAGTAGTAGTATAGGAAACATATCAATAATGGCAGCTCTGGACAGGCTTCCCGATTAACCTCCTTCAGAATTATTATTATTATTATTATTGTCAGTAATTTGATTATGGTTCATCAGCATAGTTTTCTTTCCACACTGCAGCTTTACGTGCATTTCCTCACAAGCATGTAGTGAATTTACTTGGCATCCATTTTCAACTTATCTCCCTGAGTTAAGCTTCACTGTTTGTACACATGCATTCTTTGTCACAACACTTTTAATTAAATACCTATGCCACTGAGCCTAATTATGCGCAAAGCTTTCCCCAGTGACACACTTCCATCAGTTGTAATTTATGAGCACTGAGGTTCCTATTCAGTTACGACATTAATGTATGCAGAAATTCATCAAATTATCATCAGGCAGTCAATCAATTTCTAGAAGCCCTGAATCAGCTCATTTTTCCTAATATGTTACACAAACACATGGCACACAGTGTTTATGCAGTATGTTAGGAAGGACATTTAGAAAAATGTGAGCAAAATAAAAAAATCATCATGAGGCAAATTAATTGACAATAATACCACAAGCTAAAAATAAACTTTGTGGGATGATAAAAACAAAATGAGCTACTTATGAGAGAAGTTTGATCTTCTTGCTTGAATATAAATCATATTTTTCCATAAATGCTCAATAAGTGAATGCATTATACCACTTTTGTTTTGGATTGACAATGAGATACTTAATGTGCTTGCACTGTCTGCAGGCAAAAAGCATCATATGCAGCTTTAACATTCCAAACTAATGAATTATCTTCCTTGGGGCTGCAGTACTATACACACTGCCCCACTCAGCTTTTGTTATAATTTAGTATTCAGGCCCACAGCATCCATGCCAGACCTACTTGAATGGCTAATCACTATTTAAACGGCCAACAGTATAAACACTAACACACTAACACATGTCGTGCCCACTGAGTGATGTAATCCCCACTTGGGCCAATCCATAAAATAAACAAATAAATAAACACTGTAATACAATCCCATCTTTGAGCAAAGAGTATACTTTTAAAATAAATTAAAAAAAAAAATTACAGATAAAAAATAAAAACAAAACAATCCAGCATATTACTGTAAAAAGAAACCAACTTACATTCAGTAAAAACCCTAAAGTGGGGACCCCAATGGCCTCTGCTCTGATTTATTTTTTAAATCAATACTGCTGCAAATCTTAACGATGAAGATTTCTAAGTGAATGATCAATAAGTGGTATTAGCATGACTTCCAAGAGTTATCACACTGTGGACAAAGGAGACTTTCCAAATCACACAGCAGACAAACAGCAGTGTAAGGTCCACCTATGAGAAGTAATAAGCTATGCGCTTTCTGATATATTCTATTTCTATTTCCCAGGCTATTTCATTTATTTATTTATTTTTTGCTAAAGGAAAACAAACAGCTTAGTATTGTGTCAGGCTCTAGAAAAAATAGTACCTTATGTTCTAAGGAAAATAACTTTGCAGAACATCAGTTACAGGTATACAGCTACAAAAATAAATAAGAGAGTTCTACAATATTTCACATAACGCACTTATGTCCAAAGATGAATTTTGTATTATCTTTGTTTTTAGTTCAAACTATTCATTCATTCCATTCATTCTTTTCTGCTTATCCTGATCAGGGTCGTGGGGGGAGCTGGAGCCTATCTCAGCTGTCATGGGGCGAGAGGCAGGGTACACCCTGTACAGGTCACCAGCCTAATTACATATAATTATAAAATGACTGGAAAAATTGTGCAACTTTTGCTAACTGGTAGCAGAAAAATTGACTACATATGCGGTAGGTCTGCCAATAAATATTCCAAACTTGATTATGTAATCAAATTTTTAAAAAAGCAAACAAACAAAAAAGCACTTTCCATCCGCATTACTGTGTGCTATGCAGAGGTGGCAAAAGTACTGACATTCTGTACTTAAGTAGAAGTACAAGTACTTATGTTAAAAAATACTTTAGTAAAAGTCAAAGTACTGGTTCAACTTCTCTACTTAAGTAAAAGTAAAAAAGTACAGGCTCTGAAATGTACTCAAAGTAAGAAAGTAAAAGTAGTTCTTTGGAGGATGTTTCTACCTGCTATTTTTGTGTAAAACAAACTGAACCTTATTATATATTATTGTAATAATATAAAATAAAACATGAGAATACAAATGTTATTCCAATCTAAATTTTAATCCTAATGAATGCACTCAGCTTGAATCTGTTCTGTAGGACACAAACTGTGAAAGGGAATTTAAACACAGCTCTGTTCTCTGTGTCCTCCATAGTAGAGGGTGACTGTGCCTCCACCTAAACACAAACATGAGGATACTCAGGGGTTACAGTGGGATTCAGAAGGTGGAGGAACCCTAAGATCAGCTGTAGTGTCTCTGTATGGGGAGAAGAATCACAGCTTTCTATTGTGAGCTGCAGTAAATGATGTTGGTGTGCAGGCTGTGATCAGCTGACCTGCTGCTGCTCTGAGGTTTACTGCTCTGTGTGGATGAACTGAACTCACAAAGATGTAACCCAGTATTTCACAGCTATCTGAGCTGATCTCCATCCCCTACACTGACAGCATACAGGCTGTAGAAATGTTGGATTCAGTGAATGAATCTCAGCATCAGCAGCTTTGATTCAAACTCATCTCTGCTGCACTGATGTAACCTGTAACTCTGACCATGAACACAAACACTGTGCTCCAGTCCAACACAGAGCTTTACTATAAATACAGTACAACAAGCTAACCTATTTATTACACACTAAACTGCAGTATTTTCATACAATCTTTGAATAACACAGTCAGCATACTTCAGTTTGTTTTGCAGTCCTTACCTTTAATTCTAACCTCTCTTCTTCCTCTCCTGTCCTCTTTCTCCATATCTGAGTGAACTTCTCTCTCTTTGCTCTCCCTGAAATACAGCAGCTCTTCTTTTAGCTAGCAGACACACTGTGTGACAAACTGCACACACTTTGTGTGTTTGCTGATATTTGTTGAGCATTTAGAAACGTTGCATTTACCTGCCACACGTTACTCCCTTTATGCTCGCTCCTCTTCAGTAGCGCTAGCTAAGCTGTTTATGTGCCGCAGCGCAACTTACGGACTCGGTCCGGCCCGATTATAGCGCTATAAATGATACATTACTTATATGGGTTTGCGTATTTAATCCCTTTGTACGAGATAAGCCCCGGTGATGGAGGATACGCAGTACGATTGTCTCTTATGTTATTATTCCTCCATTTAGGCTCAGATCGTTTTATGTTTGACGGCGCACTGACAGGAAATGCAAACTTCTCTCTGACGTTAAAAAGTAACGAGTCTGTTTGAAAATGTAAGAAGTAGAAAGTACAGATACTTGCGTAAAAATGTAGGGAGTAAAAGTAAAAAGTAGTCAGAAAAATAAATACTTAAGTAAAGTACAGATACCTGAAAAATCTATTAAGTACAGTAACGAAGTATTTGTACTTCGTTACTTCCCACCTCTGGTGCTATGTGGTGCTTCAGCCATCGCACAGTTACTGCAGATTTGTCTGCTGCACATCCATGATGTCAGTATCCTGATCCACCACATCCCAAAGGTGCTCTATTGGATTGAGATCTGGTGACTGTGGCCTCCACAGTCACCAGATGTGTGAGTACACTGAGCTCACTGTTATGTTTAAGAAAAAAAGTCTGAGATGATCTGAGCTTTGTGACATGGAGCATTATCCTGCAGCCATTGGAAAATGCATAAAGGGATGGATATGGTCAGCAACAATACCCAGGTAGGCTGTGGTACTTAAACAGTAGTCATTTAGTACTAAGGGGCCCAAACTGTGCCAAGATAGTACCCCTCAACTATTACACTAGCAGCAGCTCAAACTGTTGATATATGTGGGATGGAGCCATACTTTCATGTTGCTTACATCAAATTCTGACCCTACCATTTGAATGTGGCAGAAGAAATCGAGACTCATCAGACCAGGCAAAGTGTTTTTTGTTTTTTTTTCTAGTTTTGATGAGCTAACTATAACCTCAGTTTTCATGTCATAGCTGACAAGAGTGACACCCGGTGTGGTCTTCTGCTGCTCATCTGCTCCAAGGTTCAACATGTTGTGCGTTCAAAGATGCTCTTACACATGCCTTGGTTATAATGAGTAGTTATTCGTGTTATAGTTGCCTTCCTATCAACTCGAAGCGGTCTGGCCATTCTCCTCTGACCTCTGACATCAACAAGGCATTTTCACCCTGAGAACTACCCAGAGATGCTCAGTTTGAACGTCAATGGGTCATCTTGATGATGTCTGCATCTCTAAATGCATTGAGTTGAGTTGTGATTGGATGATTAATCTTTTGCAGTAATGAAAAGTTGAACAGGTAAACCTAACAAAGTGGCCAGTGAGTGTAAGCAGTTAAGTCATTTGTCTTTATGTTGTTTTGCCCTTATATAGCTGTACCTGTGATGAAACTCAAACGTAATTTTTCACTTGTGATGGCCCTAATATATAAAAATGAACAATAACTTTGCAATTCTTATTTTCTTCTCTACCAGTGATTTTTTTTTCCATGCCACTGCTTTAGTCATTTTTCTAAATGGGTGCTGCTTTCTTTTTCGTTAAGTCAAGAAAGCAAACAAGTTATAGGTTTTATATATATATATATATTCAAAATAGCAGGCACAGAGATTATTTTCCTGGCTTTCCATGTCTTCCGGATAGAGATCTTGAATTATTACAGGTTGTCTACTGACTGAGTTTTATGAATAAGGTTTCTTTCTATCAGAGTTTTAGTGGTGTTATTTTTGTAGATATGACCATTTTGTAGATAGGCCAGTTCCTCCTTAAGATGATGATAACAGTTAACTTTCAAATGTAATTTCTGGTATCTGTGCATATATGATGACACTGTTAGACAAGGGGTTTATACTTAAATAAAGCTTAAAAGACTGTTAAACTAGGAATTTTAAAGCAGGTATTAAGCAGAAAAAAACACTGTCGTTGCTGTTCCAGAGAGGCTGCTATAAATAAGTAAAATATTGCTAAAACCAAAAAGTGCAATGTCCAAAACTGAAAAAAAAGAAAACTGTTCAGGTGGCCAAAGGGTATTCAGTTATGTGTCATATGATGTCAGAACAGCACAGCAGGAAATGCATTTTTTCTATGCTCAGGTTCAGCAGTGAATCCAGTGACATTTCCTTTTAGCAAGCATGGCATGTCATGCTGTCTTGCTAAAAATATGCTGATGGTCAAATTCAGAAAGGGCTTCTTCTCCCCTCCCAAAATCAATGTTTGGTCATTCTATTAACTAGCCTTGAGAGACATGGTAGTTCATCTACCAAGCGGATATTGTATTTCCTCTAAGATCTCATTTATATACATAGATCCCACTTTGATTTAGCCAGGAACACCCCTCTGGGGATCTCACGGACAATCAATGTGTTTACACTTATAAATGCCACAGTACTTTAGTCAGTATCACTTTAAAACCTGAAAACTACAGTGGGAGCCTTGAGGTGTGCTATACCTCTGCAGTGATCAGAATCTTTTTCCGTATAATTGCTTGTCTCATGTGGTCTTCTCAAGTCCCTGTGCCAGCCTGTGTAGAGGTGACAAGTAATTGGATAGGATGTCATTCACTCCTCTGTCTCACCGCCTTCCGCTGACCTGGGATTTCTCTCTTAAGCACAGGAGCAGGACTAATGGCCGTATCTACAGACAGCAACCTGAGGAAAGACCCCGGTGTTTAGATAATGCAGGTGACCAGGGCATGAAAGAACAGAGATAAAATGACAATTGTATTACTGACGAATTCAAAATTGCACCCATGACAACTGTTATAATGCAGTCCCCAGGGGAATTTGTGTGTATCTTATAATATTTAATTCCCTGACCAACATCAAAAGAAAATCCAGTCGATGATACAAGAATAAGAGCAGGAGGAACTGGGGATAAACTGGATTTAAGAGTATGAATAAATACTTATCTTAATTGGTTGAGGGGAGCCATGACAAGGTTGCCTTCATGGCTAAAAACATCTGCTGTAACTTAATTTGAGAGCTGATTAATGATGTACCCAGGTGGCTTTCCTTGAGGTGCTCTTAAACTGAGCAGCAAGCAGCAATTCCTGAAGTGGTGCTCTGTTATTGTCCCTATGTGAGAAGAATGCGCTCCAAATTGTGGGTTTAACTTTAAGTTTAGACAACCAAATTATCCGATAATTGTCAACAAAATTAAAGCTAATTCATTTTTAATGGATTCTTGCAACATGTAGCTGCTTTTAGCCACTGAGCATTTTGAACCTCTGACGTATTCTTTTTATGGCTGTAGCTTTACTGTTAGCTTCAGTCTCACCTCTTTTATCAACCAATCTTATCAGCTCAACCTTTTTCCATTTGCAGCAGACAGCTTCCTTTTCAGGGAAAAGCTTTGATACCCACTGCACACTACCTGCCATGTACCAAATAGCAATCAGACAAAGTTACAAGAGTTGATGGAAAGCAAAACAGAGGTAAGAGCAGAGTGAGCTGTGGACTTATAGGTTGCTGCAGTCAGTTCAAATCACTGCTAATATGCTTTCATGTGGCTAGATGTGCAAATAGGTGAGCGCATTCACAATAAGTTTTATATGGTAAGAGACCTTTTAGATTTAGGAGTGGATCAACGCACAGAGCACAGGACCACTGCCAAGGGAATTTAACCATTATTAAAACATGCGTGCATTATTATTTTAGGTTCACTGCAACTTGCAAAATATTAAGTCCTCACATGCAACTTCAACAACACACTTATGTAGAACTAAGCAGTCAGGTGAACAAAGACAAAGCAGCCACCATCCACATGAGAGTGTTTGACTGGTGAGTTCAGTTTTGCATATCCTAATTTTGCACATCAAGCTGTGTACCGTTGGATGTACTGACAACTCTCACTGGTTTACTTTGATGAATGAATAAATGAATCAATCTTAATAACCAAAGAATTCTAAGGTAATTAGGTACAGTTACATGTGTGTGTTGCAAACTAGGCAACATTTGTCAACTTTATGTTTAAATATTGTTAAACCTGTCAAATCAGGCTGTTCTCTGCAAGCTGAATTCAACTTTGAGAGCTGACTCCTGCAGTAATTGCCAGACTTCTCATAAGCATAGCAGCTGCTTTGTGCACTTTGTTGCTTTTAGTTCTACATGCAAGGTCTTCTTGGATTTGGACACAAGTATGAGTGTCAGTGAGTATTTGCATCAGCAAAATAATACTATTTGCTTATGACTATATTTTATGGACTTTGTTACATATGATATGAATGTGACACTGTTGCCCCAGCAAATCTTCCCCAAGAGTTGAACAAAAATGCCCTAAAATTTCATCCAAGAATTTGCAAGCTAATCTTGGTGTGAAAAATCAAACCTCAATGGAAGGGGTGTAGATAAAAACCCTTATTTACTGTCCAAAAACAGCAAAACTACAATCAAACTACAATCTCCCAGTGACAATATAAGGAAAAAAAAACAGGCTGTTTAAAAAGTTATTTTCTATATAGTTAGTGGCCAGAGTGCCAAACATATTGCATCATAGACCAAAAGACACACACACACATATAGTGGGGTCACTTTAGTTTGCAGTCACTGGCTAGGGTATTTTTTCTGCATCATAGCAAAGAGTGTTTTAAAACAATGTAAGACTGTCTGTCCAAGGATTGAAGTTAAACTTTCACCACGATAATGACTCTATGAACAATGGCGAATATACCAAGAAAGGGACAAAACTAAGGAATGAAAAAATATGGAATGGCCTTGTCAAAGCCATGACTTGAATCCTATTTCAAATCCCAATGGGAGGGTGGGGGCAGGGGTTAAAATGAACCCAGTTGTGCAAGAGGCAGCATGTGCAAGAAATTCCTGACATGTATTGCAAGTGAGGAGATTTTGCACGGCAGAGTGGTCAAACATTTCAATAAGTAATGTCAGAGACCGGTGGACAATTATGCAAAAAGGCTATCACAAGTTATTTCTACTACAAGGGACAGTACTACAGCAAGGGTACACTCTTACACATAAGAATATTGCAACTGTTGATACATTTTTAAACTATATGATTGAAAAAGAACATTTCCTTGTAGGGTCAGCCACCTTTGGCAGGATGTGGCTCAGGAGGTAGATTGAGTTGTCCACTATTCAATTAGATCCCCAGTTCCTCCAGTGAGTGATTCTTAGGTAACATACTACCCCTGATGCACGTGCAAAAGTGCCTTAAGCCAAGAGTAAGACTAGAAAACCTCTATGTAAAGAACACCAGCACCCCTTTTTACTCCTTTCCACGTGACAGTACTTCCTAATTGGAGTGGACTGGTATTACTGAAAAGGATAAAAAATTTACACATTAATTCTCGTTGGTTGCCACTGTAAATTTTTCACTACCGTTAAGTGCATTCAAGAATATATGGAAATATCCATTTCTTTTTATTCTGCCATATAACAGGGCAGCACATGGCCCGACATTCACAATGATTGCCACTGTTTTTTCTGTGTTTCACAGTATGAGCCTTGAATAGATAAAAGGGAGCAAATGGGTATTGTTCCTGACTCACATTATTATTAGCTTCTCTTTATTTCATTTTGCACTGGAACTAAAAAAAAAAAAAAAAAAAAAAAGTGAGTGCAATAAGAAAAAGAGAAACCCAATTTCTGGAACCCTTGATTCATCTTCACCCCCACCCCCAAACACATGCACACACACGCACACACGCGCACACACACACACACACACACACACACACACACACACACACACACACACACACACACAAAAGCAAGCAAACAAACAAAAAAACATATTCTCACTGTCACTAAATGTAATGGGAACTTGTGAATTCATTGTTATTTTTGAGAGCTTCCTTGTCAACTGAGTGTTCCAGAGTCATTTTACTGTACAAAATTATATCAGAGCAGTTTGTTTGTTCCTTTAATTGAGGGAAATAGTACATGGACCAATTCTGTAAGGACCCAAAACCAAGAGATAGAAGTGCAGATTACCCGAGCCAGGCAGCCTGCAGAGTGTAGCCTGCGGAGGCTAAATACTTTACCTATCCTCCATCTGTCATTTGCATTCCCTTTGTCCCTCAGTTATTAATCAGATGCTCCCTTGTTTTATGGCTATCTGTGGGAGGTTAAATAAATAATTAGTGGTCAAATTATAGTTCCCAACCTCCCTGCCACTGCTCATCTAAACTTTGCCGATTTCAGTGTAGCTGGATTTTTTTTTTTTTTCCACACCTCATCATGAAAGTACAATAAAGTTAAAAAAAACAAAAAAAACCCCAGCATGCTTTCACTATACTCCGACAAAGCTCACATTTGCTGTTGTACCCACACAGTCACCTTAGCCATAATAGAAAACCTAAAAGTCTCCGGTGTGTCTTTACTGGAGAATTGGAGTTTCAGACAAAACCATCAACAAAATCATGAACCATGGTAACAACTACCTTCCAAGTACTAAGGTAGTTGTTATCAGTGTGTCTATTACAGATATGCAGACACCTCATATTTCCTTCCTGCAGCCAGCTTACTGGAATAGATGAAAGACTAATGGATAGTTTGAGAGTTCTGATGGTTGGTAGTGTCTTTATCGCTCTCTTACAAAAAGGAGAACACTGTGACTGTATCTTGCAAATAAGCCAAAAAACTGAAGGTAGAGACAAAGCACTTTTCGAATGGTAAAGAAAGTATGCTATTCTGTAACATCCAGCATTTTGTTCTAGGCTGAAACATCTCCATAAATAATTGGATTAACTGGCATAGAATTTTGTGTAGACAGTAATTGTTCCCATTGATTCTGATTTTGTTTTGTTATCCCCTGGTTTTTCTCGTGAACACCACAAGTAGGCTGAAGTGTTTTGATTGAGATCAAAATGTCTGCTGTATGGATTGCTGTGAAATATTGGACAAACACTTAGCTCTAAGAGCTCTAGTGATTTTTTTTTTCCCATAGAACCATTGCTGGGGTATTATTGGATTCAAATAAAAATAAAAAATAAAAAAAATTCTCCAAATGCCTTTTGAACTTATGGTATTCTGTCAGAGTTGCATTGGGAAAATATCCAGCACAGGACATAACCAAGAGGCCAGCTTTTACATTACTGCAACCAATAGGGACTGAGCAACTTTGGACCTCAACTTTTATTCAGCTTGTTCTATAGATGTTTTCATACATGCACTGCAGTCCTGAACTTTTCAAGACATTACCCAATGGATGTGAGAATGCAAATGGGCAGTGCAGTGAGACCGGACTTTTAACACTCTTTAACCTTCTAGCAGTGATATCTGATAGCACCTATATGAGAATAGCACATGTAATAGAGTATCAACAGTGAAGCAGTGGGCATCCTGTGTCCTGCCTACTGCATGCTCTATTCAGGCAGCTTCCCCATCTAAACCGAACAGTAGATTTCCTGTAGTGAAATTTCCTGCTTTGTCTTGTGGTTCAAAAGGTGAACTTCCGATGATGCTTGGACTTGATTCTCCCGACACCGTCTACATTTCATGCTTAAAAAAGCCTCACCTAAGCTGTAGTGAAGGTAACCTGGTACTAGCAGGAGAAGTGAAAATCTTTTGTCAGCGTGTACTTTTGATACATTCAAGCACAACAGACTGGAAGCAGAGACTAACAGTTACTGTTATTACAGACAGAAAACAGGAAAAAGAGCAATGAAATAAATAGAATTCTGGTTGGTGTTATGTGCCAAAAGTGCAAGTAAAATGCATGCAATCACAAAGTCAGTGCAGATGACTGTGCAGGTTAAAAAACAAGATGCCTATCTGCTCCGTCAAATACACATAAGAGGGAGAGCTGAAAAATGAAAATGAAAATCCTTGGACTTACAGCAGCACTTATTCTGGCAAGACCACTTGCTCCACAGACTGTTTTTCCTGTAGCTTCAAGTGATCCTGGCAAAATTGTTGACTGAATCAAAAAAGAGCAGTCAGTCAGCTGTTCAGAAATTTAAAAAGAAAGTCAAACTGTTAAAAAAAGCTTGGCTTAGCTATTAAAGACTTTCTTTCATCTGCACTACTGTAATGCTTTTTAATGTAATTGCACTACTGTATATATTGAGTCCTTCACTGATTAGTTCTCACCAGAACCAGGGCTTCTTTTTTTCCCACGCTATGTGAAAAAAAATGAAAAAAACTGTTAAGAAGTGTGCTCTGACTGTGTAAACAATATAGTCAATGCTTGTGTCATTGCCGTCTCCATTTTTGGATACAAATAAAATAAGAAGGGCAGTTATGTAAGTGAACATCAGGGAGGGAGATGTGGCTCATAACTGAACCCAACATTCATTTAAGCAACAATTAGCATTCACTGGTCTTAGTGTGAGTATTCACCAATGTAACAGTACACTGTGCAGATTATTTGATACATTGTAATTTACAGTCTTACTGTTTGGAGTTCATGGTCCAGTTGAATTGTTTTACATTGTACATTATATATATATATATATATATATATATATATATATATATATATATATATAAGAGAGAGAGAGAGACCTGGTTAGGCTAAAAAGTATGTTAAGGCTATCTTCCATTTCTGTTCCCATAATGAGTTCTGCTCATTATATCGCACACAGTCCCTCTGTGTAGTATAAGGATGATCTGATTGCCACCAGATTTCTTTGCCTGGTGGTTGTGTTTTAATCATGAATACTAAGCAGTGTTGTGCTTTAAAATGGAAATAAGCTAAAAGTCTTTTTATATGACCTGTTTAGGTGTCATGTGTAAATATAGATAAGATATTTAGCATAAAAATGAACTGTTTTGAAACTTTCAGAATATATGGTACCATTACCAATCAAAATTTTCAACCCAACCCTAACAGTTCCAGAATGGAAAACTTTGAGTCAGTGTGGTGCCAGTTCTTTGCATTACAAAAACAAATGCCTTCCAGCTGTAAAACTAAAACTAATTTAAGAGTCAGAAAGAGATTCTTTTTTTACTGGCATTTTACAGTTCACTGAACATTAATCAAGGGTATTTCTACTTCTATTAAGAAATAATCCCCTGACCAATTTTCTCATGCAGATTAGTTTTTTAAAGGCTTATCCATTGAAACCTTTCACAGATCCCACCTGTCCTCCACCTGCAGCTATCATAATCATAATAAGTCACACAGATTCAAAGACAGCTCAATAATTAAAATATATGCGTTTCCATTTTGAAGGTACCAGCTGTTTTAATGATGGGTTCCCCCAAAAGGAACATGCTAGGTCACAACCATTTTCAATTTTTCCCTAATAAAATTATTAAGCTCATCCATTACACAATAGAAAAGATGCAATTTAAATACAATAAAAGTTACTGATCTGTTACAAGAAACACAGGGAAGATCTATTTTGTTTGTTTTTTTCCTGGATGACACATTAAAAAACAAAACACTAATCAGTGCATAACTGAAAATTAGCCATGACTGTTGCTGTGTTCTTCCTCCATATTGCAGGTTTATACTGATATTAAAAGTGGATGAGTAATAACTCAGGTAATACACTTGTTTGATGTAGAACTGTCAGTTGTAGAAGGGGTCTTCTTGTTTGGCGGGTTAATGTTTACAGCTAATGGCTAATATGCAGAAAAAGACAGAGGTAATCACATTACCTTCAAAGTGAAGGTAATAACAGATCAAACATGACTCCAAAAATACTAATTAAGAGTTCAACTGGCTTATTTCTTTATGATTAAGTGCTGGGCGTCTGGGGTAGAATATGATGCATGGCATGTCAAACTCATATTAATTATATTCAATAAGTTTCTTCTGCAAAACCGTAACTTAAGCGTCCTTTTTAGCACTTCTCGTAAAAATTTTTACTTAGCGATCACAACAGTTTTTTTTTTTCAGATATTCTGATAAGCACAAGATGTTGTCACTTAGCAGAAACACATCTCCAGAGTTAATATAAAGTACATTATAATAATGTGATAATTTGCCTTTAATAGCTATAGAAAAGAACCTTTCCAACCTTGAGAAACTGAAGCATTACTTTTTTCCCCCTTATTTTTCTTTTTCATTTCACAACAAATAAAGTGACTTATTCAATCTTGGTTTTCTCGAGTCTTGTCTGTGTCTCCTGCTTTATTTCATCTGATGTTTAAAAAAAAAAAAAAGAAATCTCAGCTGAAAATGTGAGCAGTGTGAGCAGGCTATAGTCTATTTTCATTTCCATAATGAGCTCAGCTTGTGACAGTGGCAGTCCCTGTGGCACCTGTGGTCCGCTAATGGCGAGAATGACTTTATTGCCACCAGATATCTAAGTCTAATGGTCGTGTTTTAATCACGAACACTGAGCAGTTCTCTATGTCTCTTTTAATAAGAGGATCACCTGAAGTAAATGCAATTATGCTCATGCTCTGATCCACAATGTAATTGGAGTTACTTTCTATTGTTAAATTAGCTAGATCTCATGCTTATATATATATATATATATATGTTCTCCATGGCCGAGCAGCTGCATTCAAGACTTACATCACCAAGCACAATGCAAAACGCCGGATGTAGTGGTGTAAAGCATGCTGCCACTGGACTCTAGAACATTGGAGATGTGTTCTCTGGAGTGACAAATCACACTTGCAATCTCTTGAATGAGTCTGGGTTTGGTGGTTGCCAGTAGAACAATACTTGGCTGTCTGCATTGTGCCAAGTGTAAAGTTTATTGGATAGGCAGGTTGTTTCTCAGGAGTTGGGTTTGACCTGTAAATTCCAGTGAAAGGAACTCAGTGCTTCAGCATACTAAGACACTTTGGACAATTTCAAGCTCCCCCTTTGTTGGAACAGTTTGGGGATGGCTCCTTCCTGTTCCAACAGCACAGGAACAAGCAGCACAGGAGCAAGCTCTGAGCACAAGAACAAGCTCTGAGCACAAGATTGATAGAAGCTGGGGTCTACCACACAAGGCAAGACAACAAATGCAGACTGTGCAGAGATGCCCCTTAGACAATCCAGCAAATAACAGTAGTGTGCACGATGCTAGCAGGCAGGGCATATATGGAATGCCATAATCAAGTGGCTGGCACAGTATACAGCAACATCTGTGCTGAGTATGACCTGGATGTTCCGAGGTCAAAATGGAATACGCCCCCAAGGCTTGTTGAGAATGACAGAGCTAAGATCCTGTGGGACTTGCAGATACAGACTCACAAACTTGTGATGGCTAACCAGTCGGACATAGTAGAGGTGGACAAACAGAGGAAGAAAGCCGTAGTGATAGACTTTGCAATACCAGATGATGGTATAATCAAGGAGAAAGAACGCAAGAAGCTCAATTAATACCAAGGGCTCAGAGAAGAGCTAGAGAAGATGTGGAAGTTGAAGGTAACAGTGGTCCCTGTGGTAATCTGAGCACTAGGGCCAGTGACACCCAAACTGGGAGAATGGTTCCAGCAGATTCCAGGAATGACATCTGATATCTCTGTCCAGAAGAGTGCAGTCCTGGGACCAGCTAAGATACTGTGCAGAACCCTCAAGCTCTGCACAGCTTCGAGGACAAAGTCCGCCTGCAGGGTGAGCTGTGTTGGCCAGGTGCTCTAGAATTCTTGCACAAGGAGCCACTGAGCCACAGTTTCCAAATACTATATATATGGTTTTTAAACAGTACTATGGATGGCTGTATGTAAGCTCAACTGAAACATCAGGCTTACATATAACTTTAACAACTTTTCCACCCAAGAACTTCATTTGCAGTGAGTACCACATTTGAATAGTCTGACTTTGTCATCGAGCTGCTTCTGCCATTCAGTGGCTCAGGCCTCATGCTGCCGAAAAACCAGTTTGAGAGAGAGCATGATCCCTGATCAAGGGAAGCCCCCCAAGCAGCCCTACAGCAAAACCCACCAGCACCCTTTTCCCACCACTGTCTGTTTATCATTACACTAGTGTTCTCTCCCCTAGTTACATCTTATTGAAATGCAACTTTGTAAGAGCCTTATTTAAATCTCTGTGAACTGTGCTCCCACTTGAGTTCTACACAAGTTCAACAAATTCAATAATATTTTTTAATATAACCCTGAATTTGAAAGCTGAGGATTTGTAGTCCTGAGGTGAAGCAACTTTGTTGCGATGAATAATTAGAAAAATATATAGAACTTACTACTCTATAGAAATTTTGAGCCTTCTAAATATCAACAACATGGTAAATTTTACAAATTATTGGTCAAAATTTATTTTAGAAATATTCAGATATACAGTATATGCCATAGAGGCTTGTTTTAAGCTATAAGAGTTGTGTGGTTTATGGGATAACTGTTTGACTCCATATTAAAATATTTCAACAAATAAACAGAAATACATTCATCTTCACGAGAGGATGAATTCTTACTGGACTGATGACACTGCCAACTGCCTTAATTTTAATTCCGTGCTAGTATACTTAAAATAGAAAAAAATAGAAATAGACTACTGTGAAAATGGTTAAAACATCCATGCTCCCCTCTGTGCAGTAGAATAATAAATATAACATTGCATTTTTGTTCTTGCTCTCATATAACCCTGAATATCTCTCACTAAATATAGACCAGTTTTAGCCCAGGCAGTTTAATTCTTTCTTACATAATTTATCACACCAAACCACTGTAAATATGTAACGTCAACACCTGGCCTATTTTTTTAAAGACAAAAATCATATCACTAAATGTATGTCTATATGTAAATTATATTCCTGTATCTTTATGTGCCACTTGGCAAGATTATTACTACTGCCTTCTAAACTGTCACAGTGCATAACGATTATCACTTTGCCCATCCAATAGATGCAGCAGCAGCCTGTTATGTATTTCTTCTATCTTTCCCATTAGCTCAGGTTAGGCTAAGTGTCAGCATTGTTTATTATAGGCACCAACCCTACTTGGTCTATTGTGTTTTCCCCTTAAATCTTAGCAAGGTTTAATGTACTTCTACTTCATTTTTGAAGCAAAGTTAACCAGATTTTAGCCTAGAGTTATGTTCTAGGCTTTTAAGATGTCCAGTGCCTGAATACCTGAAAGTTACTTTCAGCTCCTCCCTTGTCACGAGGGGTCACCACAGAAGGTAGCTGATTGTTACACTTCCTGATGCAACTCGAAAGAGATCTGTGTCTCCTCCCAGGATCACACCGGGGGTCTTTTGCTTGTCGTGCAATTGTGTAAACCTCTACACCAGGGAGCCACTGTACCTGAACAACTGCAAAACCAATAAAATTTCTCTGTCTCACTCCATTTTGTGTGTAGTAAAAATAAGGATGCCAGCACACTAGACAATTAGCTTTTGCTAAATTCAAGAACTTGATAAGAGACAGTTTCTAAATTCATCAGTAAATTTAGAAATATTTGGGAAATAAGTTGTGGATAGGAGAGCAAATGATGAGTATTTATTGAGCTGGCAATGAGGCCGCAATGCACGTGATGGCTCCGTACAGCACGTGTTCAGTCCATTAATAGTCTGCTATCAGTCCTCCAGCTAATCAATAATAACAATGACTCATTCTTTCCCTATAAAATAAGCCAAGCAATCCTGAAATTACATATAGAGTACCGGTCAAAAGTTTGGACACACCTTTTCATTCAATGTTTTTATTTTTTTAATTTATTCCAACATTGTAAATTAATACTGAAGTCCAGATTATCCAGATTTAATATCCAGATTATGAAGGAACACATAAGGAATCATGTAGTAAACTTAAAAGTGTTAAACAAGCCAAAATGTTTTAGATGTTAGATTCTTCAAAGTAGGCACCTTTTGCTTTGATTACAGCTTTGCACACTCTTAGGATTCTTTCAGTCAGCTTCATGAGGCAATCACCTGAAATGGTTTTCCAACAGTCTTGAAGGAGTTCCCAGAGGTGCTGAGCACTTGTTGGCTGCTTTACTTTCACTCTGCAGTCCAACTCATTTCAAACCCTCTTAAGTGGTTTTAGATCAGGTGATTGTGGAGGCCAGGTCATCTCACGCAACACTCCATCACCCTCTTTCTTGGTCAGATAGTCCTTAGGTAGCCTGGAGGTGTGTTTGGGGGTCATTGTCCTGTTGAAAAACAAATGATGGTCCCAGTGAAAACTAGATTGGATGGCATGTTGCTGCAGAATGCTGTGGTAGCCATGCTGGTTAAATGTGCCTTGGATTTTGAATAAATCCCCAACAGTACCACCAGCAAAACAGCCCCATGCCATCGCATTTCCTCCTTCACACTTCACAGTCGGAACTAAACATGTAGGAACCATCCGGTCACCTTTTCTGCGTCTTACAAAGCCATGGTGTTTGGAACCAAAAATCTCAAATTTGGACTCATCAGACCAAAGGACATATTTCCGCTGGTCTAATGTCCATTCCTTGTGTTCCTTGGCCCAAGTTGTTCTCTTCCTCTTGTTGTTCTTCCTTAGAAGTGGCTTCTTGAAGTGGCCGCAATTCGACCATAAAGTCTGAGGCTGGTAACTCTGAACTCATCCTGTGCAATCAGAGGTAACTCTTGGTCTTCCTGGGATCCTGATGAGAGCCAGTTTCATCATAACCTTTGATGCTGTTTATGACTGCCCTTAAGGATACTTTCAAAGTTCTTGAAATTTTCCAGATTGGCTGACCATCATTTCTTAAAATAATGATGGACTGTCAGTTTTCTTTACTTCGCTGAGTAGTTCTTGCCATAATATGGATTAAAACATTACTTGAATAGGGCTATTCACTGTACACCAACTCTACCTCTTCACAACACAACTGATGGCCTCAAACATATTAATAGGGCAAGAAATTCAAGAAATTAACAACTGACAAAGCACAGCTATTGACGGAGAGCCATTCCAGGTGATTGCCTCATAAAGCTGAGAAAATGCCAAGATGTGTAAAGCTGCCATCTAAACAAGAGGTGCCTACTTTGAAGAATCTAAAATATAAAACATATTCTAGTAAACACACTTTGTTTACTAAATAATTCCATATGTATTTCTTCATAGTTTGGATGACTTTAGTATTAATCTACAATGCAGACAAATTTTAAATAATGAAAAACCATTGAATTAGGAGGTCTGTCCAAACTTTTGACTGGTAGTGTATTTTAGCTTTTCCACCTAAAAGGGCCAACAGAGTCCACATAAGGAGCCACGTCCGGTTGAGGTGAGACAAACACATCCAACTTAGACTGGAAGTCAGATCCATTTTCATCTTTGACCAGTTTAAGCTTTTTCATCTTCTTTTACTTTTACATAAGTAGCCCAATAGTCTGGGTAAACAATTGGGTACAGATTTTCAGTGGTACACACAGATTACAAAGTTCTATTCTCTTAGTTTCCTGATTGTCAGGTTCCATCTACACAGGTGCCAACAGTTATTCACGTGGCCAATACAGGTCGCTCTACCACCTAACTGGCTTATATACAGAAAAGGAACTAAAGCAACAACAATGTGTGCATCCAGAGTTAATATGAGGATTCAGCAGTCAGAGTTAGACACATTAAACACATATGTGCATGAATGGAGTGTATGTTTCAGAATCATCATGAAAACACAACATAATTACAGTACACAGCTGTCCTGAATTTACTGAAAATGATTATATGTTTAGAATGTAGAAGCAGTGATATCTTCTGGATTTTATTTTCTCATTTATGAAAAACCTTTTTCGCCTCATAAGTAAAACACAAAATTGAAAACTGTGAATTCTAATGTGATTAAGAAGTCATTCAAAAAAAGAAAAAAATCCAACAGCCCGGCTAAACAAAAAGAGAATGAAAGCCAAGCATTAACAGAATTAATTAAATTGGTTTGTTGTGTCCATTGAGTCCAATAGGTTGATCCAGTTCTCCCACTGCTCTCAACAACAAAGAATTATTCAGCTGCTCATCCCAGAACAGGACAATTGAAAATGAACAAAGTGATAACACTGAATGAAAACAAATTACATGCAGCTGAGAAATAAGTGGAAAATCTTATAAAACTTGTGGACTAAATAATGCTTCATAAATCTTCAAAACTACTAATATTGGTTTTTCTACTATTGGCATTTAAGAGATCTGAAACTTGGAAAAGTCATTAATGTTTAAAGAAATTAGCAGAGACATTATGAGGAAGGACTTTAGTCTCAGTTCCTCCTACGCTCAGTTCTTCTGGTCTTGATTGAGAGGGCATTCCATGAATCTTTTTTCAGCATGATATGAAGTTGTGTTCTAAACTGAAAACACATTACAATGCTGTAGATTTATTATTTATTTATAAAAGGTGAATGTATTTCTGTCTATGACAGCTGATCATGGGTTTTGAGCATGGGAACAAAACATTTTTAGAAATCAGTTAAAAAAAAAAACATTTTAACTATTGATTCAGAAGTCAAAGCTACATAACAAAGATCTTATCAGACTTAGTACATAACATAAACTCACCTTCACAAACTAGTTTATGATCTGACCTTTGTGTTAACTTGCTGGAAGAAGCCATCCAAAGATGGTCATAAAGGGATAGACAACCGACAAATGTTCAAATGACACCCAACTGGTACAAAGTGTACCAAGAAAACATTTTCCACAGCATTACACCACCATGACCAGCCGGAACTGTTGACACAAGGGTGAACGGATCCATGCTTTCATGTTGTTTACCATCTAATTGCTGCAGCAGAAATTAAGACTTATGAGTGCAGGCAAGAGTTTTCCAACCAGATAATCTACTGTTGTCCGGTTTTGGTGAGTCCGTCCGATTTGTAGCCTCAGTCTATCTGGCACTCGGTGTGGTCATCTGCTGCTGTCCCCCATGTGCTTCAAGGTTCAGTGGGTTATGTGTTCATAACATTACAATGTCACACTTAACTGTGCTCTGAATACATACTGCATTTGAAGAGTTAATATGTGGAAATTTTTAGTACAATTTGAAACTATTCCAGGAATTATGTTTCCTCCAAAATGATCCTGCTATTGCCAATGATTGAAATATAATTATAATTTCAAGGAGACATAATTGGAATAGAGTCACTGAGCAAAGACATCCAAATAAGACTATACACCTACTTCTAGAAGCAGAACCCAGATCTTATAGCTGTAAGCGTGATTTTCAATTTTCTGTTAAATGTGACATACCATAATTAAACTTGTGTGACTTTCATTGGCTACTAGTGCTGGCAGAGTAATCCATCTGCAGCTCCTTCCTTCCAGCCTGTATTCACACTTTTCCACTCTCCTCATGTTTACCCTCTGTTTTTACTTGTCTTTTTTCAGCACAGCAGTTGATCAAAAGGTAAACTAAAACAAGTGGTCCTGATAGACAGCACTCTGCAATCAGAAAATGACTCATATGGGAGTGTTTCTCGGGTAAGAATGAAATCAATTTGGTTTCACCTCGCTGTCTCTCTAGTTTGTTCCCCACCGGGTCAAATACACAGTAAACAGACGAGGCTATTTTAACAGGTCTCAGTAGTGGCTACTCTTTAAACACAAAGAACATTCTTAGCAGTTTCCTTTTTCCTTTTTCTTTTTTCTGTGTGCGTAATGCATTACTCAGGAGTTCCCCTCTTTTGTAACACAGATCATTTTTGTGAAGTGAAACCTCCAAATCAGGAAACAAATATTGTATCATTAATTATCAAACAGTGGGGGGGATACAGTGATAGAAATAAGTGTAACTTGTGTGGGAAATGGAAAATCGTACCAGTTGGTAACCTATTTGCTTCTAGCTCTGTCTGCAGTAGGGGGTATAAACAATTGTGCTGACAAAGATAGAGCACTCTAGTATGGAGAGCAGCTTGTCAAGGAAAATGCATCATGAAGAAGATGAACACAAAAGGGTTTTTTCTTCTTTTTTTTTTAAAAAAAAAAAAAGCAGGTTTTTAGGTTTTAGCTCCTCCACCATATTCTGGTTCGTTCTGTATTCATAATGCCTCAGTGTGGTTGAGACTTTCAGGCTATTTTTTTGCAGACCAAAGAGTTCATCTCATTAAAGCTAGTGTAATTACAACAGGCGTGTCATGTTTTGTTAAGGCTGCAAATGGCCTTCTATTTTTTAATCTGGAATTACAATGAACCTTCCTCAATAGAGAGCATTTATAGAGCATATTAAGAAACCCAACAAAAATGAGGAGCAGAACGATAGAGTAATAATACTCTGTGACACCAAGGCTTAATTCATTTTGCAGTGTTCAACCAAGGATATCAGATGCTTTGTCCCAGTATTCCATGCAGGGACAGATTACTTTTATGGTCTCTTTCTGTGCCTAACCTGTACACAGACATATATAACACACAATGTACAAGGTCACCAGCATCAGTCTCAAAGCTCAATACTACCAACATCCAGTAAGACATGAAAGAGTAGGATGTGCTCCTGCCTGACTCTCCTCACTGCTGATTTACTGAAATCTTTGCGCTTAAGCCAGTTTGCAGCAGCAGAGCAGTAGAACCTCCTGTCAGCAGGTTTACTTCATTTGCATTAAAGAATCTAAAGTTGTCGACTAATCAGATTTCACTATTGTGACTTAATGCTTGTGGGGTACAGCTGCATTCTCAAATTTTATTCTAAATGACTAATTTAGTTTTGCTTTTATTTCAGTTACAAATATCAGCAAAAATAACTCTTTGGGCAGCACAGAAGTGCAGAGGTAATTTCACCTCATGGCAAGTTTGACTCTTCTGGTTGGCTCTTTCTGTGTGACGTTTACATGTTCTCCCTGTGCCTGGGTGGGTTTCTCCGAGGTACCCTGGCTTTCTCCCACAGTCCAAATACATTTATGTTAGCTTAAATGGTGATTCAAAAGGTTGGAAAAAAAGTCCTTGAAGTGCATGTGAATGAAGAACTCAAATCCTAAATATAACCCCAATGCCAAAAAAGTTGGAAAGCTGCGTAAAAAATGTAAACAGAACAGAATGCAATGATTTGCAAATCTCATAAATCCATATTTTATTCACAATATAACCTAAAAAAACATATCAAATGTATAAACTGAGAAAATTTAAGAAAAATAAAGGTCTGTAAAGCATCCCCTCTTCTTTTAACAGCAGTCAGTAAACATCTGGTAACTGAGGTGACCAGTTGCTGGACCTTCAGCACCTAGATTCTTCTACTATGAAGCCATGCTGTTGTAATAGATGCAGTATGCAATTTACCATTGTGTGGCTTAAATTTACAAGGCCTTCCCTGAAAAAGATGTCATCTTGATAAGACCATATGTTGCTCTAAAACCTGCATAAAGCTTTCAGCATTGATGATGCCTTTGCTGATGTGCAAGCTGCCAGTTCCATAGGGATTAATGCACCCTCAAACCATCGAAGACGCAGGCAATAACAAGCCAGATTCAGGAAACTGCTGCATCCATGTTTTCCAAAAAGAATTTCAAAGTTCAATTTGTTGGACCACAGAACAGTCTTCTACTATACCTCAATCCATTTTAAACAAGAAGCACTCCGAGATCGCAAACCTCCTCCAAGGCAGCTCTGGGCAGTGTTGACTTTTAAGGGAATAGTATTGTATCTTTGTATATATTTTCTTTGTTATTTTTAAACATGTTTTAAGAAGTTTGTAGTGCAGTAAAAATCAGATAAGGGTAATATGTGGGAGTAGATAATGGATAATAGGTACTAATTTGTAAATGATTGGACATGAATAACTTGAGCTTATTATATAATATTATACTATAGTATATTTCTAACTAACTAGGCAGCTCATTCTTTCTCTTTATTAGTTTCTTTAAAAAAAATAACACATCTTGGGCTTAACTTGAAAGAAAGGCAGGTGTGATCTATATAGCATTATTATCACTTTGACCTTCAGAGCAATCTATTGACCTTGAATAGATTCAGAGATCAAAGGTGATATGATATTTAAAATCTTTATATGGTACTTTCTATATAGTAACAATACACAACACACTTGTAAGAATCGTAGTTTCTAAGTTGGGAGTATTTCACTAGTTCTAAGGTTTTTTGTTTTGTTTTGTTTTTTTTAACAATTTTTGACCAATAAATCATTAAGATGACCTTGAAGACCTTAGTGAATGTAAGTGAAATTGTTAATGTGACCCAACCCTACAATCCTATAAAGTTTGTCAGAATTCATTCAAAACCTGTTGAGCTACTGTGTTTAGAGACGGAATGCCACACAAATGCTAGCAAAAACATAACCTTGGTGGAGGTAATGTGGTTTTGGCTCAGAGAAGACGGGAGCATTTCTGGATCATGTTCACATATGGCTTCTTTCTTTGCATGCAGCTTTAACCTGCAAACTGATGGCACTGCAAACTGTGTTCACAGAGAGAGACCATGCAACACATCATGTCTGTTTTTAATTCAGTGCCACCCGAGGGCTCAAAGATCACAGGCATCCAGTATAGATGTTCAGCCTTGTCCCTTGTGCTCAGAGATTTCTCCAATCTCTAAATCTTTTAATTTTATGTCCTATTGATGATGAGATATTCCAACTCTTCACAATTTCATGTTGAGGAATATCATTCTGAAATTGTTCCACAATTTGTAGACAGTTTTTGGTAAACATCTGTCCATCTTCTGAGAAACTCTGCCTCTTTAATGCTCATTCTGTACCCAATCATGTTACTGACTTGTTCCTAATTAACCTAATTAGTAGCAAAATGTTCCTCCGGCTGTTTCATTTCAGTCCTGCTTGGTTTTCCACCATTTTGTTGGCCCCATCCCAACTTTTTTGAGACTTGTTGCTACCATCAAATTCAAAACGAGCTAAAATTTTTCATGAAACAGTAAAATGTCTGAGTTTAAACATTTAATAGGTGTTCTAAAGTCTTTTGAGAATGAAATATGGGTTTATTAGATCTGCAAATCACTGCATTCTGTTTTAATTTATATTCCACACAACATCCCAACATTTTTGGAATTAGGCTTGCATAAATGTCTGAGAAATTTCCATAACACTTTGCCCCAATAGAGCCAATGAGCAACTTAACTGGAAAATATGTTGTTTTATCCACGTGTGTTTTTCCACTCAGCTGAAGTTCAGGACAGTGGTGGTGGGCATATCCAAATTACTTTAGCATAGATGTAGCTTGTGTAATCTATTACTTCTTTTATTGGTTTACTATGTCCATAACATTCAATTGCATGCCATTCTCTAAGATCTCACAGGCGCTGATTACTTCTGCTCTCTGGACTGAGCTAGAGATTGAAATGTACTTTGTGAATGTATATTACAATAACTTGCATAAAAAAAATCTTAAACCTTAATTTTTAGGCAAAACCATTAGTCTTTTAAGCTTTTTTCATCACAGTTGAATAATTGATTACAATCAGTGAAATCTGATTCAATGATTGATTCTATGAATGATTCAATAATCATATAAAGTGCATGCAGTTTTTACCAAAATGGAATGAAGTTTCACCGGCCTTCATACTATCTTCATTAATATGGGAGTCGCGTATTAAGGAAGTTTGCACACATGGGGCTTCATCTGACACAAAATCAGAAACCCAAGACATGCCTTTTATGTATTTCAATATCAGTATTAATTGAAGCCGCAAGAGCTATTCAGTTATGACCTTCTAAATTTGATTCCCATCATTTCTACAGTGACACTCCAGGCTGGATATATCCAGTAGCCACAGGAGCTCTTTATAATTTCTTCTGTCTCTTGTTACAAACTAGTTATGGCTGTGTGTCATTGCCAATTCCTCCTTCAATCCTCTTATGGGAAATTTAAACTGGGGAAGATTTGTTCAGAATTGGAACATTTTGTATAAGAGTGATGTGAAAGGCCTTTGCTTCGTTTGAAAGAGACTTCAGAGAGGAGAGCTGCTCTGAAAGCTAACTCTTCTGTGAGAATATTCTCATAGGATTAAGGATCTGACTGCTTGGATTCTCCTGCTTTGTGGCTCCCATGAGACTAGCCACTGGCTTTTATGATAACCTCAGTCAGTTCCATGCCAGTTGGAAGGAAGGACACAAGTTCAAAATGAGATCTCACTTCAACGATCAATGGACAAAGAGTTGGACATCTCACATTCTGTCAAGGTTGCTTGATAGCTGGAATATTGTTTGCGGCCTGCCATTAATAAATAAAGTTCTTTTGATTAATTCAAAGTTGATAAAGCAAATAATAGGTTTGCTATTAACTTTGTTCTTGCTGTTTTCTGTCAAAGGTATACCAAAGGCATGTTTAAAAATGCAGAGTGGATTTAATAAAAATAAAAAAAATAAATAAAAAAGGTAGTTATTCAGATCAATAGTCAATACTTTAATTCAATATCATCCTAATCAAGTTGACTTTGTGTCCTAGACTTACACAACCCAAGGGACACGTGTGAAGACAGAAAAAAAAAAACCTTGATTTCAATTTTTAATGAAATAACATCTGTGCATATTTGTACTAATTTGCTGAATTGTTTTCCTAACCTGCATAACTGATAGCATACGAATAGAATAGAATAGAAGGATTTTGAAAGTTTGAGAGTTTTTTTTTTTTTTTAACCAAAGGCAAACAGAGAAACCACTTAGATTAAGTACTTTCCACAAGAAATTAAGTTCATGCATAAATTTAGTAAGGAAGGGCTGCATGTTCTTTCACATTCTCCCTCTATTCCTCAATGTGACATGAGCTATTTGTGCTGGTCTACTTTGTTGTCACTTCCATTTTCCCCATGCTGTAAATATCTCCTCATTGTCAATTTCAGTATTTTGGCTAATGATCAGTCAGCCTGTGTTCTCCAAGGCCACCAGACCTCAGTCCATGTTTTTTGAATTCATTATTATCTGTCACACTGCCTTTCTGGACATCTAATGATCATTTCTCTTCCACGTTTTCTGGTTGTCCATAGCTTCTCAACCAAAGTTTCCTTCAGTCATTTGCTCACTGTACTCCACTTCTATCAGTATCTCTGGGGGGTGCTATCACTGTGTCTTTATCTAGGCCTATGTTGTAAGACTTTGCTTCTCATCAGGGTCCAAAAGATTTTGCTTATTTCTTGGAAACAATAGTTTGTCGTTGAAATTATCTTATGAGAGGACACTGATTTACATATGTTTGTATGTTGTATGTTGCACTGGGTATTGGTTTTGCTTCCAAAATTCCCACCCCAGCCTGCCCCGCCCCACCCTGCCCCTGGGTTAATTTTAACTTTTAGGTGCTAAAATCTGCTTCATTAGGTTTAGGCACTAAAAGGTTCTTGGTTAGGTTTTGGCAGGTAAAAACACTTGGCTTAATTAGACACTTACTTGGTTAGAATAAGGAAAAGATTGTAATTTGCATTAAAAAACATCTCTTCTTGTCAGTATTACTTTGTGTTGAAAAATGACAAGTTGGGAGTGACAGCCATGTCTAACTAATGCCATAACCAGGCACATCACGCACCACCGCCAAAGGACACCTTGTGCCTAACTGAAACATCTCTGACAAAACAATATTTAAGCACACAAGCGCTGTTTTTCTTTTCTGCACAACTGTATGGATGGAATTTTAAGTTAGAAAGGGACCCGCTTAATGACAGGCTGTTGCACAATGTTTATGTGATTGCAATAACAAAAAAAAAAAAAAAAAAAACATGCTGTGGCTTATCTGCTATTATTAAAGAGGAGTAATCTTGAAGTTAAAATAAAATATTTTGTTAAATCACTACATTGTCACAGAGCGGCGCATTACCAGCAGTTTTCTTCCCTGTGTGAATCACAGCTTATTTACTTTTAAAGCTCTTCATTTGTGGCAGAAGAAATCCTACTGTGACAACGATTCACAGCTGTTGTCAAACTGCTGACAACACCAGAGCCCACAGGACAAGTCACCTGGCAGTGGTGATTGTTTTGATTGCATTAAAATAAATGAGTTCTGTGAGCACATTTTCAAAAACCACATTAAACTTTAGGAAACCTGCCATCTCCAACACATTGTGTATCTTGCCTTTAGATTGTTCATAACAAACAAATTGAGTCTAAATAGTAAATATCTGTATGTAACCCATAAGTAGTAGCACAAAATCATATCCCTGCTGGATCTGAGAAATAACTGTGAACGAGAGATGATTTGTAGGACTGTGCTTAGTCTCTCTATCTATCTCTATATAACACTCTTCAGCAACTGTATACATAAAACACACACTTAATTATTTTTACACAACTAAACAAGTAATTAATTTTAATAAATCAAAAGAAACCATTGATTCACACATATTTACTGTAGGCACAATCTAGTGCATAATACATCCAGCAAGGAGACAAGCAAGCCATTAAATAACAAGTAGGTTTGTTAAATCCTGTCAAAATTTATGTTTGATGCTATAATGAAGTGAGCTTGTCCAGTTTATTGTAAAAAAAAAAAAAAAAAAAAAAAAAAGAGTAGAGTACCAGGATTGTCACTAAATCCAGTCACTGAATTAAAACTTAGTTCTTTCCCATTTCATTGAGTCGGCTTTTATGGGAATCTGCTTGATTAAGGAAGAAGATCTGGGTTTACCCTTTCTCTTGGAATTTAGTGGAGTCAATTTATCTTTTTGTCATCAACATAATACAAATATGTCACTTGTAATAACTACATTGCTAGGTTTTTATTTTAAGTAGGTCTTCAGTTTGGAAGTGTATTCTGACTTAAAAACCTTTTGATTTCAAATTATGCTCAGAGTTTAGTATATTTTTCAAGAAATGTGATTGGCACATCAATTTAAGAGTTAACACTCTTCAAACACCATTCACTTTCTGATTGTGTATTGTTAAGGGTTCGTCTCTGCAGGGAGCTGTTTTTGGGCTCTCGAGCACTTGGTGCTACAATACAAAAATCACCTTCTTCAAAGTTTGAATTCATAACTCATAAATAATTGAGACGTTACTGACAGCCAGGCTATGTTTCACATCCACCACTGTTGACAATTTTGATATTGGACGTTCTATCACTTCTTAATTTTTGATTGGTCTGCGAAAGTGAATTAACAGACAAGTACAGCGCAGGCACATGGTACATTCAGCTGCTCCCTTATTTTCTGAGAGTTTTCCACAGTCCATTTATCCAGGCTTGGGGCTACATCCATCCATCCATCCATCCATCCATCCCCGCTTATCTGGATTTGGGTCATGGGGCAGCAGTCTAAGCAAAGAATCCCAGACCTCACTATCCCTGGCCACCTCTTCCAGTTCATTTAGGAGGACAACAAGGTGTTGCTAAGCCAGCCAAGAGATTTCATATCTCCAGTGTGTCCAGAGCCTTCTCCTAATAGCACATGCCTGAAACACCTTGCCTAGGAGGTGTCCAGGAGGCATACTATTCAGATGCACACACCACCTCAACTCCCTCCTTAAATTGCCACCTTATCATGGTGGATAGTTTGGGGTGTTTACGTTTGCCCCTGGTAGGGTCACCCAAGGCAAACTGGTCCTCGGCCAAATGAATTCCGAGCAATTCAGAAAACACCTATGATGACAAAGAAACCAAGTGAGCAGTTCACCGTGCCTGGGACATGGTTACCAGGGTTCCACCCTAAAGTCAAGGGCTCGAGATCTCGAGGACAAGCCCCTTGCCTGGTGGCTGGTCTTTAGCCGATGGGGCCCAATCATGTTTAACCAAACTACTACAAAGGTCTTCTTCTCTGTGGGCCTACTACCCAAGGAAGGATTGGGTGTTGGTCATGTACAGAGGTGCTTGCTGTTCAGTCCCCAGCTTCTAAAACTGGCTTATTGTAAGATGATTTTTTTTCTTTAAATATTACAAACCTGTTTAAATTGCATTCAAGGTAAAAGTTATGCATAATTAAATGGTAAATGGACTAGTTCTTATATAGCGCTTTTCTACTCAATCAGAGCACTCAAAGCGCTTATACAACCTGTTTGCATTCACCCATGCACTCCCATTCATACAAGCACTTCCATCATTAATTAAGCTAAGTGCTTTTTTGATTAACTAGCATTCACACACATTCATACTCCGACAGAACGGTCGGAGAGCAACTTAGGGTTAAGTATCTTGCCCAAGGATACATTGGCATGTAGCCTGGAGTAGCCAGGATTCGAACCGCTGACCTTCCGATCAGTAGGTGACCTGCTCTACCTACTGAGCTACAGCCACCCCGTAATTAAGAGCATGACTACTTTCTGTTACAGTTGTATGCTGTTTCCTCACATTCAGTTTTTGTTTGTATATTTATTTATTTGTTTGTTTGTTTGTTTTAAAGCTCATTTTGCCATCACGCCCCAAAAATAGCATCCTGGTTATGACATTGTGATCACATTAATATGTGCCACATAATTGCAACTTAATAAGCAGGCTAGCTAGTCAGCACTACCACAGACAGATGTTATCAGAGTGGTAGCCACTCTGATAACATCTGTTTGTGGTTTGAATAAGTCATAAATTACCAGCAGCATTAACTAACAAATCAACAGTCCTAAGATGAAGATTTGTTCAACACACAATATTTAATCAAGATCATATCTGGCGATGTTAAAAGAATTCATCGTACATTTTTTTAACTTAATGTAAATTTATTTTGAGGCAATCCTCCACCTCATACTGTTTGGCTGAAACAGTGTTATTTAATAGTGTTACTACCTTATGTTATCACTTGACTCCAGGGGGAAATGATCTGTTTCAGTGGATTAGGAAGCTGTGTTTGGAAAAGAGAGCTGACCTCCTCCACATGCACCACAGTTTCAGGTTTTAGGGAATAAATGACCATTATTATTTCTAATGCTGATTAGAAATACATCAAATCTAATAGCATCCCTGTCAGTTCCGGTAGTGCAGCTGATCATTTCTGAGTAATAAGACCAACATGATATTTACGTAGCATGGATAATGTGCTAATGGGTGAGCGGTTTTGCTTTTGTTGTTTGCAAACATATAAGATTGCCTGGTGTTGGTTACTACCCTCGACCTCCTGCCAGAGCTCAGCAACATCGCATAATGATTTTTCCACTCTTAGGCAAATTTGTTTTTTAGAAAGAGATCAATATTACTTAGAGGTAAGTTTTTTCCTTTTATTATCCATCTTTCTGATATTCATTCAAAGGGGGATAAAATACATTATGTTAAAGCCGCCATGTGGTCTGGAATAGCTATAATAGTATATGTTATGTTTATTAATGTCTAATATCAGAGCGACAGTTCCAGTTTTGATCCCATTTTTGAAAAACATCTTCTTGAGCTGATTAGTGAGACTGCAACGCAGCAGCACATTTCAACGACAAGGCTCAGTATACTGCAGTCTAGGAGCATAGCTAGATGAACTACAATGACATCTTTCATAGATGCATCTAGATATTCTGAAGTATGAATAAATGGGTGTTGAATGTGGAATGGCCAGATTTATGCACACCAAATGGGTTCCACACTGTTTGGATTCAGCTTATGTGAGTAATCAGGTTACAGTGGGTGCATGTAAATAGATTATCTGATTCCCAAAAAGCTTTTTTGTTTTTCTTTTTCTTTTGAATATGTCATCTACAGCTTGTCTTCTTTGTGAAGGCCCTTTTGAATCAGTGGCACGGGGCACACCAGAGTATCTACAGTTTGTGTCATCCCCTGTTGTTACTTGCAAAACTTCAAGGGAACACATCTCGAGCCAGTTCTGCACATAATAATTACTGTGCATATTCACAAAGAGTCCTTGATTGTTCCTCTGGCCCCTCTGTTAGGCCAAGCTTTGATGCCCAGTAAAAAAATACAATTCTACCACCTACACGCCATACGACTGCCTATAAAAGTAATAACTAACAGGTTGATGTGTTTATTTTTCTCCTGCAAGAGAAAACTAGTGCAACAGAGTGTAATTTCATACTGTTGAATGACAGCATCTTATCAACTGATGTTAACTGCTTCAAAATTCATTTGCCTAATGTGTTTTTTTTTTTGTTTTTTTTTTGCCACTGTAAATCAAAAAAGACCTCTGTAAATTATTCAGTGCCATTTGGTTAAAAGTGAATCCCCAAAGATTTGATCCTTGCTCGCTGCCTCCTTTGAGCTTATTTTTCAGAAACAACAGAAGCTCTGTGCAGCAGTGATGTTTGATTTCAGCTTTGATGGTGCAACAGTGTGGTGAAATTGCAAATAAATACACTCAGACCCTGAAATGAAATGTAAATGTTGCCTGACTGTTTCAAAGCACATATGAGTTTATTTTTTTTTCTTACAGTCAAACATCACACGTATGCAGCGATGTAATGATTGTTTTAACCGGAGTTTGTCAGCAAAGCCTTTGGGTCCCCATATTTATGCAGGAATTAAGCGGGGATTAGCTGAGGTGAATGTGTTCTGTTGATTTCAAGTTGAATTTTAAATATGTCTGTGTTGTCTTAGGGGAGTTTGTTTTTGTTATTTTAGCACCATTTTAGAACCTTTTTCTTCCTTTGACTTGAGGTCTTTTGACTTTAAAACAATGCGCACCTGAAAGTCTCACCATCGCACTTTGTTTTTGGGAGCTTGATGGGGGGAAAAAAAAGACGTTTGAAAACAAAGCTGTTATGATTCCACCTGAATATCTTAGGTTTATTAAAGTTGACACTCCAAGTTCCATTAACTCAGCATGGTTTTAAAATTAATTATTCTACCTATGTTAAGTTATGTCACATTTTTTAAAGCAGCAGGGACTCTTACGCTTTTAAGCTGAACCCATTTAAGATGATTTACAGACTGGATCCTGGGGCTTCAGCCCCATAAGCCCTTTAAATAATCCAGCGGCAGCCAAGATTTCTCTCATTAAGGAAAACCTTTATTGATTTCACAATCTTTTGAAAATCATTGCCCTTCAGCTGAATCTTACGGCTGAAAGTTCCCACGTAATTTAGATGAACAGTAGATAGCTTAATTAGTCAATTTTCCAGAAGACTCCAGGCAACAATACAATAAAATAATATTTTTATAGCCAAAAAAAAGGGAAGAATGATGAGGTGTAAATGGGGAAATACATATTTGCTATACAAATAGAAAGTCATACTTTTTATAGTGCTAGCCACTGTACGCAGTCTCCAGTGTATTGTTAAAATATATTGGAATATCAATGTTTTCTTCTTGGAGATAAAGATACCTCAATTTCCTGAAGCAGCTCGATTCCCCCGGTCAAAGAAGGAAAACAAAAACTTAAATAGGGTGTTGTTGTTTTTAGGGGGGAAAAACAAGCTTTGATGTATAATACAAATCCATTTGGGATGAGCTCTCATATGTACCTAGGTTTCTTTAACACAACTGTTAAAAAAAGACACATTTTGAGAGTTGAAGCCCAACATTTTAGACCATCTTTGGAACAATTATGTTAATCTCAGTGATGACAACTGAAAACTTGGAAAAGAAGAGGTTACTTACAGACTAAAGCTGACACTGGATGAGCATGGTGGCATGTTTAAAAGAAGATACTTAAATAAATCCTACTTAAAATGCTACATTCGTGATATCTGCATCCTGACGCAAACAGGACTGTGCCCCTGGATGTGCGTAGCTTACTGCCAAAAAAAAAGGTGCCTATAGTTGTTAAAGGGAATTTCTTTAAGCAATTTATTTTAAGGGGGAAATAATAGTGCCATTAGCAGCAGTGTCTCACTGCTCTATTTTATTCTTCAAGACACTGATGAAGGTCAAGCTTAAATAGCTCCAGCTCCCTGTTTCAGCCTGCGACTCACAGCTTAGCCACAGCTCTGGGAACTGGCTCACACAAAAGACTTACCCCACAATGCTGCTGGCCTAGATAGACACACCAAACATACAAAAGGGTGGCTGTGCTAATTGAGAACAGATTTTCCCTACGTAGACAATTCCAAAATAAAAGGGTTTGCCTGTCAGCCAAATAAAGTACTGAGAGAAATCCTGTCAATATTTGCCAACATGAACCTAATACTCTGAGTGAAGAGATTAAGCTGAAGATGCTGCTGACATTAAGACAAATGGGTGGCCCACATCAATGAAATTCATCCTCACAACACAACATGAATAACTGTACAGCTGTTCAATCTGTATTGTACCACGCAAGTTTGTGTCATTACACAGTTCAAGTCAAAATCACTGCAATACCAGCAATTTCAGACAAGCAGTTTTCCTGCAGTCAAATAGACATTAGGAGGATTTATTTACAGGTGAGGTATGTTAAGTTTGAGATTTCCTTTCTTCTTTGTAAATTGATTTTCCATTTCCATTTAAGAAACAACTCATAAGCCATCTTAGCTCTGCAAGGTTGTCAAATCCTCACACTTGGTGTCCCGGTTACATCCGTTTTTGAACATAAGCTCTTTCAAGTGAAATTAATCAATCTCTTTATCACTTGGGTAGTGTCATTACCCAACCACAGAGTGAGAAATGAAAGTGCTAATCGCACAGCAAGTGGGGCTTTTGTGTGGCAAGGCCAAATTTTCCTCCTCAAGCTGCTTTGGAAAATGTATTTTCAATTGAATTGGTGAAGCGAACAATTGACGAATTGTGAGTTTTGCTCAAAATTCTCTCTAAACCAGAATGGCATGTGCTTTCGGTACAGTTTTCCAAAGGTGATTAATTTACAAAAATGTTAATAATTTGCATATAAATTACCAGGTGGATGAATCCAACACGTAGTAGCAGATATGAAACACAATTCAGGTGTGTATGCATGTGCATGTGTGAATAAGGGATTTGTACCAAACATTTCAACTAAGAATTCAGAGTTCAATACACAGCATGTTTTCTTTTACTACAATGTCCACAAGACATAACTGGGGCCATAAATCCACTAAACATGTCAGGAAGACTATTTCATGTGCCTCAGCATCTTAATAACTGTGTCACTCTACTGTAACAATCAAAGCCCTGCTTGTCATTTTGGGACTGTGAGTGAATACTCTGCAAAAAAAAAAGAAAGAAAAAAGCCATTATTAGGCTCTCCACCCCAGGCATTTGGGCTTGCAGGCTTGATGATGTCCAACTGCAGCCCATGTGTGTCCGAAAGAGGAGGAATTCTCTCCCCCACAGAACTGTTTGCATTGAAAAGAATGTGTGGTAATGTGTGCTTCCACATGCAGCACATCCCTCCATGATCCTCAACAGGTTCAAAGAGATTTGGCTTGTTAAATTATCACTGGGAATAAAATTATGTTATTTTACCTTTTATCCCGTGCCAGCAGATCAACTAAATTCAATTGCATGTCTTAATTTGAGGATGAGTCAAAATGGGACCTTTATTAACACATTTGTAACACAATAAAATGAATAAGTATTTTACCTGTTTTCCATGAGAAATGATGGTCTCTAGGATACACGTTGTCTGAGTGGACGGAAATGGAAAAGAGAGACAAGAGGAGGAAGAGGCTGACGTAGTTCCCAGCTTGCCGTGTCCAGGCAATGACCCCAAAGTCATCTTTCAGAGTCATAGTCCAGCCCATTGCTTCCTCTCTTACTCCTGCGGGAGAAAAATGAAATTCATCATCAACTCATTCATAAATATGATCAGAAACCTGGGCCAGAGAAACCAGAAGAAGAGATTGTTAAAGCAGTTGAAAAATGGGGAAAGCAGCGAATGTCACTCAGACATTCAGGCTGCTGCATTTAAAAAAGTCCCACTGAACCCTCCATCCCAGAAATGTAATATTTGGTGTCACTTTCCAGAGTGCATCACACTTTGGCTCACAGCGCTGGATGGATTGCATTTGCTTTTCTAAATTATTTTATTGCTGTTGTTGATTATGTGATACTTTGGCTTCTTCTCCACCTACATAGATCAAAAATAATTAGAGAGAGTGGCATGAGTATCTCAACCTCCCAAGGTAGGACTGCAAACAAGTACTGATGGAAGGGGAGAATTTAAGCTTGGAGTAATATAGGGTATTAGTACCTTTTTATTGCAGCTCATTTATTCCTATCTCCTGCTACTGTGATTCGTGTCCTAGGAGTGTTAAGGATTAGTCCTGGATTCACTAGGCCTCTAATTGTGTTGCACCAGCAGCAAAATTAATGAATATGAAATTAAATCTGTAACACCTGATGCTTTGAGAGACTGGAGTTCATGACTGCAGTGATTCATTTTCCAAAAACAAATTGTGCCACACTGTAGCACTTGGGTATTGAGAGATTTGTTATTATTGACTTATCGTCCCACTGAGCTCCCCTGCAGTTTTTTGACATTCTGCACTCATGGAACATGAGACAAAAGCGATTTCTGTTACACAAGTTTAACAAAGAATTTGGTTTTAATAACAAATGCAGCTGATCTGGGCACCATGGGAATTTATTGCACATAAAGAATAGCAAAAACATTTTAAATTTATGCAAGCTGCGGTATATAAGCTGGTGATCCACACATCTATCCACACAAATACTAACATTACTGTTTATTTTGGAGTTCATTTTCCTTCAAAGTTTGATTCGAAAATGTAATCTGTGCTACTGTGGCAAGCATATTTCTAATCTACTGAACATGAGCGTGAACAAGTTTTTAAGTTTTCTTTTGACATTCCAGATCACTACAATACAGAGGGTTTTCTACACTTTGTCTCTATAATATATGATAGTAAGTATCATAAAGAGTATCTAATGGTAGATTAACTTCTGAGAGGCAGCAGCCATTTGAGATTTAAGATTATTTACACATGGTGTGCCTGTGAAAGCGCTGGCAGCTGAATTATTTTTGCTTGATTTCATTCAGGGAAATTAGATTTTGACTTTGCCGCTTTAGCTGTGTTTTGGTGGGGGTAAAATTTGTTTAATGAGAAAGAAATGCTTGAATGGAGATGGCTTGGTGCCCAGAAGTGGGCTGCCAGATGCACAGTTTTTGATGGACTGTCCAATTCTCCTCTGGCTTTGATGAGTTATTCTATAGTCAAAATGGTTTGCTCTTTTTTTGTGTTGGAGGGTTCAGGCCCAAGGGTATGGCAATTCAACATATAACTATTGTTTGTATCCATTCTCAAGACCAATCTGCCTCATGGGGTTCTTTCAGGCAAAGAACAGCGAGTGCTCTCCTTCGCTCCCACTCTGTCTCTCTCTCTCTCCATCTCTTTCACATTCTCCTTTAAATAACACATACACTCTGAAGATAATGTATTCACAATTTTTATTAGAACTGCCTTTGTCTCACATTTTTTGATGGCTAGAAGATGTATTCTACTTGGATGAGTGAGCAGACCAGTCTGGCACTCACAGAGCCATATGCCAATTAGACACCTCTGGTTGCTGATTACTAGCCATTCTCTTGGGCTGCTCTGCTCTGGAAGCTATACCTGACTGCACCTATATTACATCCTCCCTCCAGCCACTCTAATTTGACTATGCACAGGACAAGCAGCACTCTTCATAGGCTGACAGACCATGTCACAAGTGATTGGAAAACATGGTCTTGAACACAAACAAGCAATGGAAAACAAGCATGACCCCCAAGGCATGCCTGTTTTGTTTTTCAATGTACAAAAAGGCGGACACTGGAGATCACCCTAGTGTCAGATATCTTTACGAGATGTAGCAGCAATTCTGCTCACACTTGCGCTCATCCACCCTGTGCATCTCAGGATGAGGAGGAGTAATACAAGCTATCCTGAAAAATCTTAAAAAAGAAAAGCTCTTAAGCTGCTAAATATCTGGGTCAAAGGAATCATGCCAGGCTCTCAGTGGCCGCAGAAAACCTGGCAAACAGCAGCATGGCTCAGATGCTGGTGTGAGTCTTATTAGATACTCCACGATCTGATGGAATGCAATCTGCTCCTCTGTCTCCTGTGGTCCTTGTTTGGGGCCCACTCATTGAATTCAGAGAGAAAAACCCTGCAGCTAGCATAAGGGAGCAGATGAGCAACACTCTACAACCCTCCCTTTCACAGGTGGTCACAATAATTAATGTTTGATTAGATGTTTCCAAATGAATGGCAAAAGCTAATTTGGTATGCCAAGGCTCTGAACAATCACCATGCGATCCTCCAGCCTCTCTTTAAATAAGCCAAACACCCTGTTCTGTCTGGAGTGAAAACAAAGGCATTTGATCCCAGTCTGTTTACCAGAGATGCCACCCTCTTCTCTGGATTTCCACATAATTATGTAGCCAACCAGCTCATTCTCACTTCAGATTCTCAGCTTAAACTCCCATCTATGTCGCTATGCTCTTCTTTGTGTGCTGCATCCAGCAGATTCAGGTTAACGCAGCTGCAAGTATTTTTTCCACGTTGCAGCGCATGTAATTGTTTTTGATTGGGTTTGGCAATATAAAAACAGAAATCCATCCTCATCCAAAGGAGCTGATTTTTGCAGATGTTTTCCTTGGCAGAAATGACCATGACAGCATTGAAAGAATCATGAATGCAAAGCACAACACATTTTTTGTACTCCTTTGATCCAAGGCTTATTTTAGCAGTTGTTTTCCTTCTGTTTCAGTATAGATTGGTATTTAAGAATACTGCACTGCATTTGATTCTTCAATTCCTATGACACCATAAGTTTTATTCTATTGAGAACTGTAACAAAGACAATGTCACTGTTTTATTGCCTGAATGAATGGTGACAGCTCCATAATAGAAAATGTGTTTATTGCTTTTTTTGAATTTTCATTGCAGCTCAAAAAAACTGCTGAAAACAATCAGAACTCAGTCCAACTGAAATATTTCCTTGGTACAAATCTCATATATCCAATCCTTACATTCAGTTCTTATTGAATTTTGAAGGTCAGCAACTGCACAGTTGAACATCAGTCTTAAAACTAGCACTAAGCTCTGACAAAAATGTTATTTACACATACAATAAAGAAAATGCAGAACTGAATAACTAATCCATAAGCAACTACAATCTTAATTGCACACAATACACTACATCTTATGTACATTATACCTGAGCAAGATGACTGCCAGTCATCCCTTTTGGTGATCTGGTTGGTACAGTAGCAGGTGCTTTTTTTTTTACTAGTCCTTCCACTGAAAGCAGGAACAGGGCAGAGGATGGTCCAAAGATGTTAAGTCTGACAGGGAGAGTAAATCACCTGCACCAGGCCTTCAACCTGAAGCATCATGCAGTGGCATAATCCTGTGTGAATCAATGTATTGTGGGCTGGGACTGTGTCACACCTCCAGCAGCAGTGAGTGGTATTAGCTCCCTGGTGCCGGGTCTGTCAAGCACCCACCCACTGATGTTTCTACTCTGGTTGGCACAAGTCAGCCTGAGCTTCTGTAAAGAATCTGAGGAGACAAAAACAGACAAGGAAAAAAGAGGTGATGATGTTCACATCTTTCAACTACAGTGCAAAATCTGTCGCCTCATGCAAGAACATTTTATTATATATATTTCACATGATACACAGTTGATAGCTAGCGAGCCGCAAAAGGCAAGAAGTAATGAATAACAGTGTGAAAATGCAGGGAAGCTCTATAAAGATGCATGACATGAATGCGACGTCCTTTTTTTTTTTTTTTTTTAAAACACTGTCAGCAAATACTAGTCCAGAGGTATGACTTTGCTGTGATTTATAATCCACTCGTCTGTTCTCTCTTATTCGCTCTACTCTTCATCTTAGCGCAAAGATCCCTGAGAAAGTTTCTGTGCATAAGAAAAAAGGATTATTATGTTTCCCAGTTTTCAGACCTACTGCTGTTACAGAGGGGAAGGGCAACTTTGTGTGTCATATCAGCAGGCGTTGTTTGTTGTCGGCAAATTTTACATAAATCTGCAAGGCTTGCAGCGGTTGTTTGTCAATCCCTGTGTCCCCAGGAGACTCCAGAGACAATGGCAGCTGATAAGTTGAAGTTGCTCTCCTAGAGGTCATCCAGATGAAAATTTTATTCTATTAACACCTTCTGCCTTTGTCTGAGTGCCTCGATGCTCTCTTAGTGACCTTCCCGGTCATGCTCCTGAAAACCACAGATCATAATGACCTGATTTCCCAAGGCCTTTTAGTGTTTTGCCTTCCCATTCCATTGTGGCTCAAATGAGCTTGTCTCTTCAACTGTACTTCTTCTCCTCCATCAGGCAACTAACTTAATAAAAGCCAACAAATAGGACGGAAGAAAGGTACTCCTGGTCCTGGTAGATGGAGCAAAAATCATTGCAAACATTTCAATTTCACATTTGGACAAACAATTCATTTATTTTTTATTCAGTCTCTTCTTTATTACAGTTCAGATGAATGTGCGACTTGTCATTTCCTTACTGCTTGTGAATGTCGGCTTTGGGTTGAAAATGTAATAATTACTGGTGTGCACTTACAAACACAACAGTAACTTCAAGACAGGTACAAGAGTATGCCATCTTATTACAAATCGGAGAGTTTTAACAGGACTCCTCATGTAAATAATCCTGGTAACTTTGTATATAGTGCCACAATGAGATGAAAATTTTGTGTTTCAGTGAAATGTCTCATCGAATTTTTTGATAGAATGTCTTCTAATGTGTTATACACATTTACATCACATTTAGATAAACTGTGATAACCTCATCAGTGTCTTAACTTTTTTCCTGTGGCTCGATCATTAGTACATTTCTTATTAGCCACAATTACATTTTGGGTTTAGTAATTATGAGTCATTAAAGTAACTCTGTTTTAGCTTAAATAAGTAAAGAAGTTCAAATACTAGGTTATGTTACATTACCCTAAGCTACCGTATCTATTTGACACTGGGACCATGTGGTCTCTTCAGCATTCTCTGCTTACCATTTTTTTTTTATCTTTAAGTTAAACTCCAAGGCAGAAGTGTTTGCCATCCTCTCTCCTGACAATTGCCTCCAACCTTAAACCTGCCTTATGCTTTTCACCTCCCTTCAGGAGCTTACCTCACCTGGCTTGGCACGATCCTCCAGTCCTACGGCTAAAAGCGCTCTTGACATAACAGAGCTTTTGCCCTGCAGTGTGTGTGTGTGTGTGTGTGTTTATTTAAATTACATCATAGTCTTTTCTCATATATACAGTTTCTGTGTTGTGTCTAGCCATCTCAGTGTACGTGCACTGTAATTGGACGATTTTTCTTCCAGATTTAAAAAGTGAGAGGCATCAAGTTTGTACATAGTGATCTGATAAAATATGAACTTTCCCCAAATTGGATTCTCATGATAAAAAGCTGGTAATATGACAACGTGTACTATTACCATAAAAAAAACTGTAAACAAAGTGAAAGTTGGTATTCCTTCTTCTGCTACCTTCCTAACTACCTAAAATCAAGATCTTGCCAAAACTGGGCTAGATTTATATAAAATAAAAAATGATGTAATCATCAGTTGATGTTTCTGGAAACTGAACTTGGCCATCCCTTGTGCTTTGCAATCTGTTAAATGATTTCTTGTTACTGTTACATTTTACTGTCAAGACTTTGATCCAAACATTAAATGAATTAAATTGTGTGTCTTAAAAGAAACTCCACATTTAATAAACAAGCCTGGCAGCATCTGTAGACCCAAGCTTTTCTCTATATCATAAACCAGTTCCCGGCTCTGTACCTTGGCAGACAAACATTAGAGACAGCTGCACTCCTAAGCCACTAATCGCCTCACTAAAACAGACTGTATATTATGCAATGCGTACATGAACTCAATCCCAGACTGTTAAGATGCTGTATGTGGCAGTATCTGAAAAAGAGAGGTATCTCAACTCTGCCAGCACCTCAAACAGTCTGGCAGCCCAAGCAGCTGCTTCTGAAGCCAGGGTTGTGAACTCAATCAGCTGCATGTTTATCACTGTGGCACCAAACTTACTATGGCTCTTTTTTCCCCTGCCTCCATGAACTATAGATGCAGTGGTATGGCCAGCTATGCAAGCGGACGGGGTCAGAGTATTGATAACAGGACAAAATAAATATATAAATAAGCCATTACCATCTAGTGAGACCACATGAAGCTGAGTAAAACAATATCATCCATCTCAGTGCTGAATATCTATTTGTTGATTTTTTTTTTAAATCTTTTTTTTTTTTTTATCACAATGTGTTGATTGTTTTTTTCCCCCCCTCAGTTCCTATATGGTTATAAACAAAAATAACTTGAAGCTGGGCTGGAAAATGAAGTCAGTAAATTTATCAGCCTGGAAGATTAATTACAAAATAAATGTGATCAGGCAGTGTAAATCTGAAAAGGGCAAAAATGTGCCACATGATATTTAAATATGGACAAGCTGCAGAGAATCTCTTAATCAAATGAGCTATGTCACGTGCAATTTAATGTAGAGATGTACTGTTACAGAGAGGAAATCTTTTCACCAGTATGGCTAAGTCTAGTTTAAATTGAGTCATAATATGCACAATTTAATTGACCTCAGTTGCTGTATTCCTGTATCTGATGAAAGAAACAATTAAACCAAAACTGTCTGAACATAGAAGTTCTTCTACAATACTCATCAAAATCCGACAGAAAATTAGAATTACTGGGCCTCAAATGTTCATCAACAATTGACAGAATTTCAAAGATTGTCTGAAATATTTTACTGTTAGAAGACCCTTAAGTTTAAGGTAAAAGGGCACCTTTGGGTATCAAAGTGGTTTTAGGCATCTAAAAGCCGTTAAATTTCACAGCTAGATATTCATGCACTTTTTAATCATTCACAGATTTCCCTGCTCAAAGTGAATCAATGGCCATTAGAGAAAAAAAATATTCCAATTGATGGAATGTCTAACACAAAGCCACAGAGCATTGTGTTGATAGCCAGATAATTCTCTGATTATTTTTTCCACACCATACATATTTCATTGCAGACTTGAAAAAGGACCTCAAGAATGTGAAATTAACATGACCAGAACAAAGCTGCAAAATAATGAGCTTTTTCCTTTTTATTCAAATGAACATGCTTGATGAGATTAAGACAAGTCTCCTGCAAAACCACTGTAAAGAACTTAAGTTGCTTTACTGTACAGTGATCCCTCACCTATAGCGGGGGTTACGTTGAAAATCCGCGAAGTAGATATTTATTTTATTATTTATATATATATTTAAGGCTTTATATACCCTTCCCACACTCCTATAAACCTTTCCCATTCTCTTACTACAACTTGAATAATGAAGATGATGAATTATGTTGCTGTGCAGTAAGGTGGCGCAGTATCTTCGCCCTTGGACATTACTTCTACTTGTGCTAAAGGTGTAGGCGTAACTCATCTCTTCATCTGAGTAATGAACATAGTAATGAACATAGTTATGAGGTGTTACAGAAATACCCAAAATCCTGCAATATAGTGAAAAGAACAAAATTAGTAATTCTGTAATTTTTTTTTAAAATCTGTGATACAACTGAACCGCAATATAGCGAGGATGACTGTACCCTGTAAATTTCAATAGTTTTCCTAGCTTACATAAATGATTTAACTAATTTAACTAATTAAAGTTAACTTTACTTGGAAGATTAGACTAAATTAAACTTTATTAATCTCTTTGGGATGGTTTCGTAAGGAAATTAAAGTACTAGTGGCACTTTTACGTTGTAGGCACACAAGCAACCTCAACAGTAGTCAGAAATAAACAAGCAAATGAATAAATAAATAACCCTGCTCCACCTAATCAGTCTGTCCAGCCTGGATGTGTCCTTGTTGGATGTGTCATCAGCAAACTTCTGAATGTGACACAGCTCAGAGTTGTACCAGAAGATGTGCTTTTACTAGCTTTCATTAAGTTACTGTCAATTTAAAGGGTTGGACAGTGAACTACAGCATTTTATCAGGTGGCATGTGGTTCATTGCTGTTGATAACAATAAACCTGTGGTTTATCCCCTCTTCTGTCAGTAACTGTTAGCGATATTGTCAAACATGATGGTGTTTTTATTGCCTTTGTGAGCTAATTTCTCCTATAACTTTTGAATGTTTCATAATATTGCTCTCTATTTGTTCACTGTTCAGTTCTACAAGTCAGATGTGACAGAAATGTTCACCACTGTACTGTGAGGCCGCCCTGTTCTACGTGGTGATGACAGTCATAACATTTACAACACTGGCAAGGTTTTATAGTTGCATTTTAAAGGAGCACACAGAGTTGTAGCGAAATTTGCTTTGGATTTGCAGGTTTCACTTTGAGTTAGATGAAGAAATTAATACTGGTTGCTTACATGTGAGTCCAGTATAAAGATGGATAGTTTTTTGTAAAGCACTTCAGGGTTTCTATCAGGAGGAAAGACAGGTGGGAGAGAGGGGATTTTTCCCAAAGAGGAAGCATCAAATCACAGATTGATACCCACACTGTTAAAAAAGATCTCATCATATCACGAAAATGATACTGGGGGGGGGGCACTCCTCCACATCTAAAGGAGCCAATTGAAGTGGTTCGGGAATCTTACTAGGATGCCTCTTACTAGGTGCTACTGGGAGGAGTCCCCCGGGCAGAACCAGGACACACTGAGAGATTGTATCTTTCGGCTGGCCTGGGAAGCCTCTGTGTTTCCCCAGATGAGCTGATGGAGGTACCTGAGGAGAGAGAGGTCTGGGCTTCTCTGTTTAGGGTGCTGCCCCCCCCCCCCCCCCCCCCCCCCCCCCCCACACACACACACACACACACACACACACACACACACACACCTAGCCATGGATAAGTGAACAAAGATTATAATTTTTTCCCCACGATTTTTCTGGTGAAAACTTCTATGATGAGACAAAATATCTGTTATTTAATTAACAAATCCATGTGAAATTACAGACATTTTTTTAATGTAATTATGCACTCAATGCATCAGATTTCAGATATGTATTTAAATAAATAAACTAGAATTAACAGTTTTATCTTTAAAATAAACATGACATATTTGTGAAATTATGTTACTCTTTTATGGTCCTCTTGTGTGGGAAAATAATGGATTTCCTGTGAAAACATGAAAAAAAATCATGTCAAGTTGTTTGTTAATGTATAAACATGGTTACTGTGAACAGTTGTCTAAAAACTGATCATCTGTTGCTTTTGCTTACTTTAAAAAAGGCTTCAGAGACTGAGGAGGCCTGGAATCTGCTGGGGGGGTCTGATTGTCATTGATGAAGCTATGCCCATCTCTCCAAATCATATTCAACTTTATCGAGAGTGTACTGACATAATTTCTATGGGAGATATTTTCATGGATGGTCTCAAGGACTTACCTCAAGTACCAGGGTTATTATAGTTAATGAAAACGAAAAAAAAAGATTGTCGTTAACTGAAATAAATAAAAACTATAATTAAAAGGAAAAAACGATAACTAATTAAAACTGAATTGTGAGTTTACAAAACTAACTAAAACTAACTGAAATTATCGATAAAATGACTTTAATTTACTTGTTTTTTTGTTTTGTTTTTTAAGCCTTGTGGATTGATATGAAATCATTTTTTCCGCTCTCCGAGTTTAAGCTGGGAGCACCATAGGGCAACTGTGTGAGTGCGTGCGCATGTGCGTGCGCTCACCGCGATGGTCCGCAAAGTAATGGCTGCCGTCTGCCGAGAAAGCGGCAGAGTCCTGTATGGAGGCTCTTTGAGTACAAGAGCACAGACAGAATCGAAAGTCTTGTTTTGGATGATGAAAAATGTGCAGAACACTTCTCAGTCAGGAAAAACCAGTAACATCAAAGTCCACCTGAGAAGCTCACAGCGGCTACAGAAACCGCTCTGATCCTACCAGGTAACCTGGCCTGCGCCTCTGAGAAACGGGACTACTTGTCGGGTCCACGCAGCTCAGAACGTTGTGACTAAACTGTTGCGTCCTTGTGCGTTTCCAGCTACTTTATCAGTGAGAGAATAACAATCAGGAATAATAATCAAAGCATCAATATAAGGACTCACAACTGTCAGCAAATTCCTGGTAGGAGACTGCTGAAACTATCGGAATGGACGTGAAGGAATGAAGAAAGTGAAAAAAAAAAAACAGGGACAAATATGTTTGCAGCCAAAAAACTGAGCACAAAGAGCGAGGACCAAAAAAGAAGTCCCAGCCTGCGCCGCATATAAAACACCTGCACACGACCACAAGGTAATTAACACACACAATCCAGCTACACAAGCATAAATGTGGACATGAGGTCGGCAACTTCCATAGGTTATGTAGAGAGGCCGCAAAGACCCTGCAAGTTTAATTAGCAGCATCTTACCAAGCTAGCTCCAAAACAGAAGCAGCTTCAGGTGGAGAGAACATCAGGATGCAGCTGGATTTGAGCTTTGACTCCTTCAAAGAGTTTGTTTTTGTCAAACACCACATGTAGCTGTTGTTAATCTACTGCACTGATGCTGAACTTTATTGTGGAGTTTATTGTAGAATTTATTAAGTTTGGGAATTCATGTTTTTCTTTGTTTCTTCCTGTTGATGTTCAATTCAATTCAATTCAATTTTATTTATATAGCGCCAAATCACAACAAACTGTCGCCTCAAGGCGCTTTGTATTGTGGGTAAAGACCCTACAATAATACAGAAAAAACCCAACAGTCAAAACGACCCCCTATGAGCAAGCACTTGGCGACAGTGGAAAGGAAAAACTCCCTTTTAACAGGAAGAAACCTCCAGCAGAACCAGGCTCAGGGAGGGGCAGTCATCTGCCGCGACCGGTTGGGCTGAGGGGAGAGAAAGACATGCTGTGGAAGAGAGCCAGAGATTAATATCAATTAATGATTAAATGCAGAGTGGAGTATAAACAACGTAAATAAGGTGAATGAGAAACAGTGCATTATGTGAACCCCCCAGCAGACTAGGCCTATAGCAGCATAACTAAGGGATGGTTCAGGGTCACCTGATCCAGCCCTAACTATAAGCTTTATCATAAAGGAAAGTTTTAAGCCTAATCTTAAAAATAGAGAGGGTGTCTGTCTCCCGAATCCAAGCTGGAAGCTGGTTCCACAGAAGAGGCGCCTGAAAGCTGAAGGCTCTGCCTCCCATTCTACTCTTAAGTATCCGAGGAACCACAAGTAAGCCAGCAGTCTGAGAGCGAAGTGCTCTGTTGGGGTGATATGGTACTATGAGGTCTTTGAGATAAGATGGTGCCTGATTATTCAAGACCTTGTATGTGAGGAGAAGAATTTTAAATTCTATTCTAGATTTAACAGGGAGCCAATGAAGAGAAGCCAATATGGGAGAAATATGCTCTCTCTTTCTAGTCCCTGTCAGGACTCTAGCTGCAGCATTTTGGATCAGCTGAAGGCTTTTCAGGAAGCTTTTAGGACAGCCTGATAATAATGAATTACAATAATCCAGCCTAGAAGTAATAAATGCATGAATGAGCTTTTCAGCATCACTCTGAGAAAGGATGTTTCTAATTTTAGAAATATTGCGCAAATGCAAAAAAGCGGTCCTACATATTTGTTTAATATGTGCATTGAAGGACATATCCTGGTCAAAAATGACTCCAAGATTTCTCACAGTGTTACTGGAGGCCAAAGTAATGCCATCCATAGTAAGTATCTGGTTAGACACCATGTTTCTAAGATTTGTGGGGCCGAGAACAAGAATTTCAGTTTTATCTGAATTTAGAAGCAGGAAATTAGAGGTCATCCAGGCCTTAATGTCTTTAAGACATTCCTGCAGTTTAACTAATTGATGTGTGTCATCTGGCTTCATTGATAGGTAAAGCTGAGTATCATCTGCATAACAATGAAAATTGATGCAGTGCTTTCTAATAATACTGCCTAAGGGAAGCATGTATAATGTAAATAAAATTGGTCCTAGCACAGAACCCTGTGGAACTCCATAATTAACCTTAGTGTGTGAAGAAGACTCCCCATTTACATGAACAAATTGGAGTCTATGAGATAAATATGATTCAAACCACTGCAGTGCAGTACCTTTAATACCTATAGTATGCTCTAATCTCTGTAATAGAATGTTATGGTCAACAGTATCAAAAGCTGCACTGAGGTCCAACAGGACAAGAACAGAGATGAGTCCACTGTCAGAGGCTCTAAGAAGATCATTTGTAACCTTCACTAATGCTGTTTCTGTACTGTGATGAATTCTGAAACCTGACTGAAACTCTTCAAATAAACCGTTCCTCTGCAGATGATCAGTTAGCTGTTTTACAACTACTCTTTCAAGAATCTTTGAGAGAAAAGGAAGGTTGGAGATTGGCCTATAATTAGCTAAGACAACTGGGTCAAGTGATGGCTTTTTAAGCAGAGGTTTAATTACAGCCACCTTGAAGGTCTGTGGTACATAGCCAACTAATAAAGACTGATTGATCATTTTTAAGATTGAAGCATCAATAATTGGAAAGACTTCTTTGAACAGTCTAGTAGGAATGGGATCTAACAAACATGTTGCTGGTTTGGAGGAAGTAACTATTGAAGTTAACTCTGAAAGATCAACTGGAGCAAAAGAGTCTAAACAAATACCAGCAGTGCTGAAAGCAGCCGAACATGAAGAATAATCTTTGAGATGGTTATGAATAATTTTTTCTCTAATGTCTAAAATTTTTTATTTGTAAAGAAATCCATGAAGTCACTACTAGTTAACGTGAAAGGAATACTCGGCTCTACAGAGCTCTGACTCTTTGTCAGCCTGGCTACAGTGCTGAAAAGAAACCTGGGGTTGTTCTTATTTTCTTCAATTAATGATGAATAGTAAGATGTCCTAGCTTTACGGAGGGCTTTTTTATAGAGCAACAAACTTTTTTTCCAGGCTAAATGAGCATCTTCTAATTTAGTGAGACGCCATTCCCTCTCCAGCTTTCGGGTTATCTGCTTTAAGCTGTGCGTTTGTGAATTATACCACGGAGTCAGGCACTTCTGATTTGAAGCTTTCCTTTTCAGAGGAGCCACAGTATCCAAAGTTATACGCAGTGAGGATGTAAAATTATTGACGAGATAATCGACCTCACTGGGAGCAGAGTTTAGGTAGCTGCTCTGCACTGTGTTGGCAGTGTCAAGCTGTTCATGTGTGTCCTTAATATTACACAAATTTAGCATGTCTTGTGAACAGTTGGTTGTTGAATATATTTCTTTAAACGGTATCTTTGTCAAGTTTTCATTACACAATAGTCACTTTTGCGCCTTGAATCTTGCACCTGATTAGGTATGAAAATACTAAACCTAATACTGAAACTAACTGAAACTAAGCATGAAACCAAAAATAAAAACTAATAAAAACGAGAAAAAACACTCTGAAAACTAATTAAACTAACTGAATTAGAGAAAAAAAAGTAAAAACTAACTAAAACTAAACTATAATGTAAAATCCAAAACTATTATAACCCTGTCAAGTACTTTGCCTCTTGTTTGGGCTGTTAATGCTTTACACTTGGACTAGCCTAAAGCAGTGAAACACTTTCACTGCTTTAGGCTAGTCCAAGTGTAAAGCATTAAAGCAGTGAAACACTTTCACATTTATTCAAAGACTGATGCTTGGCTTGAGAAAGAAAAGCAGTGACTTCTATCAAATCTGCAAATGTTTAGAATTACAATCGTTTAGAGTTTGAATGCAATTAAATAAATGCCTCTGCACAGTCTCCTGAAGTGGTTTTAAACCATCACATGTGAAACTAAATTATGTTTTGTGACTTCCTATATGTAAACAATGCCAGCTTGGCAAAAGTAAAACCTGTTTTCTGTCTTTTGGGCCTCATCTACAAATAATGTGATCAAAAAGTGTGAAACATAACTGTCATACTAACTGTTTTGTTACCTAAAGTTGAGTATAAGTAAGCTAAAAAAATCCATTGTTAATACCACATGCATTTCATATTCAACTTTACTAACTTAACCCTCTTTAAAGACATTAGTTTGCCTGCTTCTTCTTAGTAAGGTCAACAAATTAGAATCTACAGCGGATGTGAAAGGGTCCTGTATCTGTCATGTATGGAGAAAATGAACTGGTTTATGTTACAGGTAGGTCATTCTCAGTCAAAATAAAGGAACTACACAGTCTTAAGGAGCGCTAACAGTATGTGCAGGATTTGGTACAGAAACAGACTCTAAGAGCAAATGTCTGTAGTTTCTGAAGCAGATCTGAAACATTCTACAAAAAGCAGCGATAGACAGAGAGGCTAAAAGAGAAAAAAATAAAAGGCTGGTGGATAATCGGATTTGTTTTGTGCAGCTGTTCCACCTGGCCTCCCAGCCCCTACCTCCCCTTCATTAAAAAAAGCTTATAATTATCTCAGCCGTGGCTGTAATCCTGGTCACTCCATCTCCCCTTTTCAATTGATAGGCACATCTCGTGGGACTGGGTATGCAGGTGAGCGTGTCTGAGTCCCGACTGCTGAGGATCCGGAGGGGATTGTCGCACAGAAAGGGAGCCATCAGTGTGAGCAAGAAAAGTGGCGTGACGGCGTCAGGATTAATTTTGAGGAGGCCTGGTTGCTGAGGTTGGCTGATAACATGGGTCAGCAGCTGCAGAGACACCTGGACCCTGAAGCTACGAGTGTTACCCTGGAAAATAACTGTTAATGTACTGAGAGCTGTGTGTATTTATGTGTGTGTGTGTCCAAATATGTGTGTGCAGGCAAGGTAGAAGAGCAGATACCTGCCTAGCCTGCAGAAGATGTCCAGAGATGGCTGAAACCTGTAAAAAGTCAATTATACAGAGGGGTGGGCGCAGGGGGTGTGTGTGTGAGGGTGGGGGGTGGGGTGGGGTGGGGGGGTTGGAGAAGAAGGGGAACCATGGGTGAAATTAAAAGCCTGCTTCTTGTGATAAGTGGTGACGATGTGAAGTCTGTTCCTTTTTGTAAGTGGTAATCTGGGGTGGTGGAAAAAAAAGTCAAAATGTTCCAGCACCTTGAGGAAAGAGGAGGTTGCACGCTGTTTGAAAGATGGAACTGAACATGTAGTATTCTAGTTTGACACAAAACTTAGTAGTTTTCATTGCAAAAAAATGAAATTTTAACAGTTAACAAAAAAAAAAAGACTTTGCTGGTTTTATTATCAGCAGTTTTTAGACACTGACCTCAGTATGTCAGTCAGCCAGTAACAAGTGTAAAAGAAAGCTGCTCTATGACTAAACTCTCTGATGGGACTACAAGTAGACTTTGCTTAATAAATGAATAAAATTTTCTTTTTTTAGGCAAAATTGGACATTTTTAGAGCAGTACACAGTCAAGAGGTTGCAAAGATTTGATAGTTTTCTCTGTCATAATAAGTCAATCAGCACAAAGAGCACAAAGCACAGACAGTAAAAACAAAACAAACAAAAAAACAAACCAAAAAAGAAAAAAACTGGAATTAGCATTAATTTCTAAATATCATTCAGAAGTCTAAGACAAGGATTTAGTTCCTTTATAAAGGGACAATTTTTGTATTTTTAGTCATCAAAAAGATTATTATTATCTTTCCCCCTCTCAGATCTAAATGTCAGAACACTATGTTCACTTTGTTCACTGACCTTTCCAAACCCATCAACACTGCCAACAGACACTCACCACTGTTTCTTTCTCACACTGTTATTTACATATTTAAAACAATGAGATCACTTTTATACACTGAACTCTTGTTTTTATTAATGTGCCAAAAGACCTCTTGTGTATAACTCCAAAGCTGCAGGTGCGACTAAAAAAAGTAATTATTTTACACTTAATAAAAACACATTATATGGGGTTTGCTATTTACAGACATTTAGACCTAATTTCTCATGTTTATTAAAACACATTAAAGCACCTGCCCAAGAGCACCAGCTACTCAATTTTTTCTTCCATCAAAGAAAAATTCCAATAAACCATAAACAACAGAAAGTTATTAGGCGAGCGCAGTTCTACACACAGACAACCACTCAAACACTCACAGCTTTTTGAAGTATCCTCCATAAAATACTCAGTATAAGCTCCACTGCGTCACAACTCAAAGTTCACATTTTAGGGTGTGAGGGGGAACAAGTTGGTGTTTTGTGCTTTAAGGTGGCACCGGCACTGTGCCGGGAGATAAGAGCTCAGGACAATAGATAAAGACTGCCTGAGAGACAGCATGCTGAGCCTGTAGCCGTATGGATTATCAAAGTGCAACCATGGATGGAAAAGAGGAGGGCAGAAGATGCAGAGGCTGGTCCAGTGTCTGTTACTGGGAATTATGGTTCCACACAGAAGAAAGGCACTCAAATGGCTGACTTCCTATATTGATTGGTGGGTGTTCCAGGGATTAAACTTTAACCTTATATTGATCCAGTTCTCTTTGTGAGTGTGGCTATAACAGAACAGCACTGGTCATGAGACAGCTGTTACATTTCCCCTCACTGATTTCTTAATTTTAATTGCTACATAGAATTCAGCTTAATAACACACACACACACACACACACACACACATATATATATATATATATGAATAAAATTTGGATCTACAGACCAACAGACAGAAGATCCAAAGGAGTAGAACAGCTGAGTAAACTGTGGTGCCACATAAACTATGTTGGGTACTTGAACAAAGAACAAAAAAAAAAGCTTTTATTTTAAAATGTTTGACCCACATCTGACAGGCAGCCATGTCCACTGAAAAAAAAAAAGGCAGTGCTATTAGCTCACCATTAGGATAACTGATGTCACTCGCAAGTGTTAGTGCCACACAAGGCTGATGAGCATGGACTCGAGAGGCAATTTGTCACTCACTCCTTGGGTGTTTATGTAGGGTATAGCATGAAAGGAAATAAGTACCTACTTTGTTTTGGCAATAACAATGAGGCTCTCTGCTGAGTGGGTGGCTGTTCAATAGAGTTGTATTCACCCAATGCAGGCTTTCAAAGAATACACAATAATCAGAGATGATTGTAATGGCTGCAAAGTGTACATTGAATAATTCAACTCTCCCTGGTACATGACTGGCTACTGTGCTCCATGAGCACACTTCAGCATTCACTATAGCTAAATCTCATTTGCAAGAGAAAGTGGATTGTGATTGTGATCATGCTTTTGCAGTTGTCGCCTCAAGACTTTAAGCCTCCTTCAGAATAAATAGGAGGGACAGTTTGCACATTTTAAAATGTATTTTCACACAAAAGTTTGATTTGTTTAACTTTTTTTGTGTGTGTGATTTGTACAGTGCAATGTGATTAGTGTCAGTTATTTGGTTACATCCTGCTCCATCTCTTTCTGGGTTTATTTATAAATAATTTTATGATAACTCTTTTGAAAAGTGCAATGTACAATTTTAGAGATAAAGTGAATGTGGAGGTGTTGGGTTTTTCTTTATTCCATGGCACAAGTGTTTTGTTTATATCATTTTGTACACAAAAGTGCAGGAACCATGCTGCATACCCACAAATATTTTCACATTCTCTATGATATGTTGTAGAAATAACAATCACTTTTTTAGGCTAATGTTGTGCATAGGCTCATGTGATATTGCATAAACCAGCTAGATGCTGCTCACATGTCTGTCAAATCATAAAATTTGTCTTTGATAACACACTGTGCATTTAGAAATAAAAGATTAGGTTTAAATAAATCAGTCTGATTGATAAATCCTTTTTAATATCAGCATGGTGGTATGGTGGTTAGCACTGTTGCCTCACAGCAAGAAGGAATTGGGTTCAAATCCACCATCTGGCCAGGACCTTTTTTGTGTGGAGTTTGCATGTTCTCTCAGTGTCAGCGTAGGTTTTCTCACTTACTTTGGTTTCCTCCCACAGTCCAAAGATATGTAATTAGTGTGGTTAGGTTAATTGGTGATTCTAAATTGGCTGTGTGTGTGAATGGTTGTCTTTCTCTCCGTGTTAGCCCTGCGACAGGTTGGCGACCTGTCCAGGGTGTACCCTACCACTCGCCCTATGGTAGCTGGGATAGGCTCCAGCCCCCCCTGCAACTCTGAAAAGGATAAGTTGAAGAAAATGGATGGATGGATGGATTTGGTATTAAGAATTGTGGACTTTTAATACCACTAATACGGACAACCACAAGATCTAATTAACTAATTGGTCTGGAAAGAGTGGTGAAATACTGCAGTCAAGCAAAAGCAAATTAGCTTTGTAGGAATCTAATCAGATAGAAGTAAAAAAAAATAAAATATAGTGTAATTATTTGCTGGAATAATGTTATACAAGCTGCTACTTCAAATAATCCATTTAGTCTAGCAAACATATCATTCTGAAATATCAGTCTATCTTCTGGCACATTATCATTGGATCGTTCTGGATGAGCTGCATCAGGCTCTTAAATACAACCCAGCTATAAAAAGTAATTTACAGCAGGAGCATATACAGTCATGTAAAAAAGAAAGTTTTCACAGGACTCTCTGCAAAAGAGCTAAGTAAACCTTACTGTTTTCACAGGAATTAAGAGAGTAAGTAGCAGTCTGGTGCTGCTAAACAAATACACTTCATTAGTTGATCAGAAAGTGTGAGCTGTTTGCTGGTCTGGAGCATTCAGGTGTGTGTTAATAATATGCCTCAATCTTCCCAGGATTGGGCTATTCATCCATCCATCCATGCGCAGTGGTTGAGGGGTGACAATTTGGGTTTGTTTTGCAGTCACAAGACCTGGGCACCTTGCAGTCACTGAGTCAACCACAAACTCCTCTGTATACCAAAGTATTCTAGAGCCTGTCTGACAGCTAAAACTTGCACAAAACTGTGTTATGCAACAGGTCAATGAGCCCAAACACAGCAGAAAATCTATGACAGGATGTTGAAAAAAGAAAAGAATCGAGGTGTTGCAATGGCCCAAAGTCCAGAACTCAACTCAGTTGAATTGTTGTGGTGCCAATTCCTTAAGAGAGCCATGCATAACTAAAAGCCGCCACACTTCAATGAACTGAAGCAACATTGTAAAGAAGAGTGGGCCAAAATTCCTCCACGCCAATGGGAGAGATTGATAAAGTCATACAGAAAACCATCACTTCAAGTTACTGCTGCTGCTGAAAGTGGTTCTACAAGCTAATGAATCATGAGGTATACTTAGTTTTTCACAGGAAATCATTCTTCTTCATGGCTGTAACTGATTAACTAAACAAATAAGATGACCACCTTTATCATACCTTCACTAATTAAACTGAATGGAGAATTAGATTTTTTATGTACAAAAACACTGTTTAAAAAACAAAGCATTTATACTGTATTAATACAACTTCTTTTTTCATCCTGTCACACTGCTCCAAAAAAAACATTTTTCCCCATATACAGCTTTTCGAAGAGAAAAAAAAAAATCCTTTAAACTATGAATACACAAGAAACATATGATTCTTCAGTGCTATCATTCTCAAGTGTGTGGCTACAGGGAGTCATCTGGGTTGGTTAGCAAAAGTCTTAGAGATGCATGCTGAACTAAAGAAAGTGCCCAAAGGCATATATGTTTATGCTTTTTTGATGTGTGAAGCAGATGTGCAACTTTGATAGAAATGTCATCTTTGAAGGCAATATTCAGTTTATGACAAACATAGAGCAGTGGTCTCCTGCAGTTTCTTCACTGCGGCAGCTGCAGATCAACTCAATTGTTTTGTTCCATTTTAACACGTTTTTCCCAGAGTTTATATTTGCATTATACCAACTGTGACTTGAAATATAGAAAACAAAAGAAATAAAAAGTATTGCACAAAAGACAACACCTTTGCTGAAACGTGTTATAAATATGTATATTAATAACTTATACTTTGCTAATGTGTTATAAATATGTATATTAATGACTTATACTTTGCTTGTAAGATTGGCTTAGCTAGTCCTTTTTGAACAGGGTACACCCACAAACTACATATACTTTGTAACTAAACTCACTAACTGTTACCATGATATTTTTGATATTGTCATTTGCAAAATGGCTTTAGGGCTAAAAACAGGGCAATCTAATTAAGTCTGATATTCAGTGAGCATGATAAAGTCTGACTGATTTTCCACAGCTGTTATGTTTACCCCATGATCTGATGAAGACTGTGCTGCAAGTAGTGACAGAAGATGGGATAGCCAAATGGCCTCATGCAATTCAGATTCATACTCTCCAGCAGCTGAGTCTCTTTCCATTTTTAATTTCCAACACAAAATTAAGAGTTACAAATTTTTATTTAGGCTCAGCTTGGGCTTTACTTTCCATGTGGGGCTTATGTGTTCCAAATTAGTCAAATGACAATCACAAGGAAAATTACCAGCTTGTTCCTTCCCTGTTTAAGAATGTACACCCCCACTCCATACTTCAGAAGTTAAATAAAAAGTAGCAAAAGCATGCTTGAATGGCATCAGGCACTAATTAGCATGTCCATGATGCCATTGCATCATACTTGCATTCTGCCTAGTGTCAGCTGGTGTCACTTTTTTACATCTGTTTGTTTCTTTTACTTTCTGTGCTCATATACATATATTTTCCAAAAGTTCCAGTGAAGCTATTCTCTTTTTTTTTGTGGATGTTTCTGCTTTTAGAAAACAGAACACGTATGCAGTGACTCAAACAGCCCTTTAAGACTATATTTCTACCTCGTTGTCAGATCCAATTTCCAGCCAGCCGGCCTGCACTGTTAGAAAGACTTTTTTTTTTCTAACCATGACATTTTTTGATAAAATCAGTACGCAAATAATTAAAGATGTTACGCTGTGACTTTGACTATAGTTACATATTAAAATGATGAGTAAAGAGATAGGTCATTCATAGTTCAACTGAATGTGCTGCTACCACTTAATAAGCAGAGTATAAGTAGAAAAATAGAGATATGTCAGCTGCTGGAGTTTAGTGTTGTAGTACGCTCTTCTACGGAAAGCAGTTAAGGTTGTTCCAAGATGAGTTTCAAACTTGGCAACAATGAGAAGAACTTGTGAGCAAATATGACCAGGCTTTCATGTGGACGCAGAAGGAGAGAGCAGGAAGGTCTGACCACAGAGTAAGAGAGAAGAAATGGACTGACATGGTTTTGCAGAGGTAACGGCCTCTATAATGCAACATTCAGCTATTTTAATATGAACCCTTTTGTCAGTCCATGTACTGCCCAGAGCTAGAAGCCTAGTGTTGTGTCGTATCTTTTCAGAAAGATTCATAACAAAAATAATATATATATAAAAATAAAAATAAATAAATAAAACATTATGGACAGGGCTCAGAAGTGACTCTCTTTACTCCGTGCCTCTTCAGTCTTGTACTAGTCACAATGTGCAAAGCACTTGGTTTGACAGGCAGCTGTCAGCCTTTTATTCTGTGCGTAAAACTGGGTAAGGGATAAGGAGGAATTTCTGTAATTCAATTCAAAAGTGCTTTGACACAGAGAAATATGGCTTAGGTCTAGCTTAAGGAAAATGACAGTGAATAAAACTGCTAAACCTAGCAGCTTGTTGAGCCAAGCATACAATAAAGAGACCTTACATCAGCACTACTGTGCATTTCAAGGGCACAAAAGAACAACTGACATCTTCATATATGATGCTACACTGAACTCAGGGTATTGTGGTATTGTAAAGGATAAACCTCAGAGATCTGTGCCAGTACAGTATTGAAAGTGTTGGTATAAAACATCATATTACATTAGTTTCAACATGATCATGGCAGCTAAAGTTAGAAATTTTATTATTTTTCAAACTAGAATTAACATCAAATGTTACTTTATAATAGCCACCAATTCATGATTTTATGTTTTGGTTACAACCAGTATATATCCCTGGTGTAGGAAAATCAAGAGAAACTTCACTTGACCTGCTAGAGAGAAGGATTTAGGAAGGGGTACACCAATTCTCCGCCAAGAAAGGCCAGTTATTTTTTCCCCCCTCCGTTTGTACTTCGTGCTACAAAAAGAACAGTTACTGTATTTGCTGTTGAGATTTGTACAAAGTAAATAAGACACACAAAGAAAGGATTCCTTTAGTTAATCTGCTGAGTGTGAGCCGAAAGGACAGAAACTGAATACTAAACAAAATTGAGTGTTTTCGGTTTGACAAAATGCAAAAATGAAACATCAATATGGCATTGTTTTGATATTATACTGAAAGAATGAAAATACATGCATACAGTCCATTGTATTATGGCTGGCAATGCAACTTTAAAATGACCTTTACTTTTTCATTTCACTAAATGAATATGTCTGCAATGATTTAACAAGATGTTAAAATGCAATAGGGACGGAAACTTGTATCAGCTTGTGCTTGCATTCATTATCTGATGAAAGAATTTAATAAATCACAATGCATTGATAAGAGCATAACCTTTGCATAGGATATTATGAATCACTAACTCGCATCATCTTAAAATTAGTGGAATTTCTTGCCAAATAATTACAAAACATTCTTCTACAAAGGACAAAGCATGCTGTATCACACTACTGAATAAACCAGAGGAGCTGAACCTGATTTACAGTTAGTTTCCACCATGGAATTGCATGTACATGTACATGCCTTATTTTAAAGCTTTAAAAAATATTTAGCTATATATTTCTTGAGCACATCCAGTATTTGATGATCATGGAAAAGTAAATCTTTATCTACCTCACAGCCTTATAGCTTTTGGCAACAGAGAAATGTTTTCAGCATGACCTCAAGCCAGAAAAAGGCAAAACAGAAAGAGATTTAGCTGAGGAAATATAGCATCTCTTGGTCCCAGTCTGGAAGCTACAACTTGCAATGGAGACATAAGGTCAATCACAAGAACACAGCTTATACTTGTTTCCAGTTGACATACATTTTTCAACTAGGTCATGATCAGACATCTAAGAATTTCATTTAGGAATCAGGTTGAAAGGAGAAAAAAGGATTAAAATATCCCCACGTCAGACTTAGAAATGACAACTTAGAGGTCCAACTGCACAGCATGGTATGGGACTCATCCATAAAAAAATACCAAATCTGCATCTCCAGTTCAACTCAAACCAGGATCCCCTACAACGTCATAACTCAGAGTTGACAATACAACCAAGATTTCATAGGATCTTTCATCAAAGCAGCTACTGTTGTAAAAAGAAGAAGCTCTGAATGCCGGTGACACAATACAGAATCAGTTTCAAGTAGCCAAACAATGCCTGCAATAACTGCACTGTGTTCAATAGGATTGTGGTTCTGTGATTCATAAAACTGCCTCTCTGATCTCCTGCCAGTGATCCATGAAATCTTTTTTGAATCCTCAAACATAAATAGAGCTCGGAGGATAATTCATGGTGCTCTGAGGTGTGAGATGAATGGCTATGCTATTGCTGGAGCAAACTGCCTTCCGAGATAGGACACCCACCACAAAGGTGAGAACACATAACTGTGGAGTACACATGAACCTTTATATGAATCTATCAAAGTAATTAACAGATCAAAAAAATATTATGATTATTATGATTGTTTATTAAAGAGTTAAAGAGAGAGAAAGCCAACAAAAATTTGAAGAACAAATGTTCTGCATTAACTGCAGAACACTAACATCGGGCTAGCATCAACCACATGAAAATGAGAGTGATATCCTCACATTAGTGTTCTAGGGTCAAAGCAAAATCTGGCAGCACAGTGAAAAAGAAATACTCTCCATTGTTATCTCTTAATTAGGGATTATTAAGATTACATGTTTTTAAGTAAACCTGCTTAAATTGGCAATTTTAGTATTACTTACGTAAAAAGATAACAATTGACTAACATGCCTGCTTGACGGAAGGTGTAACACAGGAGGGGGTGAAAAAGTTTCTCTGAATACTGTATATATGATCAGACAGGGGCTGTGCATCAGCAGAGCGCTCTGTCTGACCTTCCCTGCTGTTGAGCCCATTACGCTTCAATTAACGACAGCAGCCTGCTGCGACCAGCAGGAACAGCTGCTCTGCCCACATGGCGGTAATTCAATGAGAGTCACAGACAGGGGGACATAAAACTTGATCTACCAATCAGACACACCAATGCACAAGGGGATACAAATTTACTCTGCTGTATTGGGCCTTGAGACGGGGGAGTGAGAAGCATGACCTGGACACTGAGCCTCTCACAGTACGCAAGACCTAGTCGGAAATAATGCTGATCTTCAGCATATGTATAATTCAATTTCACATGCATCAAAAATTTGATTAGTGCTATGCTTTCAGTTAATGGATACTCAAAGTTCATGTTGACCACAGAGATTCTTCTCAATTATACTTTTATAATAGTTTGAATGACCGATTATGGTTTTGTCTTTTTAATCTCTTTTTAATGTCCAGGCACTTTTAGTCATACAAAAATTCAGAAATTTTTCTAATCAAACATCCAATGCCTTAAATGCACGCAATACGCCCTCACAGAAATAAAGGGCAGAGACAGCATGCTGACGGAACAATAGGAAGTCCCATTCAATAATATCCACATCTTTATAAAATAATTGATTAAAAAACATTCCTGTTTCATAATGGAGGAACAGATATTATTTGTGTGCATCATCTACTGACTTCTCTTTAATGGATGTGCTGGACTTGCTGCTTAGTTGTCTTCTCAACACAAGGCTCTAAAACTATTAGAAGACAATAAAGCAAACTGCAGGTGCATGTGCATTCTTGGAAGCATCTTAAGGAATATGAGACCTAATGTTTGTCATGGATCATCTGTGTATCTTAGGACCCAAATGCAAAATTCAGGAGACAGGACACAGGCTCAAAATTCAACTTAAATGCTGTCAGCGCAAATCCGAATACTAGAAATCTCATGAAACACAGGGCAAGGTGACACACAGCAACAAGGGATGATGCGACAAAGGACAAGGGGAGACTCCGATCATAAAGACAGACACCAGATAATGAGGGACAGTTAACAGCCGAGAACACCTGCGAGGACAGCTGAAACTAATCCTAAAAACAAGACAAAGGAAGTAAAACCTAACACAAGACACAGAGAGAAACAATTACCAAACAAAAGCAGGAAGAGAGACACAGCTGAACGAGGAAACAAGACTAACTTGATGCAACAAAACAAGAGAACAAAAGAGACAAAGAGACAAACACAGAGACAAGACTGAAGGACCAAAACACAGAGATGAGACTAGAACAGAATGGAACACAAAAGGGAACTCACTAAATATTACTAAACAAAGACACGCAGAGATCCAACCCAAACACAAGCAAAGATGTAGGACTTAGAAGGCAAAATACAAACAGACACTGCTGGAAGCTATAAATGACATAAAGGGAAAATATAAACAATACAACCTATGTTACAAACAAAACAAGGAGCAAAACTCATACAAAAATGATTCTCAAAAACAAAAGGAATCATGAACTGATGAAAAACTATTTCTAGATTGTGTTAAATATACTGTATGCACACTCAACACAGATTTTTTTTCAGAGAAGAATTTTGTTTAATATCTTTTTTTTTTTTTTTTTTTTGTGTAATACCAAAATCAATGAGTCAATCAATGAGTAACATGAATAAATTACTTAGAGGGAAAACCCTTTACTGGATAATAATTATAATACTGGATAAATAATGCTGGGGTAGGAGGGGGTGTTTTAGTAAACATGGGTCAAAAGGTGAAAAACTTTTTCCAGCACAATAACAGCTATAAAAACAACTTGACAACCACAAACGTGAAAAAAAGAAAGATTAAAAAAGGCAAATATTTCTTGTTAAAGTCAGGTATTTCTTAATCCAGTGAGATCTAAGTCATCATTGGTGACCCTAACCCTAAGCTATTTTTTTAATTGCTCTCCAAAGCACTGGCAATCAGTGTACAAAGAAAATAATCTTTCTAAATCACACACATCAAAAACTGTTCATTTTTTTTTCCAAAAAGTCCTTTTTTGCTTTTATCCAAAACACAGAGTTAGAATTCTTGGCTACGATTGTTGGTCATCACTGGTGATCACTTAGACCTCAGTGGGTTAAAATACATGCACAAATACCTTAACTATGAGACTTGCATCATAAAAGGCTTGCATTTATCACACTAGGCTTTCCACACCATAATCTTTAAGCTCAAAAAGTCACCTTGAAACTTTAAGCTTATGATGCAAAGCAACACCAAATCCTGACAATGCAATTAACATGAAAAATGTGGAACAATATGTTTGTGTAGACAAGGCTTCCCAAAGTCCCCTAACAATGCCCACACCTTATCTGTAACTTCACCAGGCGTCTTGGAGTGTGTAATTACACCAGGACCCTCCAGCCTGGGACAGTGCTGTTGGCCTGATTGGATCTCACCTTGGCTTGACCTCTTCATCCCAGGGTGACTCAACCAACTCTCTACATCTTGACGAAGAACAATGCATTAGTTAATCATCTGATAAAACCTCCAGATAAAAGTGTCCAGATCCCATTAGCGCTGGAAATAACTCTCCACTCTCTGCTGGCAGTTTTACTGTTGCTAAGGATGTAGTGTAGCATGGAGCCAGTATCTTTCATGAGGGGCTTAATGAGTAACTTCTTTTGGATGCAGAGTCAGCAGAACTTGTTCAGTGGACAGACAGATGCAGATATCAAACTTTATTTTTGGAAATCTTGTCTGTGCCAGGTGTTGGTCAACTTAGAAAAGCATAATCGTCTCTGAATATACATTTTAAATAAAAATGGAAAGTAGTAAGTTCTCTAAACTGATTTATTGGGTTAAATTCCTTTCATTATCCCAGACTCATGTCTGCAATGGGATGCAATTTTAAGTAATGTTTATCACAGTTTTAACACAATAGTAACATATCAGTTGTTACTGAAAAAAAAACAACTAATGAATTAATAATATGTCTCTTAATTTCCAAAATTATTAAGATTAATTGGCCAAGTAGAGGCTATTAAATATCTAATATAAAATTGCAATTTTCTCCTGATTAAAATATATAATGTTAGTATCTGAGTGCTTTAGTTTACACTCCCACCAATCTTTAGTGCAATAAAATTACACATATGCAGTTAGTAGCCAACTGGTTATTTTGTAGCCTACATAGAGAGGGTGTAAGATTCTAAATCTCTAAGCAGGTGTTATGAAGGCAGATCTAGCCTTGCTGGAATATATTGCAGCCCACTTCTTCAGGAGAGAGGGCATCTTCTGAGACCAACACAACAAATGTGAAAAGTAAAGAATGGCTTGTCAGAAATTCCTGGCTGCCAAGAGAAGTTTTGCAATAGCTACACAATTCCCTGAAACATTTACGTCATCAGACACCACTCTGACCCAATAGATATTTCAGAGGGAAATAGCAAATCTTGTAGCTTTCCCTGAGCCATGCCATTCCAAAGAGTTTAAATGGCATCATTGGGATACTGCCCAAGCATATTTAATTCCCTTATGATGAACAACATTACAGCAAGGTTAAGAGGGAATTCTGTGGCATTGCTGGAATGCCAGAAATTACTGGAGAAATGTACTGCACCCATGTGTGCTCCATCTGCCAACTTGATGTAATATATGCATCCATTTTCTCAACCACTTATCCACCTTAGGTTCATGAGGAGGAAGGGGTGGGCAGAAGCTGTCATAATGCAGGGTACAGCATGCATAGGCCGCCCATCTATCTCAGGGTGAACACAGACACAGACTGACAAGCAAACTCTGACATGCACACCTACGGCCAATTTTGATTCACCAATTAACCTAACAATCATGTCTTTGACTGATGGAGAAGGCCACAGCACCCAGAGAGAACCCACACAGGCTTGAAGACTGTGGAAATGCTCTAACTTGGCCAGCAGGTTAGAGCATTCTTTATGTGAGGCAACAGTGCTAACCACTGCACCACTGTGCTACCCTGCATGTAAAATACCATATGAATCAGAAAAATTACCATTGCTCCATCATCTAGTCAGGGCCTTTCTGTGTGGAGTTTGCATGCTCTCCCTGTGTCTGTGTGGGTTTTCTCTGGGTACTCTCGCTACTCGTCTTCCTCCCATAGTCCAAAGACACGGATGGGGTTAGATTAATCGGTGATTCTAAATTACTGTAGGTATGAATGTGACAGTGAATGGTTGTGTGTCTCACTGTGTTGGATGGATGGATTACCATTGCACCAATGCCCTGGAGGTACCCACAACCACACATAAACTAAACAATGTGCAGTGGAAATGCATTTGGAGGCAGGAGCCATTGCACAAGGATTGCTTGTTGGTGAGTCTTTCCAAGTATTTAAATTATTGAACGGATTTTCTTTATGCTAAAATAGTTCAGATTTTTTTATCTGATAAACCTGGCCTGACCCCATTTGCTAAACCCATAACTCCTCAAGAGGTGTGCTATAAACTCATCCATGTACCATAAGAGAGCACACTTTTGGGCAGCTCGAGGGTCATTGGAGGTGTTTGGACCCAGCTGGGGACAAGCTCCTTTACAGCCCTGAAAAGGTGTGCATGATCATTCTGGCATGTTGTGTCCTTGACAGCATTGCAATAGCACATGACATTTCTAGTCTACCAGCTACATGACGCACAATGAATGATGGAAGCTCCCGGAGGGGCTGCAATTCAGGCACTCCAGCATCATAGGGGCGTACAATTTAAAATAGATTTGAAAAAAGTTGCTTGCAGTGCTATTGTTTCTTAAATAAAATGTAAATGCTGATTCCATTGGGTAAAGAAATTACCTCTTGTTGAAAGTCCCTCATGTCATGGGCACTATCCAGCATATAGATGTTTTTAGCTCCTGGTCCATTCCTCTATTTGCTTGTGTTTTGTTTGTTTTGTTTCAGTATACTTTCTTTTTTAAATAACCCACAGTCCAGTCTCAGGAGACAAATGATGATGAATAATGGCTTACATTCACCACATCAATTATTGCAGCATTTTTAGAAAGGATTAGCAAAGCTTCACTCCAACTTCACTGCTTACTCTGAGTACCTCCAGAAAACCACATTTCCCTACTTAACGCTGTCTGCGAGAAGCACACACTATTTATTCATCTGAAGAATGATTTTGTGTTGATTTTGAATAATTCTGATTGACTAGCATATGCTATCAACAAAACTGGCCCTTGAACGTGTTTCAAATTGTAATTTTGAACATCTACTTCTAATTGTCCAATGATGATCTAAATGCTCATTTTGTGACCCTTTTGGGCCTCATTCACAAATATGTGCACACATATTAGTAAATGAGGCCCATTTTTATTAAATAAAAGTAGTTATTACATGTTTGTGTGTACCTGTTAAGGAACTAAGGAAAAGTCAGTGAAGTCTATGAAGCTTTGACAGCAGTATGTGACTAATCTGTCAAATAAGAACCTACAGTACAGAGGTAGGAACATCCTGTATCTTCTAATCTTGTAATCTACTCAGGCCTTCAGTTGCAGAGCATTAATACAGCTTTTTCACAACTGTCATATTTGAATAAACAAATCTAAAACAGGAAATGGAGTCTTGGATCAACATTCAGTAACCAACTGCTGCACTGAATAATACATTCTTCATAACAACAATGCACCATAGAGACATATGAGACAGAGTAGAGGAGGGCAGTGCCTGCTGTGAGTTAGATGGCAATTGAAAATTTGACAAGTAACATTCCTCTCAATATCCCAGGAACACTTCTGAAATACAGACATTGTAAACTGTTTACAAACAACAACCATAATTAGTGCCTTGCTGTTGTATGTTTCCGTCAACCAGTAAAGTTATAAAATGCACAGTCTCTCCAGACTCATAATACATAAACATAGTGAGGACGTTGGAAGATTTAATTGGAGTACAGCAGATTTTTTTTTTTTTTTCAGTTGTGGGCACATTTACTTCTACATTTGATCATCAAAATCCAATTAGTTCATCTTTGAGTCTCTCACACCCCTCCCACTGTCTCCAAGGAAGTCCTGGATAATTGACTGACAAGGGAGTGTCAGCTAATGCAGCTCACCTTGGTCTTCCAGGCTATAAAAGCTGGCCCAGATGAACTGCTCAGCCTCTCTCTTCCGTTCTGACATTAACTCGCTTTGATATTAATGCTTTGTTAGTTAATTTTCAATAATTTATCTTTTATTTAAGGAAAACTCTTGTATGGATTAGCAGCCCAAAAACATGCATCTATTTAAATGCCGCTAATAATATCTTTATTAGACTATCTACTGTTTTTAATATCAAAGCAGAGTTTCACAGAGGTGATAAAGACTTACAAAGAATAAAGATAAAGACCTGAGAATAAAACTAAATTAAAGCAAAATAGCTATCAATTTTAACAAACAAGACTTTGATAAGAACGGTACAATTCATTGCTTTCTTTATCTCCAACAAGATACTATATAAAAATTACCCTCTGTCTCCAGCATAGCACTGACGACAATAAGAGATCAGCAGACCTCGTGCTGCAACCAGAAACCAAGGCAAAGCAATGCATTCTTAGTCTTGGCTGTATTTAATCTTAAATTGCTTCAAATATGTTTTGTCAAAGTGGCAAACTTTAAATTCAGAGGTACAAAAGTTGAATTCTTCCAAACTGTTCTATCATAATTAATTACTTGAGAACAGACTTTAAAGCAGTGTCCTGTCTGAATTAATACATTGGTTCATTATTGTGGCCCAGTTTCCATTGCCTGGCACCATGTAAACACTTTTTGTAGCTAAAAATGCTGCAAAAAAGTGTTTTCCTCCATCTTTTTTACAAAACAAATTAGAAGATTATTCTTGATGCTCTTAGAGTTTCACTTCATTAACATTTTATATTCTGCATTGCACAGGAATAAAGGACTAGCAAAAATGCAGCTTTTGTGCACCAAGCAAAGCAAAAAACAAAAAAAGATTAGCAAAAAATGGCAATCTGTGCGTGATGTTATGGAAATGACAGTGCTGTATAAACATGCAATTAAACTGAGAGCAGCTGACATTCATTAAGCATGAGCCTCTCTGAGAATAACTCTGTGATATACGCCTGGATTAGCCTGGATTAGTTGTTTACCACTTTGTGAGTGACGTCTTTGAGTTGCTTTTTTTGGGGAGGAAATACTAAAAGGGAACAAAATTATTTTTTTAATAAGGTCTAAACTGTTTGAAGTTTTCCTTGACTGATCTAAATAGATGCATGCTGTCCAATTCACTGACCCAATCCATTCTTTTCTAAACACATACTAAGCCTATTAAGCATGCATATATACAGTACATATACTACACAAAAATTGAAAACACATCAGATCTCAATGGGAAAAAAGTTGGATATATATATTGATATGGAATGGAATGAAAAGATACCACATTGTTTTATGGGAATGAAAATTATTGACCTACACAGGGCTGAATTCAAAGACAGCCCAAAAATCTAAACAAAAAAAATATAGCAGCAGGCTAGTCCATTTTGCTGAAAAATCACAGCACCAACTCAAAATGATACTCAGTAGTTTGTATGGCCCCCACATGCTTGTACACATTCCTAATAATGTCAAGGCATGCTCCTAATGAGCTGACGGGTAGTGTCCTGGGGGTTCTCCTCCCAGATCTGGATCAGGGCATCACTAAGCTACTGGATACTCTGAGGCGCAACCTGGCAGTGTTGGATGGACTGAAATATAATGTCCGAGAGGTTTTCTATTAGATTTAGGTCAGCAAGCATGTGGGCCAGTTGGTATCAATTTCTTCATCCTCCAGGAACTGCCGACATACTCCCAGCACATGAGGCCAGCTATTGTCATGCACCAGGAGGAACCAAGTACCCACTGCACCAGTGTAGGGTCTGACAATGGGACCAAGGAATTCATCCTGATACCCAATGTCAGTCAGGGTGCCGTTGCCTAGCCTGTAGAGGTCTGTGCTTCCCTCCATGGATATGCCTGCCCAGACCATCACTGACCCACCACTCACCATACTGAATGAAATTACAGGCAGCACAAACATTCTCCACAGCTTCTCCAAAACCTTTCACATCTGTCACATGTGCCCAGGGTGAATCTCCTCTCATCTGTGAAAAACACAGGGCACCAGTGGTGGAACTGAAAATTCTGGTAATCTATGACTAATGCCAATTGGCTCCATGATACCAGGCAGTGAGCAGAGGACCCACTTGAGGATGTTGGGCCCTCAGGCCACCCTTATGAAGTCTATTTCTGATTGTGTGGTCAGATACATTCACACTACCGGCCTGCTGGAGGTCATTTTGTGGGGCTCTGGCAGTGTTCATACTGTTCCTCCTTGCACAAAGAAGCAGATACCGGTCCCGCTAATGGGTTAAAGACCTTCAATGGCCTTGTCCAGATTAACTGCCTGTCTCCTAGAATCTCCTCCATGTTCTTGAGACTGTGATGGGAGACACAGCAAACCTTCTGGCAATGGCACATATTGATGTGCCATCCTGGAGGAGCTGGACTACCTGTGCAACCTCTGTAGGGTCCAGGTATTGCCTCATGCTACCATTAGTGACACCAACCCTAGCACCATATCTAGTGAAAAAAGAACAGTCAGAAAAGATGAGGAAGGAAAAAATGTCAGTGGCCTCTACCTGTAAAACCATTCCTGTTTTGGGGGTTGTCTAATTGTTGCCCCTCTAGTGCACCTGTTGTTAATTTCATTAACACCAAAGTAGCTGAAACTGATTAACAACTCCCTCACCTACTTAACTGACCAGATCAATATCCCAGAAGTTTAACTGATTTGATGCTATACTCTGATTAAAAAGTGTTCCTTTAATTTTTTAAAGCAGTGTATTTGCATTAAGTGAAAAATCTACCAGTGCTCTGTTGTACAATTTGAATATTGTAGTTAAGATGAAACAGGATGAAACTTTACAAAGCCACAAGTGGATTTCCATTGTAATTGCAACATAATTAAATGTGGCACTTTGATAGAAAGCCCTCAGGACTGTATTACACATTGATAACAATTAAAAGAATATTTAACCTCACATACTAGAGGTCTAATTGATGCTCTTTCAGCTCTGGGGTGGAAGACGCAGCATGACATATGGATTCACAGTGTGAGTGCTCTATCTCCTTTGTTGGGTGAGGCACTTATCTGGTTGTGCTTCCCAGATAAGGGAGGAAGAAGCAAGGGAAGGCTGAAAGTAGGACTTTATTGAACATTCTGTCTCTGTGGAAAACCTTGGGCAGGTTCACTTTGTGAAAGCAGAGACCTCACAGTGGCCACCAAATCCAATCAAATGCTTCGAGGGCTGACAGCTCCAATCTGTCAGTGGCTGGTTTCTGCTCGCCTTCAGTTTAGGAGATAAGCTTCAGGTGGAAGATATTCACAGATGCAGAAGTGAAACAATGTTGGTGAAAAATTACCAGACAAACCAGAAGATAAAACTAAATGTTACTCATACTCTTCCATTATTATCCTTTTATAATCCATTCTAAAAACTGGGCAATTCCATTATTCCATGAAGAAAATGTTCTTTTATCACAGCAAGTTTTGTTAGAAAGCTATTTTACCTCCATCATAGTAAGCTCTAAGCTTATATTTCTCTTATACAGTATATTGCACAGTATCTTTTTTTACAGTTCATATATCACTATAAAGCCAAATATAAACAAGAACTAAATAGACTGGATAAGGTAAGCGTGTGTATATGCATGCATGTGTAATCACACCTTTTTAAAATTATGATAAGAGGTCCAGTAACTGACCAAAAGTCCTCAATTGTCAAACAACTGCAGGTGATTTACTTTAATCAGTGCGCAATGAAGTTAATCTCTTAACAATTAATACCCTAATGTTTTTTTGCTTTGTTTTTTTAAACAGCAAAGTTAATGCACAATCATACCAATATAAGCTCATTATTTATCAGTTTATCACACCATGCTTTCTGGCTGTCAATTTATGGCAAGTGCTTGGAAATTAAAGCCAGTAATCATTACAACCTTGTTTTTGTAGGCAATTTCAGAGCTATAACAACACAGCAGAAGGGATACATTCGGATTTTATGCAGGAGTACTAAATGATACAGCTAATTACAAGTAATAAATGACCTTGATGACAGAGTTTATTCATCAGATTAAATGCTAATGCTCCATCTGCCAGTTAAAGAAAACTTGAAGTAAAGTCAATGGACACACTCATCTAGATTCACATACCATCTGTGGTTTCAACATGAACACCTGAATTTTTCCCAACATGCCTAGAACATTGATCAAATCAGCCTATGCTCTTAGACAGTGTCGATTAACGAGTTTCTGCTATGCCTTTCCCTCCTCATGCTGCAACTTCAGAACAAGGACTTGAAAGAGTTTAAAAACAATAATTCTCTGTGTGTAAGAAAATGCAAGGAGTTTCAAATTGAATTATCTTATGTAATTTGTTTTATCAATGGTGATCCAAGCTTTGATTTCCACACAGAGTGAATGTCTTTCAAATGAAATTCAATGAAATGCTATTTCAAGCTAATAGTTAGGGCTGGATCAGGTGACCCTGAACCATCCCTTAGTTATGCTGCTATAGGCCTAGGCTGCTGGGGGGGTTCCCACAATAGACTGTTTCTTTTCGTTCACCTTATTTACTTTGTTTATACTCCACTCTGCATTTAATCATTAATTGTTATTAATCTCTGGCTCTCTTCCACAGCATGTCTTTTCTCTCCCCTCATCCCAACCGGTCGCAGCAGATGACTGCCCCTCCCTGAGCCTGGTTCTGCTGGAGGTTTCTTCCTGTTAAAAGGGACTTTTTCCTTCCCACTCTCACCAAGTGCTGCTCATAGGGGGTCGTTTTTGACTGTTGGATTTTCTCTGTATTATTGTAGGGTCTTTACCCGTAATACAAAGCACCTTGAGGTGACTGTTTGTTGTGATTTGGCGCTATATAAATAAAATTGAACTGAATTGGATTGAAATGAAAATTCTATCTCAAATTACATGTGATAAGAGGTGTGATGCACTCATTAGCACTGTCACAGCAGGAGAGTTCCTGATCCGAACCTCATGGCCAGCTGGGGCCTTTCTATGTGGAGTTTGAATGTTCTCCCTGTGCCTGCATGGGTTTCCTCTGAATGCTCCAGATTCCTCCTGCAGTTGAAAGACATGCTTTCTAAGTTACCTGGTGATTCTAAATAGACCTTAGCTGTGGATATGAGAGTGTATGATTGTTTATGTTAGCGCTAAGATTAACTGGCAGCCTATACCCTTTCTCTTGCTTTATGTCAGATCCAGCTTCCTGTGTCCCTCCTTTGGATAAGCTGTTAATAAAATTGCTGGATTACTGTACATGAGTTCAAAGTGTCATATAAATTTATACTTTATAATTAATAATGCAAAGTTGTTGAATTTTAAAGAGTAAAAAAGATTTTAAGTCATGACAGACTGTAAGTTAGCTGCAGGGGTTGCAGCATCTTGGTCTTCTTCCTGTTTTTTTGTGGACAGCCAGGAGAGTGGCATTGAGGATTAAGCTGTGACTCTGTCAAGTAGCAGGCTAATGTTAATATCTCTTATTTTAAGGAGTCATGAATAAATTAACTAGAAATGTCACCTTGCAGCTGTATTCCAACCATTCAAGCTTTGGTTTTCCATCAGCTTCACTATTTGCAGTTTGGACAGTCTCCAGCCTTGACTTTTGACCTTTTCTGTATACAATGTTCTAATTTCAACATTTCATCATTTTTGCACATTTTTGTGATTTGTTTTGTAAGAAATTATTGAGTTATTGCAAAAAGAAAAAAAGAGAAAAAATAAGGCCTGGGTTGGTGTTTGACCATCAAGTCCTAATTTATCCTTATCCTTTATCTTTCTGTCTGAACGGACATCTGTGCCACATGTAATGAAATTCCATTCATTACCTGTTTCCAGGATAGAACAAGAAACATTTCTTAATAAGTTCATGCTCAGTGGTAGTATAAAAAAACTGGAATTTTTATACATACTAACATATCCACATCATATTCGATTGTGAGTTACTGGTTTTGTTAAAGATGTGACATAGACAGTTTTGTTGTTGTTTTTTAGTAAATTTCACAGCTAAAACGACAGATGTGGTTGAAGAGAGCAATAGACAGCTCTTATAGAACATGTAATGTGACCATGACTTACTGAGGCATTACTCACCAAGGTTACAAGCCTTGTGTTGAATCGCTGCCATGGCTTTGATATGAATGGAGAATGCATGTTCTTAGCATTTGAAAACTAATTTTGCTGTTGCTAAATATATTCGAAAACATTTCACACACAGCATTTGTACAGCAGTGTAAAGTTTTATGTGAGGCTCTTTCTGTATATGTACATGTTTATAACATAGAGCTATGATTTGAAAAGCTCAATTACTCTGAGTTTTGCGCTGCAAAAAGAACTTGGCTTAAAACCAAACAGTATAATATTTTAACCTTTATATGCATTACATGCATTGCATTACTAGATTGTTAGAAGCCCATTTAACTAATTACTTGAATAGTGATAAATAAAAATAACAGTTTTAAGTAATATTTCCATCTAAACAATGCACAGGACTGTGATAATTGTATGCTAGAGGAAAATTAGGCTACACAGGACAATGTACTTTCCAGATTGACCTCATGGTGCGAGTGTTGCTTCATGGGTAGACAGTGCTGCAGCTGAGTCACACGTTTTGCTGAAAGCAGAATTTAATTTGGCATTTAAGCATTTTGAAAGATCAAAAATGTTATAACTGAGCACAAGTTAGTTGTTTAGCTGCTCATGGATCAAAGCATTTATAAGCAAAGTAATGACACTTGAATAGCAATGCATGAGATGATCTCTCAAGGACTAAGATGGGCTATCAACAACTGGCCAAGTAAGGACCACAAGATGGTATTTTCTTCAATTTGTTGCAATACTAGAGCCGCCACAACACATACAACTGCTCTGACACTGCTTTAATGGAGATACTCGTGCATGACTATGCAATGCATGAAGACCTGCAATTGGATAATCAGTGTTAAGCAGAGTAGAACAAAGGACCAGTGTGTAAGTCATCAGTCCTGTGTAGAACCACTTAAAAAGGTTTTCAGTGGAGGTAAGCAGTCCGCATGTTGCCACGCCATCAAACATTACAGCTTCTGTACCCTGACATGTTATCCCCACCTGCTTCTTCATTCAGGGGGTGCAAAGCATGTAGCCTGTTCATAATGATAAATGGGAAAAGATTTATTTATGAACAAGAAAAGAATACGCTCCGAAGAGGTTAATACAATTTTTATATATGGCCTCGTGCACCTAATATAAGTTATTAAATAGTGTTTAGAATGATCCAGATATTTTGACTCTCTCGTTTTTTTAATGCATTTTTAAATGTCTTCCAAAATAATACAAATACGAGCATGAGCAAAGATTTCCTCCAGAAAAGCAAAAGCTCCTTGAGAAGAAATCCACAGAGCTGCACATTTGAAGCATTCATCCTCGCGTCACTGTAGTATTTACTGAGGCTGGCCATTACATATTGTGGATAGCTGACACAATAGCATAGCACATGCTTTCATTTAAAATGCTGCATCTCTTTCATGAAGGCAATCAGTTGCTAAACACTCATGAACACAACAAAAGTCCACACATGTGAACCATCTATGAACAGTCCAGCTCTTAAAGACCAAAATTGGCTTTGATTAACCACAATTATTGTAGGCAATTATGCAGCATGATATCAGTTGAGGGCATTTTTTTTTTTTGGCATTGTGTGAAACTAATATGTAAACATCAACTGTGTTTGTAGAAATGACATGATAAAAAAAATTCAGAACATATAATATAACACTTTTCCAGTGAGCCTTATATGAGTTTTACTGGCAAAATATAAATGAACAAACTAACCATGCATCAATTTTCTTAACCGCTTATCCAATTCAGGGTTAAGGGGTGTGTGTGTGTGTGTGTGTGTGTGTGTGTGTGTGTGTGTGTGTGTGTGTGTGTGTGTGTGTGTTTGTTGACTTTGGGTGAGAGGCAGGATACACCCTGGAGAGGTTGCAAGTCCATCACAGAGCCAGTATACACCCACAGACCTACACCAATGGCCAATTTAAAATCACCAATTACCCTAACAAGCTGTGTTAGGACTGTGCAAGGAATCTGAAAACAACCCATGCAGGCACAAGGAGAACATGTCAAGTGCACACAGAAAGGTTGCAGACTTACCAGAAGCTTCAAACCAGGAACCTATGAGACAACTGTGCTTTAATCGCTAACATCTCTATCCTAAAATCTTCACGAGCTATAAGCAGAGTTAAATATTTAACAATTAAAACACCAGCAAGTCTAAAGATGTCCATGACCAATAAGCACCAGCATACCCTGGCACTAGTAACTGTGCCACATTTGTGTAAGGAGAGATTTCCACTCCAAGGTTCTGGTGCTTGGCCAGGAGGCACTCAGCACCAGCACAGCCAGCAAGTGCCAGCCATTATCCCATTGTTTGGAGGCACACAGCTTGTCCTAATTAGATGCAAAAGAGCAGAGAAACTGTATCTAGCACTACAAACGAGGGGAGAGAAACATGTCACACAGCCTGTTGCTGCAGGTTGGAGTGTAATAAAATAATGAACTATCACAGGAGCTTCTCCTGTAGAGAGCAGAGCACATCAACAGTTGGCCTTTTGAAACAGGTGACTGCTGTGGAGAGCAAAGGGCCACTGCAGTAATGCAAAAGTGATTCTTGTACCTTAGGTGTCAGGGCAAAAGGGTGAAATGTGATTGATAAAAACTGATATTTGCAGCATGTCATCCTGAAGCCAACATAAGACCAAAAGAGCAATTAATGAAGCAGTCGATGTTTTTAAAAGGAAAGCTGATCTGCAATTAATTACATGTAGAGAGAATGAAGACATAGCGTGGCTTCTCAGAGAAAGAATCCACATTACTCAGGGCAATAGACAGAGAGGAAGATAAGGGGATTGCTACATCAGTAGACAACCAGCTTGAAAGTCCAGAACCTTGGGCTGCCAAGACAAATGCACAAAACCTTTAAGTGCTCTGATGGATATTTCAAAACTCTTAAAAAAGAAGCTGAGTTCTCATTGCCATTATTTTTTTCATACACTAACATTGTGTAGAATGTATTTTCCAAAGACAAACAAAATGAGGGTTGTTTAGTGGAATGTACATCTGTGTGGGGGTGTTTTTGTCTGTTTACACATACAGTAATGACATAGTACTAGAAATGCAGATGACAATTAAGTAAGTAAATAAATAGAATCATATGGACTGTGCAAATCTGACCAATATAACCATGTACTTCTCTGTTTGCATAAAGTATTAACTCACAGTTATGTATTAAGCAAGATATAAAGGACCAGCATTTTATCATTGCTTCTTAATGAGTAGCATTAATACACTAGAGAAGGGTTGTGTGTGGGGTATTTTTTTTTAAATAATTTTTGAAGAAAAAAAAAATTGGTTTTGTGTGGCAATTTGCAGCTCCAGTACTAATAAACACTACCTGCGTAGCCAAAGCGACACAGGTAGTGTTAAAAACACATACACTTCCATCAGTCACACTATTGTGCTCTGATTAAATGATCCTTCTCTACTGTTTATTTAGAGCCAGTCCTACTTTATTTATCAGTAATGATGAATTCATGCAATGGGACCAAATATGTGGGAAGCAGTTTGTCATTAAACCGCAACAAACTCACTGTTTACTCTTGCTCGTGCAATTATTTAAGTCCATTTTTTAAGCCAACCATTAGAAATTTTGCAGTGAGCACTAGATGTTTTAAGGTGTTGAAAGTTTGATTCTACCTTGTAGATTCCAGGGTTTTCTTGAAAATTAAAAACCAAAAAAGAAAGAAAGAAAAACCTCAATAGCACCACTTCATAGTTCGGGGGATACTAAGAGCATGTGATTTTCTCCGGCTGCATTTTTTAACACAATTGTAAAACAATTAACTGTTAACTAGCAAATTATTTAGAAGATTATGGTCATTAGGGAACAGCAACTGACAAGTAAGCTGAACATGGTGTATCCAAATCCTTTAAGGTCTGCACATAATCTTACCAACATTATAATACATGCACTGAAGCCACTCTACGCTGTATGAGGAACAATCAGCAAAAATCTTGATCCACCCTTCATTTATTTCTATTTTGATAGAAAATGGGGAATAGATGCAGCAATTTATTGAAACATGTGCAAACATACATGGAAAAAGAGTATGTAAGGCAAAACCAGAGCCTGTACAATTTCAATGAACTTGAAAGCCAATATTTGCTATGTCCACCTTTATTCTTCAGCACAGCTTTATTCTTTCTGAGGCAAGCTTTTGTGTAATTTCTTTAAGTAATCTTTGGGAATACTTCTCCAGGCTTTCTGATGGACATTCAAAGCTCTTCTTTGGATGCTGGTTGCCTTTTGTTGTGTTCTCTGTTGTGTTCTCTCTCTTCAATAAAGTTGAGGTCCTGGCTCTGGGAGGCCAATCCACTGATAGTGCCCAACCGGTCGCGGCAGATGGCTGCCCCTCCCTGAGCCTGGTTCTGCTGGAGGTTTCTTCCTGTTAAAAGGGACTTTTTCCTTTCCACTGTTGCCAAGTGCTTGCTCATAGGGGGTCGTTTTGACTGTTGGGTTTTCTCTGTATTATTGTAGGGTCTTTACCCACAATACAAAGCGCCTTGAGGCGACTGTTTGTTGTGATTTGGCGCTATATAAATAAAATTGAATTGAATTGAATTGAATTGTTATTCTGAAAAAGGAAACTGTTGCAGAATTTGGATCCAAATGCAGACTCAAAAAACAAGCTGGAATAAACTCAAAGACATACCTTTATTAATAAGACTGTAGAAGAGTCCATAAGGCAACTTAAATCCAAATAATCCAAAAGAAGAAGTGGGAACACACGTGATATAAAACAGAATCCAAAACACAGGCGAGTAACACACAAGGAAGATTAACAAATGCGTAACAACAATTAAAGAGAAAGGCAGGGCTTAAATACTCCCACATGACATAATCAAGGAAAGTGGACACAGGAGGGTGACAAGACACAGCTGAAACTAATTAAAGCAAGGCAAGGAGGTGAAAATACATACAAGGCACATGAGACAAATGCCTCAAAATACAACAGGAAGCAACTAAACAGGGTAATGTCAAATGCAGAGACAGGGACAGCAAGAAAACACTAAGGAGACTGAACCAGAACACGAGTGAACTAGAAACAAAATAATACCACCAGAACTCAGAGTGCAAGAGATATAGAAACAATAATAAAACTCAACGTACAATGGTAATCAAAACTAAACTTCAAGAATAGACAAACTGAAAACTTTCAATAATAATCATGAGGAAACTCAAAATAGGCCAACAAAAACCACAGACCATAACAACAGATGGCTGTAGCTTGCGTCTACACAATCTCTTCCATTCATATTGATGATGATTTGAACCAAAAATAATTTGAACCTATAATTTCAAATTTGTATTCCTAATAAACTTTAAATGTTTGAAATGTAAACCTTCAAAAACACAATAAAATATATCTGCCTCAGGACTTTCAGTTTTTATGTCAGATGCTGTTTCCGGTAGTGTGAATATCTGCAAATACTGAGATGCTGGATGAGATAGAAAGTGATGTGCCTTCCAAAGGAAATCACATTTGGCTGTGGTAACACCAGTATAGCTGTAATATTGGATTTTTCTAGATCTACTTTTAAATATTCCAATCTCATTAGTAATTTCAACTTGAAGACAGCTTCTTATCATGGTAAATCAGACAAGATGCAACAGCAGCATTTAAAAGCCTCAGCAAATCAAAAGAACTTTGCTCTTAAGCAGCTCAATCTCAGCTCTCACCTCTCCAGTCTACATTACTAAGTCTTAAACTACCCACTTAGTTGCCCATCATTACTTGTAACATTGTCTCTTTCTGAATCCAGATTACACAAAAGACTGTTCAAAACCAATTCGAACCCTGAATATCAAAATAGCATCACAAGTGACTGTAACGGCACATTTTCATAAGCAGAAAAAGCATGCTTTTATCAGTGGTTGTGCATTCTCTTCAGGTGAATAACTCCATTCCTTTCTCATTAAATGTAATTACTGCTGACACCTCAAAGACACCAGGAGAATAATCAAAAAAAAAAATGCCAATTGAGACACAATGTCTGTACAGAAGGCCAAGAAAAAGACACATTTGACCATTAAGAGGGAATTGTATTGCTGCACTAATTCTATTACGCGCAAGGAAGATTTAGTGAATATAGCCACTGATCCAAAGTTAATTGGGGTGACAAAAAAAAGGAGATCTAAGCTATAGGCCAGTGAGCTGACTGGGTTTTGTGACAGACTCCTTCAGCTGCCTGACAACTGCAAAACAGCCAAAGAATAACCTGTGTGGTCAGATGGAAAGAGCTATAGACAAATAAGCCGGCTACTTGACAAAGGCTCTTAAGAGAAGGCTTGTTCAAGCTTCTACATTTGTATTCCAAGTAAATTGCAGGGTGGGGGCTAATGTAATTGAAAACTGTTGGGGTGTTGGGGGGTCAGCAAATTCAATAGATTCGGAAAAAAAAAAAAAAGTGTTTGTGTCTTGGTTAGCAATGTGAAGCAGAAATAGCCCTGCAGAGAATTATTCTTCTGTCCAAATAATAGCTTCCATCCTGCCCTCGATCAGTTTGATGTGAAGAAGAATAAGAGCATGAAATCATCACCACTAACCATGTCAAGGGTAGCATTTACTAAAAGAGGATTCCTCTAAGGAGGATTTCTTTATTTTGATGGATTCAGGTATTTTTAAGCTGAGGTGAAAAAAAGAGAACAATTGTTTTCCATAACCAAGCTTTGGTGAATGGGATCTTAATTCAACTCCATCACCTTTACAGAAAATTGAAGGAATGGCAAAAAAATAACTAATTTTGAGACATTTGAAAAGAATATTTACTTCTTGATATAAAAGATAATTAAAATAATAATTTTTTCAAATTATATTTTATTATTATTATATTTTATTATTTTTGCACCTCATAAAAGTTCTACCATGAGTAATTTGACCTTTATCTGATATCAGTCTATTTACTTCCCTATAGCAGAAATTGTTGTAAAACTCCAATTACTCAGCAAGCAGATATAACAACCAAGCAGCAATCTCTGGGGGGTTAGAAATGAAGAGAGTGTGGAAATGCCAAAAAAAAGAAAGAAGTTATCATGAGTGGCCATTTCAAGCTGACTCCATAGGCAACTCTATACCCCATAGACTTACATGTTAAATGGCTAACTTTACAGCAGAAGCAAGCATGTTTACAACTTGGTACAAGACGGTTTGGGTCTCACATACAGGTTATGGATGCACCTCTAGTATTAGTTCTCTAGCATTAGCTATAGGTTAGCATTCTCCGTTCACTTGCAAATATGGCCACTTCTGGTGCCAAAAAAAACAAAACAAAAAAAACCAAGATTATACCAGCTGCAATTTTAAAACTGACGCTTCTGAGTGCATCTTTTTAAAACCAGTCTATGAAAGCAACCTGCGCATACACAGACACTTGAAAGGTTTTTAAATAATCTAGAATTCACCCTAAAATAAAACCAAACTCATATCTCTATTTTTCCAGGGATGACTATCATAGCACTTTGTTAAGCTCCTTATTTATGAAAATCCACCTGTGGATTTTCTTAAGTGCTTATCTAACTAAGGTTGCAGGGTTGTGAAGCCTATGCCCATCTCCTATCTAAGATGACATTTTGCAAAAGGTGGGACTAGTTCATCACACAGAAAGGGCAATCATTCACACTCACTGCCAACGGATCTATCATAAATGTCTTTTGTGGCACAGAAGGAACATACAAATTCCACAGAAAAAGTCCCCAGCAGCAAGTTCAAATTATCTTGCAAACAGCGCAAACCACTGTGCCACAAATGGTAAAAAAACGTATTTTAATATTACAAGAGCTAAAGAACGTAGCCATTAAACAAATAGGTGCTCATATAAGCTGCAATAAATGAAGTCTTTTTTCGCTATTACACTTCCTGAACAGTTTACTAATGGTAATGCAGGTTACCCCAGATAAAGTATATACCAGATGTAGCTATAATTATAATTCATACTATGTGCATATAGGATGTTTGCATTAGATTTTTCCCGTGTGATGTGAGAATGTTCTTTCCTTGGAGCTGAAATATGGAACCACAACCAAGTTTAGTTATTAAGTATGAATTTTCATTCATACTTTAGACATTTTAAAAAATACTGAACCATTAACAGGAGCTAAAATTGCAATTGCTATGAAAATGCTGGAACTTGCAGCCCTCTAACATGGAGAAAGAAGCAATTTTTTTTCAAAACTTGCAACTTAAAATGGCATATAAATACAATACAAAAGACATCTCGTGTGTAATCACTACACCTTTTTTGTTTTTGCTTTTAATGTTTCACATCATGCCATTAAATATATTCCCAATCTGAGCTTAACCCAAAACTTTTTCCATGCCATTTAACATCATAAAATGACAGGAAATGGTTTAAAGTAGCACAAAATATACTTAAAGTAACATGCTCTTTATATACAATTCCATGTGATCATGTAGAAACTTGGCAGAATTAAAACTCACACAGTGAACAAGCATTTTCTTAAAGCCACCTCAAGACAACAGGGAGTAAGTACATGATTAAGCAGAAAGAGTTTTTAAGTTATCTAACACTTTAAAGGCCATTCTAGTAATTGGAAATTAAATATATACTGGAATCATCATACAAAAGCTGCAAAGCAGGGTTGAATGTGAATGACTTTCCCATGAATGGACCACATAGTCTCAAAATACATAAATGGCAGCCAGCAGATTAATGATATCACTGCATGCATCATGAGAAAGGTGCTTTCAGATGGAAGCAGTCTCCAATCTCCAGTCAGCATCCTCCCGCATGTGAGAAACAAACAGACCATCTGGAGTATCAATAAGAGTACATGTGTGCTTTGAAGTATCCATGGGAACAGCACATCAGCACATACTGTAATCAAACCATCTCTATACATTATGAAGAGATGTTTTCAATCAACACCAATGCATTTACCACTTACTTTTCTAGAGCAGTCCAAGAATAGATCACACTGCAATAATAATGTGTAAAAAACATTAAATTTTTCATGCTCCGTTCTGCCACCAGCTAAATTGCTAAAGATAGCTAAGTCTGGCTAGCATCAACATTGAAGCTAGCTATTTAAAAGATTTAGTTTAAAAAGTCAGCATATCAGATTTCTACTTTGTTGCTGCAACATCTACACTGCCGCAAACATTTGCAGTAATGCCAGCTGCTGACACAAGAAGAGCTGCGTTGATTGTTCTCTGCCTTTAAACAAAGCATTACCAGAGGACACAGTCACAAAAGTGCTTTCTTACTGGTTCTCTCTTCAGAAAAAAACAACTAGCTGAGCCTCTCTTTAATGACCTATCAAACATGTGCCTTATAGTTTATATCTCTCAAAATTTGAAAATGTATGCATTTCAGCTGCGGGCAGTCCACCCAGAATTAAATTTTCCTCCTTCTTGTGACCTCAAAGTAAAGTGTGATCTCTGACAAATGTGATAAATCCTGTTCTGCCACGGTGCGTGCACACAAGTCCCCCACTGCCCGCATGCTTCTCATTAAAAATGAATTGAATAGTAGCGGGTGTCACTTTTCATGTGAAAAGGGTGTAAAGCACTAAAGTGAGTGAAAGGGGAAAACTATTACAGCCCAGAAACATTTTGCAGGCACACCAAACCCCTAAAGTGCTCCTGTTGGTTACAAACTGCTTTTGAACTTCCGTGATTTGAGATTTCTGGAGATGAAGACGTTGTCAAAACACATCCTGACAGTCCTCTCCACAAAGTATTAAAATTAAACCATCAAAGGAGATACGTTATATTTTCTTAATGCAGATCTGTCATATAGAGTAAATAGCTTTTAAAAAATTGAAGGGGATGCTTTTTTAAAAAAAAAAAACAAAAAAAACAACTTTGCTTTGCAGATGCATTAAAGGAGAAAAATAAAATATAGATGTCCGTTATGTTTTAAAGTATGTATCACGGCTGCATTTGGATCACAGACAAATAAACATGACTTAGACAATTCTCTTCACTTCAAACAAACAAACTAATGGACATACTTTCAAAAGACCAATTTGGTTTCACTGATGACAGCCTCCTCTGAGAGAAAGATTTCTCTTAGTGAATTTCTACCATCTTATACAGTCTCAAACAATCTGTTGATGTTGAGGTGGTGAATACACCCATTTAATATTATGTAGTATACATCTGGGCACAGCTATCTGCAGATGTTCACTAATTTGAATGAAAAATAAAAGAAATGAGATGTTGACAGCTTTTATTTTAACAAGTTTTATCCAGTTTACTGCATGCATTGACTATCAATTGACTGATAAGTGATTATGTATACACACTATTTTGGTCAAATACAGTGTATCCATACACAGTATTATATTGATCCTCATTAATGACATGATACTATGTCATCCTTTTTGTTTGAGTATTTAGATTAAATACAGTGTTATCAAAAAAATAAAAACTACAGACAGACTGATGGACCCACAATGGCCAATAAACTATTTTCCTCCAAAACATGGTCACAATTTGTTGTTCAAAGCCTCTGTGTGTGCTCTGCATGTCTGTGACAGTGGCAAACAGCATATTCACTGCAAACAACCCTTTTGAGAGCTTTTCAGATGCATCTAATCCTATTAACGAGGAGGTGTAATTGATAAATAACTTACTACTTGCTCAGCCCTCTTATTGCATCATATTAGGGCAGAGATAAACTGTAATATGAAGAGCCCTTAGCGATAAAGAAGTGTGCACTAAACCATCTGTTCTTTATTGTTTTATAATGCCAGAGCGCTCACATAAAGAAAACAGTTGTGTAACGTTTTATTTGCAGCCCAGAACACCTGCTCACAGTTCATGACTTCAAAAGACAACTTGTGTTCATTATTTAATACAAATGAAGTGGCCACTCACTATAAAGGCAGAGAAACTGTGATCACTGGGATTAAGTAAAAAGAAATATTTTAATGCAAATTTGTTTATAAATATCACTTTGATTATCCCTATTGGTTTCATTTTCACATACAGCATACACCTACACAATGCAGAAGCTGCACTTAAGTTGCAATCACTGACTGCTGTTTTTTATTTTTTTTTAAAGAGGTACTGAACAACAGTCTCTCTGAGCAGAATGTGGGGCTATAACACAAAATTCAGAGGGTATTTCTTAAATTTGATTTTTATTTATATTTCATTATATGTAATCAACACATCAGTGGCTTACTTAAGCATTTCCTAGTTTGTACATACTGTAAAGTTACTATCATACTAGTAATCCTGAATTAGCCACAGCAGTAAAACCACCTGTCATCCTTCTTCAGCCATCAGAACAGCTCCGACCCATCAGAACATGGGCACAGTCTGTCTGAAAGTGCCCCCTGGCGTATGGCACCAGGCTTTTGGCAGCACATCCTTCGGTTCCTGGTTGCAGGATGGAGCCTCTGTGGATCTGGCTTGCTACATAGCATCTTGCAGATAACTGATCAGATTGGGATCAAGGGAGTTTGGAGGCTGGGTCAATATCAGTGCTGTGGGAGTGTGATTGATCTGGAACGGTGGGTGGTCAGCCACATGAATGCCATGACACGAGGAGAAAGCTGCATTGTAATGAGATAATCAGTGCTATTTGCTTCACCTGTCAGTGGTTATAATGTTGTGGCTGGCTGGTGCATGATTTTGTAAGTCAACCTCCAGGGCTGAAAAATGAAGCCAATGCAAAGTACCAATAAGTGCAGTTCCCACCAGTGGTCAGCTGAGGCTGGCTCCAAAATACAGTCAGTTTCCATATACTCCTTTGTTAAAATGACCACCTTTACAACATTCAAAAGCATTTTTACATGCTTTACATGGTATAAAAATGGTTTTGGCTTCATTATGGATAGCTGCTTCCTTTACAACAAGTGAATATAATATAACTGTAATGTACTTTTTTAAAAATTAATTATAATTTTTTTTATGGGCAGTGAAATTACAGGCATGGTCACTTTGTGTTGGCAAACCTGCAAATAGATAGTTGTAGTAATAGGCATCTGGTGGACTTTATGTCCACTCATGGGAGTTAGTGGGAGACCTTTCCACCTTGTTTGTGGTGTTGGTGGCTTTTGGAGCTTGTCGGGAATTATCAGACAAAAACCAATACGTGCTGTGGTACAGACCATCTAAGAAGTTAATGCTTCAGTTTTGCTTAGTGAAATTCCAGCATTTTATTAGTCTGTTACTTAGAACTAATTAGCAGGTATCTGTGTCTATATGTCCACCCATGCTGTTTATTAATACAGCTTGCTAAGCAAGCTGATAGCTTATCACTTTATCTTCTCATCCAAATATAGCAACTTCTGCCTTTGAAAATCTAACAAGGTGCTAATGCTGAGGGGCCAAAACCAATGGGTGACATTACGGTGGCTGCGTGTGCATGGGTCCCATACATCAGTGAAAAATATGCCTTCAACTCATCTCAAATCTGGTGGTCAGGCATAAAGCAACTATTGAACGACTTGCAGTGTACAGACATTCACAGACCTCAGAAGATCAATACCTTTAAATTCTCCTTGTGTTGCACAAATGCTAGTATGCTATAACATTAAACCAGATGGTAAACATGGTAAACATGATACTGACGTGTGTTATCATGTCAGCGTCACTGTGAGCAGATTGGCACAAAGCACTTAGTATGTACTCTTTAACAAGTAACAAGAGACCAATCTGTAAATTAAAATTATACAGGGACTTTAAATGAAATGGGAACACACAGGAGTCAAATATACCTTAAATGGGAGAGTTCATCCCTTAGTTAGCTTTTCTCTGAGTAGACTGACTGCCAGATGAAGTCTGTTTGCCAAGAAAAACTGCTATCTATTCTGCAAACTGCAATGTAATCCCCTTACCTTGGCTCCTATTTATGTGCCCTTATAGCCTTATAAAAGATTAATTATCACATAAAGTCACCAGTATTAGTACAAATCTCCCGTGCTGTTGGAATGAATTCAGCGCACACAGACACAAGTAATACCTCAACCATATGCACATGTGCATGCACACATATGCACACTCAATCCACACAGAAGTCATGCTTTTCATTCAAAACATTTCTTTTCTGAAATTGAATCACTGAATTGCGTGGGGTCCCACTGCATGTAATTTAACCACCACGACTACCACCAGCCTAAGTGGGTGCAACACACTGCCTGCCTCTTTGAGTGCAATATACCACCCTCATATTTCAATCAATAATCAGGTAGGGATACAATTAGTAACTTGGAAGGCTTGTGAGAGTCACGTGACGGATCAATCGAGCAGAGAGGCGGCGCACTCATTGAGGTGATTCACAGCCCAACAGTTTGTCCCACGCTCAGCCTGAATCCATGCCGTCTATCTTCTTTATATGAAGCTTTCAAGGCTGGAAATATGCATCTGTCAAACGTCCCCCATTACTCCAGCTGCCTGTCACACCTGGGGCAGCTCACAACCAACCAGAAAAAAAAGACGGAGTGTAGCTGTCAGCACAGAACCCTCAGCGGACTGAAAAGGCACCAGCTTCCCCATTTCTCTGACTCTCATTTCCTCAAAACGCGGATATTTTTCTGGGTCTCCGGCTGAGCGCTGGGTTAATGAAAGAGGCTGTGTCAGGCAAGCTGAGGCAGCTTCTTTTTGCTCTAGAAAACATTAACACATGTGGTAACCTATATGGCCAACATACAGTATATACTGCACAACACAACAACACTTTTACATCTCTAGGCTGATGGTTGTGCCACTGATTTTGTATCATTAACAGCTGTGAAAAAAGCCTATACCATTTTTTTTTTTTCCGTCAGTGCTGTGTGCAAGGTGGGGTGTGCTGCCAAGCAAGAAGCATAAATGCTTCAGAACTGTTACACTGTGGCTGTGGAATGTGGCAAGTCTGGTTAAAATGAGCAAGTTTTCTGTGTGTGTGTGTCCTTAAATTAAAGTGCAGTTTCAGCTCCTGCTGTTAGTGTTTCCACTGCAGTGTATCTGGTTGTTCTCTCACCTCAACAACCAGTGCCTTTTCACATCACAAAGCTATTTCTCTCATTTCTCTCCACAGTCCAAGAGAGCGCTGCAAACTATGTCATGAATGAAATATAAGCACAGCGCTGTATTACTTATGAGACCTAACGCAACTTTGCTCAGAGCTATTTTCAGATTTCATTTAAATTCATCAGTATGATGAATATTCTTATACCGCAGACACAACCGATAGGGCATCGGTCCTCGAGAAAATATTAGCTAAAGATGAACTTCAAAGATTACTTATCAGCAAAGACCACCTTTCAACATTCATCATTACAGCAAAAGCCATCTTGCAAAGCTCCTCCAAAGCAGACAAACCCACCATGGGACATGATTTAAGTGACACTAATGTGCTTCACTGTTGCATTTCAGAAGTAAAATTGCATTGTCCTATTGTTTATTTAAACTTCAAAGGCTAAGCGTTGCTCATGGGGCATTCTTAAACTCATTTAAACATCTCTAAAATAAGAGAGGCAAAAGGCAAGGTCTGCTTCAGTAATTTATGCAAATTTATATATTCATTTGCATTTACAAAGATTACACTTTGAAAGGAAACTGTTTTCACAAACACCACAGCCATGAATAGCAATTACTATATAGTTAACACTATGACCCAACCTTTTCTTGTATCACACAGTAGTAGAATAAACCTTATTATTCTCTCACTTGCTCCTTTCAATCGACATGGACTTGCAACTTAGCCAGCCTGCTCAGGGTTTTTTTTTTTTTTTTAAATCCATTCAGTCATACAGCTTTAGATGTTCTGAGTCTGAAGATGAGAGCAACTGTTCTTGCTCATGAGACTGAAAGCTTCACTATCAGGTTTTCTCTGGTGTATACAAAGGCACATGTGATCACTCTATAAATATACCAAAGAGAAAAATCCCTTTGTTCAGGAAGGACAACAGCTCCTAATAAACGGTGCCCACTGGACACCTGCCGATCTGTGAACACTTGAGCTTCCCTAACTCTTAACTCACTTTGTGCCACCAGCTCTGACCAGTGAAAGTCCATTTCCGTATCTTTTTTGTTCCATGCTGAAGGCTGTATTTCTCATTCTTTCAGTCTCATTGCCTATCTCAGTTTTATGCATAATATCTGTGTTTTCTTTTAATCTAAGGGCTACACAGTCCTACCTGCATCTATCAGGTACACTCTCATGCCTGGAGTAAAATTCGTGAAGTTAACAAGTTACTTGCAATAAAAGCACTCATAAAATCACATTAGAGTGTCTCAACTTTGCTCACACTCCCTCTCTTAAAACAATCAGAGCTCCACTTCAAATTCATCACGGCAAACAGAGCAAGGAGAAACTAGAAATACAGAGAAATCTATTTGTCCACAGCGAGGAGTGAGCAATCAGGCTTTTTGCTTTAAATGTTATAAATCCTCAGTGCAAAGCGAACAAAAAACAAAACAAACAAAAAAAGATCTTACCTGAGGTTTTGGTGATGCTGATGCTGTAACAGATCCTATCTGTCTCTATGGTTCAGAATCACAGAGAAAGAAGGAGAGAGAGAAGGGGGGGGAGCAAAAGGAAAGGAGGGGCAAGCAGAGCGCAGGGACAGAGAGGGAGCAAGAGAAATCAGAGGAAAGGCGAGAAAGTGTCTGTGGACCATACGAGAGAAAAAGCCAGAGAGGAGACAGCAGTGATAGTGGTGCTCTCACACAGCGCGGCGTTACACTGAAGGGGATGTGCTGGCTCTCGGAGGTGGTACTTCTCAGCCAAATGACATCTGCCTCTCTCTTAAAAACCATTGGCTAAAAGGGATGATTTCCTAATAAGCCATCCCTGCTGTCTCCAAGTGAACACACCCCCTCCTTCTTTCCCACTGCATATGCATACACAGATGTATGCACACCCACCCACCCAAACACACACACCTACACGCAGACACACACACACAGTCTGATATTCTTTTTCTGTGCAGTCTGCAAAGATTGTCTCCGCCACTTCATTTGCCCTATTTTTCCTCTTTCTAGTCTCTTGCCAAGCACTTTCTCGTCTCTTTATTCTCTGAGGTCCCCTGCTATACACGCATTGTCATTTTTCACAATTGTTCACAAAAGTGTTTTTGTCTTCCAATTCAAAATTGTTTCCCCTTTCAATTATGTCTTTTTTTTTGCAGGATACAGTTAGCCTCTTGCAATTGCTTTTAAAAACTGAGAATTTATTTTTAACAAAGGCTGACAAGTTGTGGCAGTGTCTCAAATGCTGGTATGCTACATGCTTTTTGTATTGCTCTTTGATCATTTTACTTTCTTTATCAAGTTTATGACAGATTTTTTGACAGAATTAAAGTGGTCAGGTCTTGAGCAGAAAACCATAGTTACAGTGCCATGAGAAAGTATTTGCCCCCTTCCTGATTTCCTAGTTTTGGCTCTATGTGAAAAACACTGGTAGCCACCGGTGCTACCCCGTCAGCAGTGGCAGTAGAATCTTTAGGTGGCACAATTCCCCTGGAAGCACATAATAACATAATAACCAAGTCTCTGTAGATCTTAACAGGGGTGCAGATGAGTCTCAGTGACTTTATTCACCATATCAATTCAAGCAAATGGCTTAGTAAGACCCAGGAGTAAGAAATGCTAAAATCATAATACACCACTGAGAATACTATCATCTTCTATGATAGCCATTATATGATAAGAAGTATAGTTAGACATTCCTTTATTTAGGGGTTTTTGACTCATACTCAACTTAAGGCGATGACATGCTAGCTTTTATATGTTATATGCCATGGAAATAACACTGAAAGCTGAATTACTCAAGTGACTAATCAGATGAGCTATTACATATACATCCAGCAAGTTCTTAGACCCATTTTGATCCATTCCATTGCAGCATGGTCTTCTTCATCACAAAAGAATACTGAAGAAATGTTTTCAGGTTCAATAAGACCATCACTGATGGGAGAATCCTCCCACCATTAATGAAAATATAAAAAAGTCAGGATAACATTACAACCCCATTTCTTAACAGAAAACCCTTCAGCAGACATCTATTTACCTTCTGCAAAAATATTTTTTCCCAAACTTGGAGGCCTGAAGTCCTCCATGTTGTTTACTCTCCACTTCAGATAAATACACCCACAAAGGGTGTACAAAGGGTACTAAACATCCAGGAATATAAATATCGTGTTGCACATCTGTGAAATGTAAAGAATACATATACTAAATTCCAGGGCTCAACTCCTTGTGGTTTTGGAGTGTATAGACCGGAAAGTTAAACCTCACAGACAGACGGATGGTATGACGACAGTATCCTCTCGCTTTATATCAGTCAAAAGTATAACAACAAGACCAGAGGTGGCAAAAGTACTGACATTCTGTACTTAAGTAGAAGTACAAGTACTTGTGTTAAAAAATACTTTGGTAAAAGTCGAAGTACTGGTTCAAGTTCTTTACTTAAGTAAAAGTAAAAAAGTACAGGCTCTGAAATTTACTCAAAGTAAGAAAGTAAAAGTAGCTCTTTGGAGGACGTTTCTACCTGCTATTTTTGTGTAAAGCTAACTGAACCTTATTATATATTATTGTAATAATATAAAAAAATACATGAGAACACAAACGTTATTCCAATCTAAATTTTAATTCTAATGAATGCACTCAGCTTGAATCACAAACTGTGAAAAGGAATTTAAACACAGCTCTATTCTCTGTGTCCTCCATAGTAGAGGGTGACTGTGTCTCCACCTAAACACAAACATGAGGATACTCAGGGGTTACAGTGGGATTCAGAAAGTGGAGGAACCCTAAGATCAGCTGTAGTGGCTCTGCATGGGGAGAAGAATCACAGCTTTCTATTGTGAGCTGCAGTAAATGATGTTGGTGTGCAGACTGTGATCAGCTGACCTGCTGCTGCTCTGAGGTTTACTGCTCTGTGTGGATGAAGTGAACTCACAAAGATGTAACCCAGTATTTCACAGCTATCTGAGCTGATCTCCATCCCCTACACTGACAGCATACAGGCTGTAGAAATGTTGGATTCAGTGAATGAATCTCAGCATCAGCAGCTTTGATTCAAACTCATCTCTGCTGCACTGATGTAACCTGTAACTCTGACCATGAACACAAAGTGCACCAACACAGAGCTTTACTGTAAATACAGTACAACAAGATAACCTGTTTATTACGTACTAAACTGCAGTATTTTCATACAATCTTTGAATAACACAAAGTCAGCATACTTCTATTTTCCAGTCCTTACCTTTAATTCTAGCCTCTCTTCGTCCTCTCCTGTCCTCTTTCTCCATCTCTGAGTGAACTTCTCTCTCTTTGCTCTCCCTGAAATGCAGCAGCTCTTCTTTTAGCTAGCAGACACACTGTGTGACAAACTGCACACACTTTGTGTGTTTGCTGATATTTGTTGAGCATTTAAAAATGTTGCATTTACCTGCCACACGTTACTCCCTTCATGCTCGCTCCTCTTCAGTAGCGCTAGCTAAGCTGTTTATGTGCCGCGAGCATAATTTACGGATTCGGTCCGGCCCGCTGTGACCCCTGATTATAGCGCTATAAATGAGACATTAATTACATGGGTTTGTGTATTTAATCCCTTTGTACCCGATAAGCCCCGGTGATGGAGGATACGCCAGTACGATTGTCTCTTATATGTTAATATTCCTCCGTTTAGGCTCAGATCGCTTGATGACTGACGGCGCACTGACCGGAAACGCAAACTTCTCCCTGACGTGTTAAAAAGTAACGAGTCTGTTTTGAAAATGTAAGAAGTAGAAAGTACCGATACTTGTGTAAAAATGTAGGGAGTAAAAGTAAAAAGTACTCAGAAAAATAAATACTCAAGTAAAGTACAGATACCTAAAAAAATCTACTTAAGTACAGTAACGAAGTATTTGTACTTCGTTACTTCCCACCTCTGAACAAGACCCATAATTGATTGTGATATTCTCCCGCAATTAATAAAAATATAAAATATATTTTGAAGTCAGGTTTACATTACAGCCCCATTTCATCATAGAACCCCTACAGTAGACATCTTATTACCTTGTGCAAAACTATATGCACTGTACCATGTATAACCGTGCATATGACAAATAAACCTTATCTTATCTTAAACTTGACTTTATCCAGCTGCCGGTGAAAAGGCACAAGGAATGCTGGTGTCGGTGACTGAAGCTCAGTCAGCTCCAGCTGCAGGTGAGGTGGAGCGTCATCAGGGTCAAATAGCACCATGTCCTTTTCAGTAGCGGCAAAATCGGTCATTGAGCTCACCAGAGAGGAATGCGATGACCGCTGCACACTGCTTCGGCTCAGCTGTCCTCGAGTTGCTTTGATTTTCAGCACGGTCACTGTCTGATAGCTTGTCATATGTACTAGCATGGTTTGTTTCTTCACATTATGCTCCTCGAACAGCCACGACAGCTGAAGGGTCAGAGCACATTTCATTTGGCCAGTTAAGTCGAGAAGTGTCGACTCATCAACCTGCAGAGCCTTCTATGTCACGTATGGTAAACAAATTAGAGAAAGTACATACAGCACTATTGTACAAGGGTGTCTACTACATAATGTAGTTTTATTTCTATAATCTATAATCGATAACAATAAACCAGATATAACACATATGTACAACGTATTCACATTATTACCATATATTATACTCATGTGAATATTACTACATAATGCATCCATACTACATTATCTGTTGATATCAATGCGTTATTATAACAGTATCAATTTGGGATTCCCCAGTTTCTCAATATCTAGCTGTTTTCTCACTACCAGCTGTTCAATAACCTAGGTCAGCTGCTAGATATGGGGAATACCCACTTTCTCCATTTTAGTTAATAATGATCAAGTAGGTATAGCCTATCAAGCAGCATAATATGATCACACAATTAGGCTAAGCCAATCAGGCATTAGAAAGAGGATGCACATCATTAGCATATATTATACAAAGGGTACTAAACATCCAGGGATATGAATATTTTGCTGCACATCTGTGAAATGTAAAGAACACCTATGCCAAATTCCATGGCTCAATTTCTTGTGGTTTTGGAGTCTATAGACCAGAAAGGTAAAATCTCATGGACAGACACCTACACAGACAGACTGTATGACAATATACTCCGCTTTACGCTTTATTTTATTAGGATAAAAAACAATACCCCATCAATCTTTCAGGCTGAGGGATGAAAAGTAACTGTCCCGTTGTTAAATCATGAATTAACTATGATAAACCACTTTCTTTTTCTTTTTCTTTTTTTTTTTTTTTTTTGGAAAGCTGAGTTCAGTTTCACTAGCCAAACCTTGGCCTGATTACAACCAGACCTGTTGAATTAAGAAATTAAAATAAAATCCAGGATTTCACAAAAGAACCCAGAACAACATCTAAATAACTGTAGGTCTCACTTGCCTCAGTTAAGGTAAGTATTCATGATTCAACAATAAGAATAATAAGATGGCAAAAATGGGAGCCATGGGAGACTTCCAATGTAAAAACCACTGCTGGACAAGAATAACGCAAAGGCTCATCTCAAATTTTGCCAAAAAAACCCATCTTGATGATCCCCAAGAATTTTGGGAAAATATTCTGTGGACTGATGAGACAAAAGTTGAATTTTTTGGAAGGTCTGGTTGAGTTATATCTGGCATAAAACTAACAGCATTTCATAAAAGGAACATCCTCAAACATGGTGGTGGTAGTGTGATGGTACAGGGCTGCTTTGCTGCTTCAGGACCTGGATGACTTCTGCTCTCTACCAGAAAATCCTGAAGGAGAATGCTTGACCACCAGTTCATACCCTGAAGCTCAAGCACCCTTGGGTTGTGCAGCAGGACAATGAGCTGAAGCAACCAGAAAGTTCATCTCTGAATGGTTAAAAAAAAAAACACATGGAAGGTTTTGGAGTGGCCTAATCAAAGTCCAGACTTAAATCAGATTGAGATGCTTTGGCATGACCTTAAACAGGCCACTCATGCTTGAACCCCCCCCCCCCCCCCCCCCCCCCCCCCCCCCCCCCACAATTATAACAATCAAAACAGAATTAAAACAATTCTGCAACATACCTCCCAAGTGATGTGAAAGACTCATTACCAGTTCACAAATGCTTGATTACAGTTCTTGCTGCCAAGTGTGCTGCAACCAGTTATTAGGTTTACTTTTTCACTGAAGGCCAGGTAGATTTGGTAAATACAAAATTGCATTTTGTATTTACTGTTATCTTTGTTCATCTTTGTACAGTATTAAAATTTGTGTGTGACAAATATGCAAATAACTAAGAAATCACCTTTCACAGCCCTGTATATACATTACTTAAGAGTTTATTGGGTTTTTTTTTCTAACACCATAACTTTTTAGATTTTTTGTAGCAATCCTGGTTTCTCAAATATGTGGGAGTAAAAAAAAAATGAAATTCTCAATATGAATGCATTAAACTATCAGTTTTCAAGTGGTGTAACTGACTAAAATGACTAATGCTGGGTCCTATCACATACTCACAAAGCAATTTCCTAAGGTCTGCTGGGAGAAAATATGATTAAATTTTCCAGATATGTGTTCTTTAACAGCTCAATAAATGAAAAAATTCACAAAAACAGCAACGCACAATATTTATGTACTGGGATTCTGCTTTTACTGGTGTTTTTACTTTCTAACATCCAAAACATTACATGATTTCAATTTGTCCAGTGACCCCTTCAAAAATGTCTCTTTGTGGACTTCTGCTCCACTTTCAGCAATTCTGTTATGTTTAAATCAGTCCCTAGATGTTCCACTTGCAGGTCCCCATTTATGACTTCCTGCGACGAGCATACAGTGCCAGTGAAAAGTTTGGACACACTCACCCATTCATAAGTGTGTCCAAACATTTGACTAGTACTGCATATCAACCTCACTGGTGATGAGAGTTAGGTTACTAGCTACTGTTTTCAGGAGAAGAGTTCACCGTCTCTAAGCCCCAAGAAGGCAACTTTGACAAGGTGGGGGAGATCTAGTGCACATTGCAGGCATACAACTGCAATGTGACAACTGTCCTTTAAAAAATAAATTATATATATTTGACTATGAGCCTGCAAACAATAACTGTTCAGATAGAGGCAGCTGCATCACAGCCACAAAGGTACATTTTTAATTTAATTAGCAATCAGATTAGGTATGGATTCTGAAAACCACAAATATCTGGTCCAATAATCAGCTAGGGCAGTAATGGGGTGATCTCTACTAACAGTGGCAAATTCACAAACAATTATCACCCATTTTTCATTTTCACTCAGTTCTACAGCTTAATCTAAAATAAACTGAAAGTGAAATCACCAACTATCTCTTTAGCTCTCTTTGACCTGTGTAGGACTGACTTTAATGCTGTGACACCTTGTTAAATATGAAGTTATAGCTATCTTCTTCTTCCGGATGCTCCCTTTATGGGTTGCCATAGCACAACATCTGCCTCCATCTCACTCTGTCCCTAGCATCTTTATGTCACACCGACCCTCTACACATCCTCCTTCATTGCATCCATGAACCATCTCTGTGGTTTTTCTTTTTCTTTTTTCCAATATATCTACTATCTCTCCTCTGTACATGTCCGAACCATCTCAGCCTTGCCTCTCTAACTTTGCCTCCAAACTGCTAAACCTGAGCTGTCCCTCTGACACATTCATTTCTAATCCTGCCCATTCAGGTCACTCCCAGTGAAAATCTTCAACTTTGCCACCTCCAGCTCAGCCTATCATTTTGTCAGTGCTACTGTCTCCAAACCATATATCATACCAGGTGTAGTTATTTAGTCTAGACTAGTTATTCTATTTAAAATAAGAATCTTGAATTATAATTTGTGATTTTAGAATTTTTTTTTTTTTTTGGTAAACTGCAAGACCCTCCCTGTCTAATAGATATTTAGACCCAGGCTCAAACAACTCTGATGACTTTAGTCCCTATAATTCATGTATAACAGTGAAGTTGCTAAGCCCTGTGATGGACTGGCAACCTGTCCAGGGTGTACCCTGCCTCTTCTACTATAACAGCTGGGATAGGCTCCAGCCCCCCCGTGACCCTGTAAAGGATAAGCAGAAGAAAATGGATAGATAGTGGAGTTGCTAAATATGCAAAATATGCCAGATTATGGTTGGTATATACATCAATACTTTGTATGTTGCAGTTGTCTTTAGTGTGATTTTATTCTCTTCTGTTAATTCTTTTATTAAATTCATTAGTGCTAATTAATGATCACATCTTTTAAGGTATCACTAGTCTACTTAGTGGGACTGTTGGACTATCTCACTGTTGGGACACCACCTTATCTGTTGGCAGTTACATTCTATAATTATATTTTTGATGGACTCCTTTTGTTTGACCCATACTTTTCTCTCTGACCCACTGTGGAGTAATTGGCTGTGCTACTGATAACCTCTTTCAAGTTCATGTCATTCTGCCCTGACATTCTTTATACCATCATATCCTGTAACCAAAGAGAAATATAACCTAAGGTAATTGGGATTTTTTTTCCCCTTCCCTCCTGAACGACTAACCCCACTCCTCAGAAACAAGAAACATCGCTGTGACAAGAACCAACTAACAGCTGACCCATAACAGGATCTAACAGAATTATTAAAACCAGGATAATTCTAATTAATTTGACAGCAAAAAAGCCAGTCCTTCCTTTAGCTTCAGAGGGCCAAAAGGGGAAACATTTACTAATTTATGAAGCGGAAAGAAACATGTGAGAAAGCATTCATCCTCAAGCAGTCACTAAAAAAATCTGAGATGTCTCCCAGTGTCATCCTCTCTTCATTTGTTATCATTAAGAATTTCATTCTGAGCTTCATATGTGACAAGGCTGTAAGACGCTTTTGTGCAAGTGCAAGGCATTCCTTTCTTGAGGTTCTTCCTTCACAAAAAGGTACATGGAGAATACTTTTTGCAGTATTCTCCCTAGCTACACAGACTGGAAACACTTTCAGTCTAGTCACTAACAAACGAAACAGCCACATACTAAATCGAAATCTAGGGATGGCATTAATCCTGACAGTAAATTCAAATCACCCAATGCTGCTGGGGCTGATAGCTGACTCACTGCATCTCAGCCTCTGGATGCTCTTTCCTATCCATAGAATCACATGAAGTACTATGGCTGGCTGCCTGCGGTTTGCTATCTGATTATGCATTTTATTTAAAGCTGTTCTTTCCAAGTACCAATCAGGCTTCCCATCGGGTTGCCTGTCTGTTTGCCTTTGAAGAATTAACCTCAAATGTCAATGTCAGCCACAAGCGAGCTCCTAGATCTGTATCATAAAATGGCTGTGGTTGAATTCACTTATTAGGTACTACTGGAACTCATAGTTTCTTAATTATACACTATCTTATGATCAGTGTTTAAAACAGAGCATATCATCTAATCCTTGACATTTACTGGAGTGATCAAACCAAGCAACATGTAAAGAGGGAACAATATTTGGGAGAAACAAAGAGAACATAGTACAAAAAAAGTCCTATTTTCACTATTTAATGACCAAATAATGTCCAAAGGAATAGTGGAATGTATTCAGAGTGCAGGTGTCATTCAAAAATCCTGTTAAATGAAAGCAGTGACTGATTTAATAAATTGTAAAAGTTGTAGTATGTGAATTCCTTTTATGAAACCGTTGATTGTGACAGACAAATTCCTATCAAGAGCATTCAGAGCAAGGCTTCAATTCACTCTCTAAAAAGCGGTTGTAAAAGAAAGCACACCGTTAAAGAACACAAGTCATTAAACATTAAGTAAAAAACTGATATAATAAATTGTTTCAGATTTATGATTTCTCTTTATCCTTTTTCATCAATTATCAACTTTTCATCAGGTTATTAAATAATATCAAGTGGTAAGATTTTCAAAGCTGTCAACAATTTAGTAAAATGGAAAATTTTAAAGGCATGTAAGTTTTAACTGTAAATGGACAGACGATGACGTGCAGGATACCAGAAGTTACACAAAAAAATGTGCATTTTGGTAGCTTAAGAAACACCAGTGTGGCACTTGTGTTTAGATTGTTTTATATCAGATGTTTGTGACCAGTACTGAACATTAAAACACACTGACACACATTCAGTTCATGTTACTACTTAGCATAAACTGAACATGTGACCTCATTTGAACTGTATTTCACTTGACCACAAGAAACAGGAAAACAATAGGTAAGTCAAGAGTTAAACCTGAAACAATCTGGAACGAGGCTGTCCACTTACTATTAATGCCATTGTATGGAAATTGGCTGTAATTAACCTAGAAAGCACTCAGGTCTCAGTGAATAGAAGTGCATGGAGTTAAATAGCAGAAATAGCTACACCTGCTTACAGACAAAATTTTAAATCATTTTTTCAAATGAAGTGCAGTATAAAAATATGTTAGGAATAAAATCTTAACATTTTCTTATGGCATAGCATACTTTTTCCATAAAATACTAGTATTCTGCTAACGTAAGCTGATTGTACTCACTCCCATGATGGCACCCATTTCCAAACATTAACTGTAAGAGAAGTTAGAGCACAGTGAAATCAGAACAGAAACTTATGTGAGTATACAAAGCAGCTGGTTACGGTGGTCCCCTGTGAGTGATGCAAAGCGGCTGCTTTGCAGAAAATTCTCTGCTACCCTTGCTTGATGTGCAAAATCAAAAAGGCAAATGCTGCAGAGATTTCTGGTGCTGTAATGTCCCTAACACTTACCCCCAAAAAACTATTTTACTACAACTGAAACCCTGTAAAAAATAAAATAAAATAAAAATAAATAAATTACATTTTTATTAGGGGTGGGACTCGATTAAAAAAATTAATCGAATTAATTAGGAGCTTTGTAATTAATTCATCGAAATTAATCGCATTTTAATCACTTTTAAATTTAACATGAGAAATGTTAATTAAAGTTTGGTTGATGAATGAATCAATATACATAAGCTTAAATTTCAAAATTTAGTTTATTTTCCCACCAGTCTACTACACAGACCAACGAAGGGTGGAAGTGCTCCTGTGATAAGCAAACTCCTGAAATTAAAGTTAAGCATCATAACTGGACAGTTTTATTCAACATCAATGTCTCACTTAATATAGTTGGAATTAGCTCGGCTGTATTCCTTGATGTTGAAATGTGTTATGCTTGTTTTAACAGCTTATTTTAAATTAAAGACTTAAAATTAAACCACAAAAAGGAGAAAATTTTCGTTCTCCGTTTAACCAGCTGCTTTTACACAGCTGTGCTTCGCACTCACGGTTGCTAGGCGACATGAGCTACGCTGAGGTGAGGGCTGATATGAAGGCTAGACGCTCACTTCCGGACTTTGCGGTCTTCGTGGGCTGCGAAGGACCCGGTGGGGGTCTTTCGAAGGAGGCGGCCCCTGAATTTTTGACATTGTGCGTCGATATAATCTGTATGCCTGGAACTCATGCACTGAGAAACGTTCCACGGTGCAAAGTGCGATTAAAATGCCTTAAAATTTTTAATTCGTTATTTTCCCCGTAATTAATTAATCGAAATTAACGCGTTAAAGTCCCACCCCTAATTTATATATATATATATATATATATATATATATATATATATATATATATATATATATATATATATATATATATATATGTATATAAAGAAAATTGTCAGAAAAAAATTATCCATTGAACATTACATTTTTGGGTTGGTGGTACCTGTAGTCTACACATCCCTGTTTTTTTACCTGTTGGGGTATAAAAATTAATCCCCTCCCTCTGATTTTTAGGACTGCATCTTAAAACAGTCTACACCACACACAACAACAAACTAGCTTCCAACTTTTCACTAAGCCATTAAGCCCCACTGTTTCAGAGCAAAAACTACAATTAACTAAATGAAAGAGAAATGAATTCAAAGCATCAGATTTTACAGGAGACTCACAAAATCTCAACTCTACCACGTGCATAATTATTTACATCAGAATTTCCCACAAAGGTGAGATTTGCAGCTCCTTATTTTAATGTGTTCAACTGCACTTCTGCACCAGGGCTGCTGTCTGTGTCATCCTGCAGTTAGGAACTCTTGCTATGAAGGACTCGCTGAAGAAATGTGATGTTCACGATTTGTTGGTTTTTCACCTGACAGGCCGATACAGAGGAGCAGTCTCACTCCTCTGTGAAAAGATTAATCCTAACCTGACCGTCATTCACTGCATCATCCACAAGTTACATGATGCTGTAAAAACACATTACAGAATTGGGTCATAAATTTATTTTTACATATTTATTGACTCTCACACGCCACTGTTGATCTCAGTAAACGAACAGTTGTTTCACTCTCTTTATGGAGATTTGCAGATGTGGGTAAAAGAAGGGTGACACACTGGAGATGATCCTCCACAGAATGTTCTGTGTATGTAGAAGTCTGATGTGTAGAAATCTATTGTAGCAGGTTATTTATTACCGTTTACATGGACAAATTTTTGTGCTGTTGAAATTTGAGATTATTTCACATTAAATACTGTAGTTAAAATGACATGGCTGTGGAAGTGGAAGAGAGGATTTAATTCTGGCACATTAAGCTTTTTGTATTAAGTTTAACTTCACAAATCACACCCTGCATATAGCCTTATTTATTTTGTGAGTACCACTTTTAAGCGTACATAGAGTGGGAGCAGTACCGAATTTAGGAATTATCTGGTGAAGCTGAGGTCATTGTTAGGTTACAGACTGTACATCTTGCTGATTAATATGGTATGGATGGTTTGGTATGGTTGGTGCCCAGATGGCTCAGTGGTGGAGCAGGCAGCCACATGCATATGTGAGGGTTCGAGTCCTGGCCTGTCGCCAATTTGCCCATGTATCTTTCCCGTTTCCTACATCCCTCCACTGCCGATAAAAGCTGCTCTGGCCATAAATTCCAAAAAAAAAAATCAGCTGGTATGGTTGATAGTATAAAAATACAACCCAGCTGCAGTTTGCATAATTAAATTTGATGTTAAGTTGATCAGGCTTCAATATAGAGGGTCTTCTTATCACTGAGTGGTGATACTGTCTCTTAGCAGATTGTCTCACAATGTATGAGAGTTTGCTGTATGTTTGACATCTGTGACTGAGTTGAAGCTTTTTAAAAAACAACTAAGACTTCAGTCAAGCGATAAGCATCCAAATGATTTAAATCACCAGATGAAAATTAGACACTGCAAGCTAAGAGACCTCTGTGTTTAACTGATAGTGGTTTTGATAAAGCTTATGGTTAAACATGGAAACATTGCTCGATTATTCTGGTCTGTAGTCATTATTTGCATTACACACCCATACCTGAGACTAACGGCTGTTTTTCATGGAAGACATATCACAGGGGAAAGTATATGTGTAAATAAGAAAATTCAATTTAGCTGCTTCATTTTCAGTGTTCTGATACCAACCTCTTTCATGGCAGACCCAGGAGAGCACATGTAGAAATTTTAATAACGCTTCCATTAAGCGTCCCAATAAGCCATGACAGTGAATCAACATGCTCACTACTATTACCCTGGAATGACAAGGCATATACCATTTTTAGCTTTATCAATATGCTTTTGCTTTACTAGCTGAAATGTCTGCTGTGAGGAAAAAGAATTGTTCATGCAGGCACTGTGGCTTACTGAGGCTTAATGAAATAATAATAAAGTTACCATTAAATGTGACAAGTGAGAATTATGCTTAAATATTTAATCTTAAAAGATGAATAGGCTACTTTTTGCCTGGATTTGTGTGTGATTTTTATATGTATGCCAATTTTTGTGTTTTTTTGATGCGCCTTGGAATTAGTGTCAAGTGTTATACTTTATAAGCAGGATTAGTTTTTTTTAGTTGTTGTTTTTTTAATTTCACATAAATATTTAATCAGTCTGTTTTGAATGCATAAATTAATAACTGTGTCTGCACAAATAGCAATCACAGAGAATGTGTGAGCTAAGGTTGTGGCTGAAGAGTTTCAAAGATGTCATCAAAACATCAACATAGATTGCTTTATTTTATTTAAGCTTAGTTAATTTATTTCATGGGATTCATTCTAAAAGGTGTAATGAAACAGTGCTGGGAAGAGACAGTGAGTAATTGCAGGCTTGGCAGTGTTATCCATTATAGCGTAGAGTACCAGGAGGAGGGTAAGCTCACCCAGAAATGCAGTTCCTATTTACATTTAGACAAGCCTTTCTCTGATGCCAACCCTGCTCTCCCTTCCTCATGACAGGGTTAACAGTCTTTTAATCTGCTGCTGATGGGCAGGGTCACATGATTGATAAAGCCATGGTTCGGGACAGTGTACAAGGTGGCAGTGGTGTGTGTAAAAGCAATGGAGGTTTAATGTATAATTTAGGTTTTCCCAGAGGCTCTCATTGTTTTCACAGGCACATTGAAAGCAACTTGCAGAATCTGCCATGCTGATAAGTGCAATCCATCATTATAAGTAACTAGTTTTACATTTTTCCAGCTACGATTTATAAGCTCATCCATAACCATTGCAAATGCAATAACGTCAAATTTAAAATCATTCATGCAGCAACATGTTTTTTTTTTTTGGTTTTTTTTCTTTCTCCAATTTGTCTTAAGTTTTGTTATGACTCTTCACTACCAGCCGAAGAGCATCAAAGTCTGTCATCAACTCCATCACTGTAATGGAATCCAATCTGTTGTAATTTAACACACATCTGACTGAAAAACGTGGCAATATTTTCTATATTAACATTTTTAAAACTCTTAATTATATTTGTAAAGTCAAAGCGATTAGTTAAACTAAAAGTCACTTCCATGCTAGCCCTCAAAGGCCATGAAAAGCAGTATTAGATGTCTTTTGAGTTCATCAGACCATGAAAGTGTGTTATGAACCACAAAGGCATATTTCAACATTTTTAAGTTCAAGTATATAAGATTAGTTTTCAAAATTATAAAGGAATAAGCACTATTCTTTCTGAAATTCAGGAACTGAACCACAGCCATAAGTTGAATGGAAAGTATGCTGACAACACCTTTTAAAGCTACATTAGAGGGTTGTACCTCATACAATATTTTGTTGAATGACCTTATCCTAGGAAGCTGTGTGTCAAGGTATAATCCTCTAAGCATGCAAAGCAACTTGGACTCACTGTTGGGGATCTACTGATGATTATGGGACCAGATGTCAGTGAGATGGGAAGTTGAAGGTAAATAAAAGAGATAGTTGGTCCAGCCCCCTCACCAATAACTGCAGATTGTCCATGAATCCCAGTGTAGTCTGTAAAATTACACAATGTCACAGCAGAAATGAGTGTTAGTGGGGATCCTCAGTGTTCCATCAATGTAGCTCTCACTACACCCTATCAAAACACCTCTTCTTAATGTCATCACACTTATTAGTATTATTTAACTAGGAAGTCCCTTGAGATTAAAATCTATTTTTCAAGAGCCAGAGATACAAATTTCTTTCTGGTTGTGTCAAGAATGGCAACCAATGGAAAACTCTGCCAAATCAAACATGTAGAGCTACCCACTCTGGCAGCCCATTATGAAAAGGGAGCAGCCAAAAGTAACTTTTTCAAGACCTGGCCAAGAAGACATACCAACAAAATTACAAATTAAAACAAGTGGTACCGGGTACAACAAACCCTGCCCCGAGCATACGTTTTGGCTGATTTGAACATTGTCTGTCTCACAAACATGTCACTCTCCAAACATTGAATCACTGAGATAGCACATAGGTCCTACAGTCTATGCCCATGATTTTCCAAAGTTTAAAAAGTTGACCTAAAATAACTTTATTTTTTATGAATGTAAATAGAGTTTCCCATGTTAAATTCAAGTAGCCTACAATTCCGGAATTGGGGTTGGATCAGTTTCACTTTTAACCCAAATTTAAGCATACTGTCAGTCACCAGTGCTACCCCTCAGCCTTCTGGCAGAAGAATCTTTAGGTGGCACAAATCCCCTGGAAGCACAAGATCTAGAACACATAATCACCAGGTTTCAGTAGATTTGAATGGGGTGCATATGAGCCTTACTGACTTGCAAATGGCTAAGTAAGAATCAGGAATTAGAAATGCTAAAATCATAATTAATATAAACCACACAGAATACTGTCACTTTCTCTGATTGGCATTATCATGATAAAAACTAAGTTGTCCAAGATGTTTAGTAGATGCATCTATGGTATAAATTTGACCATGCTAGGTCACATCGTTTTTGAATTATTGTATTCACAAGATTTTCAGAAACTTGAAATTTGACCTTGATCTGGAGGTCAAGGCCACTGAGATTTGAACTCATCTGAGCTCTTTCATATATGCATCTATGATATGCATTTGAACATCCTACCTCACATTCCTCCCGAGTTATTACGTTCACAAGACTTTCAGAAAAACTTGATCTCTGACCTTAACCCAAGTATGGAAAAAATTTAATCAGGTGATCTAGGGGTCACTGGCCAATTGGACTGTGAGCATTTTCCTTTAATTTGGAGGCTTTGCCCTAACCCTTCTGTCTGGGTTAGTAAATATATATTCCAGCAAAAATATGTTTTCAATATTGACAGTACTATTTAAGTCAAAGAAATTTAAGCATGCTGTAAGAGATTGATATTTGTGATTATGTGTAACATTTCTACAAATACTTTTTGATAACCACATCCTAAAGTATGTACTTTCTCAAATTAGTAAACTAATTTGAGAAAGTACATACTGCACTCCTATGAATGAATGAACTCATATGAATGTATGAGCATGTCCAAACTTTTGATTGGTACTGTACATGTGTGTGGAATATTAGTAAATAATGCACCCATACTAAATAATCTGCTAATATCAATGCATTATGTATAAAATTACTATAATCACAAGGCAGCCATACATAATGCAACTATGTTTACATTCGAGCAATATTGCTGAGCAGTAGTTATGGCTTTAATATTGCTCAATGATGAGCCATATCCTGTACATTTATGGCCAATTGTCATAATTGACCAACATGACAGACAATGCTCAGCCAATCAGAAGCTGGCATCACAGGCTAATCAATAAGGCTACAGCATAGAATTGATGTTACTACTGTATAAATAGATTGGCTCTTTAACTTAGAATACTTAACAGGGTACTAAACACGCAAGAGGGGTGTTGTGTGTTGGGTGAGTGTGTCCAGACTTTTGACTGGTACTTTATAAATATCATGTTGCACATCTTTGAAGAATACATATGCCAAATTTCATGGCTCGACTCCTTGTGGTTTTGGAGTCTATAGATTGTAAAGGTAAAACTTCACGAACAGACTCCTGGACGGATGAACGGATGGACAGACAGACTGTATGACAACAGTAGCCTCCCACTGTATATTGGACAGGAGGATAAAAACATTTATGAATGTAGTCTTCACAAGTAGGTAGGTCCTATTTTGATAATAAAAACCCAGTCTAGACTTTGGCTCTTTCACTAAGTGCTCAACAACTTTAAACCACACAACGATGCCTGCAGTTGGTGAAAGGTGGTTTGAGGTTTCTCAACAGCCTGACTCAGAGTAGAACCAACTGAGTAAAGTATGGTGTCATCTACATCAAGGTGCAATTCCACTGCAGTCATATTCTTCTCAGTGTTATTAATAAAAGTAGAATATTAAGCATGGCCTAAAAGTGAACATTGGGAGACTCCTTTGAAAATCTTCAACTTGACTTGTGTCAATCTGTATAAAAGGTAGTGAATAACCCAAACCAACCTCACTGAGTCTGTCTGACAGCAGGATGTGGTTAACAGAATCAAATGTCTTGGATAGATCAACAAACACTGCACAGGGGCGCCCGGGTGGCTTAGTGGTGAAGCCAGGGACCACATACATATGCCGCGTTGCGGTGCGGGTGGCGCAGGTTCGAGTCGCCAATTTGCCCACGTGTCTTTCCCGCATTTCCTGTCTCCCTCCACTGATGATAAAAGCTGCTGTGGCCCAAAAAAAAAAAAAAAAAACTGCACAAGGCTACTTCCTGTCCAAAGCAATAAGAAAACATCACGAATGTTATGGCAATATGAAACAATCTAAAGCCAGACTGTGTATCACTTAAGATATAATTGTCAGCCTAGTATTGTTTCAATTAAGTTTATTTATGATTCTAGAATCTTGGCAGGAGCAGAAAGTTTGGATAATAATTGTTTAAATCTGAAGGGCTCCCACCCTTTAATAAGGCTGCTTTCCAGATTTTAGGCATGATATTAGGCTAGAAAATGTAACTAACTGGCTCAGCAATAAAGTTGGCTGCAAGATAGGGATTCAAATTGTCAGGTCCAGATGATTTTTTTGGCTCAATAAATTTCTAACCTTTACAGATCACTGTTGTACAAATAGGTCTGAAGATAAATGGCTCCATTGATAAGGCAGTGTAAGATGGAAAAGACACAGAATTCAAATTAGAATGAAACTCTACTACATTGGCATTAAAAACAGAACTAACTGATAAAAAAAAAAAAATGTTCATTAAGATGCCCCACAGTATCAGCTTTACCCTTAATTTCAACTGAATATAATATGTCCAGTCACAGGGAGGCCACATTCCAGTGTAGTCCTAGTGCCAGTCCCAAGCCCAGATAAATGAGGAGGGATGCATCAGGAAGGGCATCCAGTATGAAATCTTTGCCAAATCAAACATGCAAATCTTTGTAATTAATTTATGTTCAGGGACAACTGAAGTGGAATTGGAATGTGACATTTGATTCCAGAATTTAGAAAAGTTATTGAGGTTTTCTGAGATAGATCTTAAGTAGTACTGTGATTTGGATTTGTAGTCATCCAGGAATATTCATTTACAAGAAAAGGGTTTAGCTGTAAAGTATGGTTCCATTGTGTCATTGTATCTAATTTCTGGCCTGGCCAAAAAAAATCTTGAAAATAGAAATTATGAAAACAGTTCAGTGGTCTAAATCTACAATTTAAAACCACATGGTTCTCTCCATGTGTTTTCAGCAGTTCCATACATGCATTTTCTTCTGCTTAGAAAATGGATGGCGCTTATCCCAGCTGTCATAGGGTGAAAGGTGGGTTACACCCTGGACAGTTTGCCAGTTCATCAGAGGGCTGACAGAGAGAGATGGACAACTCACCAATCTACAATTGCCAATTAGCCTAAGGAGTACATCTTTTGAGTTTTGCTTCAGGTACTCCGGCTACCTCCCACCGTCGAAAGACATGCATGTTAGGTTGATAGGTGATTCTAATTTGCCCATAGGCGTGAATGTGAGTGTGAATGGTTGCCTGTCTCTCTGTGTTAGCACTGTGATAGACCAACCCTAAATTTGATATGCTTTTACAGGGACTTCAAAGAAAAAAAAATCTCTTCAACCTGAGAAGTAGGCAGCTTATAATACTTACAAAAGTTTACAAAGGCTTAGAAATTACTTTTTCTGACTCCAAGGTACTACAAAATTAGTGCCAGCTTCCTTCTCTTGTATCTTTTATAAGTCATATTGCCCCTGTCCTTAGTCTTTTCTATGGCATGATTATCTTGGGGGCTTTTTCTAAGTCATCTATGCTCTACTGCAAGCAGTTAAAGCACTGATCTTTTCCACCACTCCTCTAGACAGCTTGAATTTTCCCACAATACTCCTCCTATATTGCCCAGAAGAACTGAAATCCCTTCATCTATTAAAATATTTTCTGTTCAGTGGTCTTCCAAATTATGCTTCCTCTGTCATTTAGAATGACGAATGCAGTACATGTTTATCCAAAAGGTACTGGATTTTTTACATCCTGCTCTAGAGCATGGAGTGTATTGAGAACTTCATGACTAGTATACGTTACCACATGTACTTTGGTCCACTTTGGTCTCATAGATCAGAAAAGGGGTTTAAGATGTTATAATCTATATGCTTATAGGAACAATAAATCAAATTTCTGTGATGTGATTTTTTTTTTTCCTTTGGTAGTTATAAAGAAATGGACTGAAAATCTTTCACCCACTGCAGCTCTACAGAGTTCTACTGTGTCTCTCAGCTTATTATTTTGGTTTTACTGAATCTTCACTGCCTACTTTACCATCAGTGCATTAATTTTTCTATCTGCAAAAAGTAGTTGCATTAAACTACTGAATCGTTAAAAACCACCTGTCTTGCATTAACCAGCAGACATACATAGTTAGTGAATAGCTGGTGAGCATTTAATGGTTAAAGGGCCATGAAGAGTTAGAAGAGAGCTCAAAAGCAGAGCTAAATAGACTGAGCATCATTTTAGAGGATTTTTTTTTTACTGTACTAAATTTTTATAAAAGTCTATAAATTTTCATTGCTTTATATATCCATGCTATGGTTTGTGGTTTGCAGGCAATGATATCTGAATGCTCAAAATCTAAATTTGCTAGGCATTATTTATTGGTTCTAACTCACCCAAATCTTTATCAAATAAACAGTCACAATAACAGTATTTACAATTTCAGCGATACATGTAGCATGCATTATGGAAATTCAGAATCAGATGTCATTTTTAAGGAAAGACAGATGCTGGAAAAATTGTGGGAAAGGGTGAACCAAGTCATGCACCATGTGAAAAGTATAAGTACAGGAAAATATAGGAAAGCTAACTATCTTTGAGAAGGAGAGGTCTGATAGATGCTTTCAAATTTCTTTTTCACCCTTTTTATGATGGTATGCACTTACACAAGCTCCTGTATATAGTATACATAACTTCTGCAAACTTTGCGATATTTTCCCTTGATAAATGCTGTCACAAATGAAGCATTTGCAAGATTGAGATCTTGCAAAAAGTAACTGTTGAACAGCTGGGTGCTGTGTTTAAGTACAGCGTCAGTGAGCTGCAATTTGTAAAACACAGACATCTATTCCCAGAGTGAGAACAATTACAAATGTGTTTACAGGGGAAGTACTGTAGCCATTCCAATTAATCCAATGTACCAGAAAATAACTTCTATTAAATAACTGCTCTGTTTTACTTGCATGGGTGCCTCTGGGTCTAAATTCCCCTCCTTTTGTTCAGTGGAGGATTGTTCTTCCTCTTGGAAACATAGAAGCCATAGTGAGGAATGAGGTACAAGAGTAACAGTGAGACAATTAACGTGTCTAAAGGAACTGTGTGTAAAACAAAACAAACAAAAAAACGGTGACAACAACAAAAAAAGAATCATATTTCCAACTCCATGGAATCTTACTATTACTACTATTGTTGTTATATTCATCCTACTTATTCATCCAAATAATAGAAGATTTTAAATAAGCTCCAGAAAGAAAATCTGCATTGCAACCAGAAGAATATAGGACACATATACACATAAATACCTATGAAAAATGAGCAAAAAAAGAAATTAACTAAATCATATTCTAAAGGTTAAGGGATTATATCTATCTTTCCATTTTCTTATCCTGTTAGGGTTTGGGAGGGGTTGGAGTTTGGACAGGTTGCCAGTCCATTCTCGGGCACTGACACGCACATTTACAGCGAATTTAGAATTACAAATTAACCATGATGTCTTTGGACTGTGAGACAAACCGGGAGCATTTGGAGAAAATGTATGCAGTCACAGGGGATACATCCAAATTCCCCACAGAAAGGCCACAGCAGACCAGCAAGTTTGAACCCAGAACCTTCTTTTTGCAGTGAGTTGATAGTTCCAGCTTCTGCAATATTACGGATAGCAGTATACTGATCCTATCATATTCATTTTTTAGTTTACTTTTTTAAAAAAGTTTTTATTATGATTATTACTATTAGTTTTGCACATCACAGTGAGTGCTTGGCAGCACAGTAGTTAGCACTGTTGCCTCAAAACAAAAAGGTCCTATTTTTTAAATCGACCTTGGCCTGGGCCTTTCTGTGTTGAGTTTGCATGGTCTCCCCATGTTTGCTTGGGTTTTCTCCAGGTACTCCAGTTTCCTTCCATAGTCTAAAGACATACACTTAATGGGGTAAGGTGATTCAAAATTGCCCATAGGTGTGAATGGTTGTCTGTCTCTCTGTGTTAGCCTTGCGACAGGCTGGCGACCTGTACAGGGTATACTCTGCCTCTCGCCCTATGACAGCTGGGATAGGCACCAGGATAAGCGGAAGAGGATGGATGGATGGACAATGATATATAATCTAAAAAAAAAGTGTTATGCATTAGCATAGCACACTGTAAAATTGTACCACCATCATCTTCAAAAACCATTAGCTCACTTCCCAAGGCTCTCCATTCTGTGTAAGGTTTATCTCAGTCCCTCAATGCACTCTTAGAAAAAATACTGTTTAATCAATGTTCCAAAAGAACTTTGGTCATATCAGCAGATCCACCTCACCCTCATCTCCCTTGACAGTTTCTAGGTGACTGTTTGTCCCATTATTTCATTTCTGATACCTCTTCCCATGTCAGTTTGTTCGACAGCAACATTCACAATTTCACCCTTGTTATGACCCTGCAATAGCTTGGGAATTTATGTGGGCAGAGGGAGATTGACAAGTGAAGGAGGAAAAAATCTGAGGTCATGAGATGAGATAACATGACAAAAGGTTAGCTAGAAGCAAGCATCCTGTAAACACACACTCGGGGATAACATCATTTCTTATATAATGTCTTAAATTCACATGGAAAGTAGCTGATGGAAATAGATATGACAGGTCACTGCACAGTTACTCAAGATGGACAGAAGAATCACTAGCTTAATATTTTTAGAGCGTGTTCATTTCCATGGGCCAGCTGAGATGTACTGTGCACACCAGCACAGTCACACATAGATTTGCTCTTCCATGCAAAACTATTACCATGCAGCTCCCTTTAATGATGCAACATTAAAATAGGATAAAAATGTAGTTCTCATCTCCCTTAAAGCCCTCATATGACAGATGGTTTATAAACATTGTTTGTGTCATCCTTCTTTTTGTTCCCCTGGCAACATTTACCATTAGCATCTACAGATCACAATGAGCTTCATCCACAGCAATAGTCTAAAGCAAAGGCAAGGCAGCACAAGGTTAGAACTGGGGGATGTGAAAAATGTGATTCTGGAAATACTTGTTTTTAAATTGTGGAGACTTAAATTTTGGAAATGCCTTGCTTGTGCTTCTTCACCCTGCCAAGGCAATTTCCTGAGGAAAAGAGTGGTAGTAAATATAGTTAATGTGCTGAGGCGGCAGTGTTACACCAACATGCCATTAAACAAGACATGAGATACTGGCATGATTCTTCACACAATTGGGACATGAAATCCTGAATCGTAAAACTAGGCTTGGATAGGATTAACCACAGGAGGACCACCCAGGGGTATGCCCAAAAATTAAGTGCATCAAGTATGAGAAATAAAAAAGAGACACGTCCCTGCATCATTTCAAATGTTTAAGTGTTCATAGCATCTGAACATTACCAAATGTTCAGATATTATGAATATAATAGGGACAGACAAGTGAGCGTTGCTTTCTGAGGATGGGGAGCAGCTACTTTTTGAGATTTCAATTGCTTTTTGGCTAATTAAGGTAATTTAAAGTGTCTTGTTTTGCTACATGCTGGAGTATATTCAATTGTTCCCAATGAAAATTTGGCTTTTGGGAGTGTTTTTTGTCAGGAAGACTTGCTCAGTGCAGCTTTAAGCATGCCATTTGGTGGAGAGGGAGATGCCTGATTATTAAGAACTCAACATGTTATGCGTTAAACATGATGTAATGGGAGACAAAACACTGCTGTAACATTAACATCACCTGTTTAAAAATAGAAAATATTATAGACTCCCTTTATGTCACAAAAAGTGTTCTGACACAGGTTTTCTGTTTTTGCTGTGTATTGGGTGTGTTTGTTTTGCAACAATGTTTATGTAATTTACAAATGATGTCCACATGATTGGCAGCACCCAAGGTTTCCCAGCTGAACATCACACTGACATGAGATAATCAAGCTGATCAGTGTGCACTTTCATACACTGCCATACAAAACATTAAAAAGTTCAAGAGCAAGAAGGATAAGCTTTTTCTCTGGCACCTTTCTGTAAACAGCAAACCTGAGTCACCTGTATTCATGAGTAATATATAAAAAAAAGACCTATCGTGATGCACAGAGACATCATAGACCATTTGGAAACCAGATGAAGTTTGTCAGATAAAGAGAAAACACCATAAGTTATGTCAAATTTGATTTACATACACACTACACCAGCTATAAATAAAGCAACTCAGCCATGAACTCTATCTATCAATATCTCTGATGCTGTTCTGTAGAATCTTCCATAACTGCCTTGGGACCACCACAGTCAATTTAGATGGCGGCAGGGATCAGGGACCACAAGAATAGCATTATGAGCTGAGAATGACATCTTTCCAACACATTTGTTTATTCGACTAGCCTCTCTGGTGAGGGAAAAGGGTGAACTGCTGAAGACTGGGGTTTCCAGCTGCAAACCTTCTCCAGTCTGAGGCCCCGTTTATACAACTATGTTTCCAGTGGAAACTGTATTGTGTTGCCGTTGTTGTTTCCAAAGTGACGCGTTTACACAGAGACGTTTCAGAAACAATCTCCATTTACACAGAAATTCAAAATGCTGAAAACGTGGCAGTTCCTGGTTCCAGGTCACAAGTTGGTAGTGTGGATATAAGAGCCACAACCATAGTGCACACGAGCGAGTGCCCTCGTTTCCAAAAAAGCAGCATTTATAGTCCGTTTACACTGAAACAGAGGCTGGAGCGTTTCAGAAACGCTCCACTCTGGAACCCATTTCCAAAAAGTATAGTTTTCACTTCGTTCTCATGTAAACGGGAGGCTGAAACGCATCAAAACTTAGCCATTTTCATTTTGAAACAGTGCCGCGTAAACGGGGCCTAATTTAGCCTTAATGTTCCCCGTCACTCAATTAGCAAGCCATCTCAGCTAGTTAATTAACATTAGCAAGCTAATGCTAATTAGCTAATGATAACCACCCCCCCACCCCCCGACACACTGGGCTGAATTTTTTTTTCTGGCTAGAACCCTGCAATATAACTGAAAGACTGAAGAAAATGTCAAATTTCAAGAAAAAGTTGGGCCATGTCCACGTTTACCACTGTGCAGCATCCCCTCTTTTTTTAACAATAGTCCATAAATGTCTGGGAACTGAGGAAGCCAGCTGCTGAACTTTTGACAGAGTAATGTTGTCCCATTCTTCTTTGATATCAGATTCTAGCTGGTTAACAGTCCTGGGTCTTCTTTGTCATATGATGCTCTGCATGTTTTCAATTGGTGAAAGGTCTGAAGTGCAGGCATGCTGGTTCAGCACCCAGACTGTTCTACTATGAAGCCATCCTGCTGTGATAGATGCAGTACACAGTTTAGCATCGTCTTGCTGATACTTTCCTGAAAAGATATCAGCTGGGAGCATATGTTGCTCTAAAACCCTGTATATACCTTTCAGCATTGTTGGTGCCTTTCAAAACGTGCAAGCTGCCAATTCAACCCCATGCCATCAGAGATGCAGGCTTTTGAACTGAATGCTGTCCTCCTTGGTCCAGAGGATAAAGACTCCATGGTTATCAAAAAGAAATTTTGATTCGCCTGACCACAGAACAGTTTTCCACATTGCCTCAGTCCATTTTTAATGAACTTTGACTCAGAAAATCTGGATCATGTTCACAAATGGCTTCTCCTTTGCATAACGCAGCAAATTGTGTTCACAGACAAATGAGTTCTTGAAGTGTTCGTGTGCCCATGCAGTGATTTCCAAGACAGAATTATACCTGTTCTTACGGCAGTGCTGCTTGAGGGCCCAAAGATCTTGGGTCATTCAATATTGATTTTTGACCTTGTCCCTTGCACAAAGATTTCTCACATTTTAGGAGACTTTTGGCAATATGATTCACTGTAGATAATGAAATATTTGCAGAAAAATATTTCAAAATATTTGCAGAAAAGTATTTCAAAAATATTTTTCTTAAAATGGTACATTTTCTCATCTTACATTTGATATTTTCTATTTTCTATTGTTAATAAAATATGGGTTTATGAGATTTGCAAATCATTTATTTTTAAATTTTCACAGTGTCCCAGCTTTTTTGGAATTGGGATTGTATAAATGTGTGAGAAATTTCTATAACATTCTGCTCCAAATCTGCAACTGAACTGCTTTTCCACGGATGCAAGAACATGGCTGAAGTTCAGGACTGTGGTGGTGGACATATCTTCATTACTGTAGCAGAGATGTCGTTTGTGTAATCTATTACTTTTTGTGTCATTGTATTAGCTTACTGTGTCTATAACATCCAGTTGTATGGCAAATGACAGATTTTTTCCACTCTCTGGACTGAGCAAATCTCCCTGAACTGTACTTTTTGTGTGCATATTACAATAACTTGAATGAAAACAAATCTGAAACTTTATTCTAGGCAAAATCTTTAGCTTTTTTTTTTTTCCATTCTACGATTTATTCTTTGAACGATTCTATAGTTATATACATGAGGTTTTTATAAAAAAAATAGAACAAGGTAGTTAGTTTTACATTTATTATTTCAACAGCCTTCATATGATCTTCATTAATATGGGAGTCCTGTATAAAAGAAGTTTACACACACTGGGCATCATCTGACAAAATTCAGAAGCCTGAGACATGCCTTTTATGTATTTCAATATCAATATTAATTGAAGCCACAATAGCTATTCAGTAAAAGCCTTAAAAAAATTTGATTCTCATCTTTATTTATTTACAGTTTCCACAACGTCTCAATTTTTTTCAGAATTTTTCAGAACTGGTTTGTATATCATATCCTATTAACATGACATTAACCTTACAAACTGTCATTTTTGAGACAAGACCTAAACGACCCTGTTCCCTGTGACTGTCCTCAGTTAACTATTTGGGCAAGCTGCACACTGCATGACCACTTTGGCCAAATAAATGATGCTTCTATGCCACAACATCAGCATATCTAACCAGTGCCAAAGACATTCAATTGAAATCAACAGATAAAATGTATCCAAAGCAGCTTTGGAGTTGGAGAGCAATAAAACTGATGTTTGACCACTGTTGGCCGGTAAAAGAATTTCATTAAGAAGAACTGCTGTCTCAGTGCTATTGTCTTTTATAAATCTGGACCGAAATCCATCAAATAGCCTGTTGCTGTTTGTCTAATTATATGACTGCTCAACAACTATTTTTTTTAACAAGACTGTGGCCAAGAGGGGAAGTTTGGATATTGGAATAAACTTATTTAAAAATGATGGATGAAGTGGCTTTTTGAGAAGTCATCAAACTGTAAATAAAATGTCCAGATACTTTAATAGATGTGCTATGTGTGAAGAATTGATAATGAGGATAATAGATGGACAAACTGAATGAAAAATCTTTTTGAAGACATGAGCTAGAACACCATCCAGTGAACAGGAAAAGATTAATTAATTTTAGCAATTACTGGTTAGATTACTAATTTAAATGCTTTCATGGAACATAATAATATTGAAGGGATGTCTGTAACTGTGTTTATAAGAGCAGAGAAATACTTTAAATAAGCAGTCCCTTTTTTGTGCTTTCCACTTTTAACTATTCTACTTTTCTTTTTTCTACTTTTCTTCTTTGAACAGATGCCCTCATTAAGCCAGGGATTAGATGCCATTTTGGGATTTTTAGGTCCATGGGAAGCAATATTTTCTAAAATATTTCTAATAGAAGAATTTTCATTAGTTCAAACATTGCTGATGTACAGTATATTGGGTTTATATTGAATCGAGGACCAGAGGCTCATTCTGCATACATGGATTAAAGCTTTAGCTAGATTAAACTGTGAACAATTCGGCAATATCCTGGACATTTCAGTTCTTCAAAGAAACAGATCCTCTAAGTCAAACCTGGGAGCTGGTTTGATCAGTGTAGACAAGACGATATGATGACTTAAGTGTTGTCCAGCCTTGGATGAGACTTTCTTATGGGAGGAACCAGTTGCATGTGGTGAATTGATAAGAATTGATAAGAGTATTTCAGGTAGAAAGAAAATTGCATGATTGTCATGCATCTGTCTGTAGCATGCCCTGACTCTTTTCTTTCCAAGAGATGTCAGGAGCAAATCATTTAGATGTGTACAGTACTGTGCAGCAGTCTTTAGCCTCCCCTCATTCTTTGTATTTTTTCAAATATGTCCACGTGTGTACAAACATACATGGAAATACAGTATATAAGGTGAAAAAAGAGCTTGTACAATTCTAAAGAACTTGAAAGTCAGTATTTGATATTGCTACATTTATTCTTCAATACAACCTGAATTCTTAGCCAAGCTTTCTTGAAACTTCTTTAGGCAGTCATCAGGAATAGTTCTCCAGGCTTTTTGAAGGACATTCAACACTCTTCACTGGATGTTTGCTGGCTTTTGTTCCATTCTCTGTCAAGATTTTCCCACACTGCTTCAGTACTACTGAAATTTGGGCTCTAGGGAGGCCAATCTATGATTGATAGTGTCCCCATCGTGTGGTTATGTTTTTGTATCTAAGAATGCTTTTACTGCATTGTCGTACTGAAAAATGAAACCATTCCCATTCAGACATTTTTTCAGATGGCATTGCATGGTGGATCAAAATCTGACAGTACTTTTCTGCATTCATAATTCCATCAATTTTTATAAGCTACACAACACCACTGGCTAAAATGCAGCCCCAAACTACTGACAGAGGCTTCACCATATTTTACAGATGGCTGTGGACACTCACTGTTGGAACTCTCTCCTGACCTCCTCACATGTACTGATGACAATTTGAACTTAAGGGGTTCATCACCCCATAAAACCTAGTGCCACTGATTTTTTTATTTATTTGTTTATTTTTTGTATAGTTCTGTGCAATTTGACACACCTCAGCCTGTTCTATTTCCCTTTGCTTGAGTTATTTGCCTTTTTTATGCTTAAATGACTCATGGTGGTCTTGAGGTCATTACTCAAGAAAAGCAATGTATTACACATTACTTGTTATTTTTCTTAAGCGTGATGTAGTACGTTACTTAATTACTGTGTAATTAATTAATATACTGTGTAATTAAGTAGAATATTTCTTTTCCATCACTCCTGACTTGAAATGCACTATCACATTGTTAACAACATAAACCACAGCCTACAGTCTCACACAGCAGCACAAATCCCCATCCTAATAAGGATGCATGCAATCTTTCTTTTAGTGTTCACACAAAGCCAAAAACACAAAGCAAAATTGAAAACCAGCCCACAGAGACTTCAAAGCGATCTACTGTAGAAACATGAACAAAATAGAAATGGAGGCTACAATGCTACAAGTATCACAGCTCATCGCAGCTTTTGTTACCTGTTGAAGATCAGCTTTAACGTCACTCTGGGTTCTTCACCAGCTATGTTAGCATGTTGTCTGTGCAGATGCTTGCAAAGAGCTGAAGTTGTGTTAGCAGTATAATGCTTTTGTTTCTATCCACTTTATACTTAAGCACTGTGCTCTTCATTCAGTAAAAATAAAACAGTATCTCTGCTCCACAAAAGTTGTCCTCCTCCCTGCACGTAAAATGAAATCAGCTGATGGTAGCATGTGGGCAGGAAGAAAGAGACGTGTTTGAGGTTTTTTTCCTTTCTGATGTGAAGATAACTGAAAATACATTATTATTTTTTAAACCTTTATTTTACCAGGTAAAATGTTTGAGAACCAGTTCTCATTTACACAAATGACCAGTAGAAATAGGTCCACACAGTTCATTAGAGTATAGTACACTAACTTGTCACTGTAACGCATTACTTTGGCACATGTTACACTCAACACTGCTCATAGGACAGCGTTGAGAGGCTTAACAAACAAAAAGCCTTCCTCCCTTGGTCCAGTTCCTGTACCACTGGTCAGGTACAGGAAATAGACTAAAAATGAGTGAAAAGACCTTCAGAAAACCTGGAGAACTATTGCTGAAGACCCCATTTAAAAAAATTACAAGAAGGTCTGGCTCCTTGAAATCAGAATATAAATAAAAGAGGTGGCTCAAGATTTTTACACAGTGCTCTAATGTACTAGCACCTTATGAAAAACAAGAAATTTCCTGTCACTAGCACCAAAAATGTAAAATAAAGAAATGACACCACAAGATCTGTGAGGTGACAGGTGGGAATACTGAATGAGCTAACTTTACCTGACAAGAATTCACCTCTGCCACATCCTGAGGAATAGCTTTCTTCTTTCACACCCTCTGAAAGCAGCTAATTCATATTTTCAGTGCATATACAGTAATAGGTTAGTAATTTCTCCCCAGTTCTATCCTCTTAAAGACAGAAAACATTAATTGCTTTAAATATGTCAAATACAAGAATCCTACCTAGCCATTTGACAGGTATTTGTGTATTTGGCTGTTTTAATTCTGATGTCCTTGTTGTGCTGCTACTTGGTTTCAATATTAAGGAATCAGTTATAAGACTGTATAAATAATATCATCATGATTGCAGTGAACACAAAAAGGGTGCAAGAGTTAACCTGAAAGGGACACACATTTGTATGGCTTTCTGCCTTTGAGAATTTATTCTCCTACACCATCTTATTCAGTTTATATAGGCCCTCACTTTGATTTTTAGGACCAACTATAATACTGTACTGGGCTATGTTTTTTGTGAGTGTGATGATATAGCATTTTGATTCTCTTTCCCATTTTAATTATGATTGCCTTGCTGTAGTCAAAAAGTGCATTATGTTTCAGGAGTGTGTGCAGAGGATTGTCTATGTTTTTACTTTGCCACCACTTCTGTTTATTTTTTTCTTACCACTTTAGTGATTTCATATTTACTTAAAAATCATCTGAGGACAATTATTCCTAGCCCTCAAATTGAAGCTCTTGTTCCAGTAAAACAAGAACCCTCCCAATCGTCATTGCTCCAATCACAGAGTTGCTGATCACCGTTTCCGGTAATTATGTGATTTACCAATTCAGTGATCATAAGAGCACGATCATCGTGACTGATGACTCAAGCTTGGCTAATCTAATTCTCTTGTGGCTTTAAAGAACTAATTAAACAGGATTAGGTGATGTTTGATCACACGGTTGACATTAGATCTTTTAAGTGACATACAGAGAATGAGGCCACAAATGTCAGAAGTTCCAGGTCTTGAAAAATGCCTCGCCTTTAATTAGTTTCCTGGATTTCAAATGTTCTTGATTTCTTTCATTTCTGTATAAAGTAATTAGCCTTTTATAGAACAATTTATTGTAATTGCATAAGTATAAACAAACATTATAAGTATATAAACTTGAACGAAATCTCTGCCCGAGTCTGTCACTTCCTTCGGCTTTTAAATGTTCTACACATTTTTAGTCTTTTTTTTTTAAGTTGTTAATAAAATTAACTAAACTATACTGAAAACTAAAACTAGAACTGAAATTAAAATGAAGGCGTGTGAAAAAAACAAGAAACGAAAAATGATTGTGTTCTTACAAATCTAACTGAAATCAAATAAAAACACACATGATCACAACCTTTACTGAGACTTCAGCTAACTTAAAAATTACTGTTTATTTTGCAATATCTAGGTTCTTGTGTTTAGTCTGACAATTATGCTCCATATAGTTGTAATTAAGTTAAAGCAGAAATGAGAAGTAGAAAGCAGACACTAACTAGAAGCTAACTGAAACTAAACTGGAATAAAAACTCAAAATTAATTTGAAATATAAGTAAATTAGAGAAAACCCAAATCTTTCATATTTCTGGTGTGTGGGGCATTTAGGCATCTGGAAGACTGCAGTATTTTTGGAGGATCTGAAATCTCAGCAGCCTAGAAAAAGAGTCGTGGGATGACGAGCATTGATCAGCAAAGCTGGAAAGCACTTTTGAGGTTACTGAGGTTATTTTGTGCTGGTGTCTGGTGAAATATTACTGAAGAGATCATTAAATGAACACTGTGGTACAGTTAAAGTCCAGTTTATTTCAACCTGGCATATTTCCCTTTAATGTGGCTATTGCACCTCTGTGGGTCATGCTGAATTTGCACTCACCTACTGTCATCTAAAGATTTCGTGAAACAAGGGCATTCACACAAAATGGTACACAACCATCTTACTTTAACGTTTGTCATTTTTGGTATTTCTTACAAAGTCTGACTAAAAGTAAACACAGAAAATAACTGCCTGAACACAACCACTTTGTCCTCTGCATTAGGAATCAGGGGCAACTTAGGTGACCTAATCACCTGTTTGTTTATGCAGCCTATTGTTATTCCTGCTAAAAAAAATCTCACAGAAAAACACAATATGTTCTGTGGCATTGGTGCTATTATGGCAACAATGAGAAGGGTCTCTCTCTCCTGTCTCATTACATATGGACTGCTACTTAAGGACCCCCTTGGCATTGTCATGATGCTGTGGGAATGACTGTGGGTTTCGACATTTTTAGGCTGAATTCTTTTTTAGCGTTCATCGTTTTGTTTATTGAGCTTTATGTTTTCTTGAGCATTTTGGAGTCTTTCATTGATGCTATAAGTTAGTCTTCATGTCAGAGTTTAAACTTTGTTCATTCATGTCTCTCCATTGGGTTATGGTACTCACTTCCTATTTTGTTTTGAAAGTTATCACTTGTCTCTAGTGCCTTGTGTCTAGTTTTACTTTCCCTCTTCTCTCATTCTTTTTATCTTCACCTGCATGTCCTTACTGAACTGTTTCCACAAATTGACTTTTTAATCAGAGTATAGCCTCAAGTCAATTAAACCTCTTATATGGTCAGTTAGGTAGCAGAGACGGTTGTTAATCAGTTTCAGCTGCTTTGGTGTTAATGAAATTAACATCAGGTGCACTAGAGGGGCAACAATGAGACAACCCCCAAACCAGGAATGCATTTACAGGTACAGGCCACTGACATTTTCCCCTTTTCTGACTGTTTTTTCACTAGTTTTGCATTTGGCAAGAGCCGGTATTACTACTGGTGGTATGAGGCAATATCTGGACCCTACAGAAGTTGCACAGGTAATCCAGTTCCTCCAGGATGGCACATCAATTCACGCCATTGCCAGATGTTTGCTGTGTCTCCCTGCACAGTCTCAATAACATGGAGGAGATTCCAGGAGACATGCACTTACTCTAGGAGAGCTGGACAGGGCTGTAGAAGGTCCTTGACCCAGCAGCAGGACCGGTATCTGCTCCATTGTGTAAGGAGGAACAGGATGAGTATTGCCAGAGCCCTATAAAAAAAACATACAGCAGGGCACTGGTGTGAATGCCATAGACCACCACCACTGGTTCACCCAGAGCACATGTGACAGATGTAAAAAGGTCTGGATTACATTTGGATTACAGGGGTTACATTCCAGAGACCCCCGCGATAGGTGAAAATCCACGAAGTAGTGGTGTTATATTTATTTTATTATTTATACATATTTTAAGGCTTTATAAACCCTTAGCCTCTACAGGCTGGGCAACAGCACCCTCACTGCCATTAGGTATCAAAATGAAATCCTTGGGCCAATTGTCAGACCGTATGCTGGTGCAGTAGGTCCTGGATTCCTCCTGTGCAAGAAGATGCTTGACCTCATGTGGGTCCTCTTATTGCAATTGCTGACAGGCATCTTTAACCCAAACCATTCTTTTCCTAAACAACCCAATTGCATTTCGTGTCTCAACCTAAGAATTCTTGGTGCCTCAACTTAACCAGCAAGTGAAAGCAAAAGTAAAAAGCAGGTGCAAATGAACTAATCATCCAGTGAAAGCAAAGTGATAAAAAAAAAAGCTCTCAAAACACAAAGCTAACAAATAAGACACAAACTGCATTCTCCTGGCTGAAAAATGTGTGATTACTCCACCACAAATGCTCTAACCTCCAAATGTTTACTGAGTTGTTCATTAAAAAGGGAATGTTATCTCTCTGCGTCCAATTTTGCATCAAGGCATGGACACCAAAGGAGCTTGTCCCTATCTCTGAAAAGCCTACCTTATCTGACAGCAATGCACCGGGATGAGAGACTGTAGTTTTAACTTGTGTCAGGGTGTCGTGCTCAAAATGCAGCAGTTAATTATAACTGCTGAGTTGGAGAGTCCAAAGTTAGAATGACAAAGAAACACAATAGGCATATTTAAATGCATCACGTTGAAATAAACTAGAATTATCCTTTCATGTTTGTCCTTGTGCTGCTGTCACAATTTTTTAAGACGTCAGTAGAATTATAAATCAGTCCTGGATCTTGGAAATGGTTTCAAATAAGACTGTACAGGGAGAAGGCTAACCTAACCCTAGCTGTGCTCACTATCGGCTGTGGTCAAATGAGTTCTCTGTAGCTAGGACCCATGCAGCTCAATGACAGGAGACAGATGGCATTTGACATAGGTCACCCATGCAGCACAAGCCTGAATTCTCTCTGGCGCTTACAGCTCTCAACTTGTCCATCCTTTCATTATTCATAAACAACTCACTGGAAAGAGTGCAATTGCACAAATTACAGCCTAGTGAAGCTTAGAGATGATGCAATTTCAGTTCTGAGACATTGTATTAATGGCTCATCAAACTAAGGAAATGCAAGCTGGCATATGCATAATGTAGATTCAGTAAGTCCATTAAACTATTGTCATTTCACTCTGTTTCATCATAAAAGCCACAATTTGGTTTCCAACAGTTTCTCCCTGATACAAGAAACCAAATGCAATTTTAAATGTTTTCTGTGACAGAGCTATGCGAGATGTTGAAAGACTTGAGGTGACATGAGTGAAATGAGGCATTTCACCTGTACTTCATTAAAATGTGGAAAGCTGGAGAATTTGTGCAGAACATTTTTTTAATATCTTCTAGTAACAATGACCCTGCCCACGCTGACCACAAACTGAAAACTCATGTTCAAGGTTTTCTCAAGTATATTAGTGTGAGAAGAATTTGCAGATTCTCTGCAGTACCACTCTGTTTTAAACTAACCTTTAGCTCTGAAAGATTGCTACTTTGTGATGTCTGCACCCATTTTCTCATGAGTTTTAGAGCATTTCTTTACAAAGTGGATTGCTTGGTTAACATTAGCTGACCAAGGGCAGTAGCTCTCAGACAGGCGAGTAAAAGCACCTCTCAATAAATAAGCAATCTTCAGTTACTAGTCTTTTCAAATGGTGTGGAAACAATGAGTCAATTCTCATTTTTGCTGTAACCTTACAGCAGCTCCCAGCATTAGGAGGCATCTGCAGTTGTGCGAAGTAAGCGTTTCAGCACTAACTTTGATCATGTTTTTACAATAAAGGGAAATGAAAACAGCTGAATCTGGATCTGATAATAGCAGCTGCTCAAGGGGGTAAATGAGTGAATGGAAGATAACAGCCTATAGCCACCAGAAGAGCTATTTAAGAGTTGTGGCAAGATACAAGGGGACCGTGACAATGGCAGGCCTTTTGTTCTCAACCTTCACTGCAGTGAGGGCTCCATTCTCTCTGAGTCTGAGGTTCTTTCCCTCCATCAACAGCACAGATAAGTGCAGGTCCCACAGAGAATTGAGGGAAGAAACAGATTAGAGAGAAAATCTGATGCAGAGAAACACCAGCCTTTCCCCTAGGACAGAGGAGTACTGGTTTAATGTCACTCTTGCACCTCATCACTCTGACAAAGGCACAGTGTCCACCATCACAATGAAACAGGATTCACTCAGCCAAGTAAGTACTTCAAATTCAAAGAGTTTGGCTATAGATGTGTAATTATTTTTTTTTGCAAGAAAAAGGCACTCAGTTTGTGTGGAAAATTTGCATCAAGGGGAAAGCTTAGGTGCCGTTTACACGAAGCCGTTTTCACTGGAAACGGTGTCGTTTTGATGCGTTTCAGCCTTTCGTTTACACGATGGCGTTTCAGAAACGATCCGCGTTTACACGAGGACATGTGAAACGATGAAAACGATGTAGTTCCCATGCCAGGCCACAAGTTGGCGTTGGTTTTCTCTTTGCAAAGTTTGTTTACGCAAGACGCGCATGCGTGGAGTGACACAGTAGGTAGTGCGGCAAATTGTTCATTACTTACAAAACGGCCAATGTGAGAGGTTTTGTGTGGACCGATGATGAGGTTGGATCGCTGCTGCACACAACGCTGAATTACAAAACGGTAAAAACACAGGAAAAGCATAAGAAGCACTCGTGAATCCGCGAGTACTGTTTATCAGTTTGCGCACGCGCAAACTGGCCGTCGCAACCATAGTGCGCATGTGCGAGTCGAGCGTTTTCAAATCACCCCGGTTTCAAGTGTTTACACGAAAACGCAAGCCGGTGCGTTTCTGAAACGCTCCACTCTGGACCCCGTTTCTGAAACACATCGTTTTCACTCTGTTGTCGTGTAAACAGAAGGGCGAAACGCATCAAAACGACACCGTTGTCGTGTAAACGCAAGGCCGAAACGCATCAAAACGACACCGTTTCAAAATGAAAACGGTCTCGTGTAAACGGCACCTAAATCATAGCACAGACTTATTTTAATCATGCTGTCTGTTTGTGATTTCACACCAACATGAAAAGTACAAGAAAAAGATTTAATCTGTAGTCCTCGGTTCTCTGAGCAAAGCCCTGTGCGCTGTTACAGAAATAGTCTGTATTTCAATGGTAGGTTTAAATTTATCCCTTCAAGGTGAGAAATGTGTTGGGCAAAAAAAGATGAATGGATGGACAAATGAACTGATTATTTATGCAGTCTCATTCAAAATTGTGTGCAGCGTATGTGGCTCTTGATGACTTTATAGTCTGTCAGCCAAACTATCTCTTGTTCAGAATTAGATTGGATCATGTGTGCATCTTAGTTGTATTTGGCACAGATTCTGAGATATTGGCTTTTAAATGTTTTGAGCATCACAAATTATATTCACTTCATGAAAGAAAAACAGGCCTAAAAGTGAAACCCCACAATACTAACACATTAGTCCAATTATGTTGTTTGTGTTGTTGACAATGGGTTTTTTTTTTTTTTTATTGGTGAAGTTTATGAATTTCCATTTCCATTATTAAAAGCTTGTTGAATGGCAGCAACGTTGTGCCATCTCATGTTCGGTTCCTCTGAGCCATTAATTTAACACTAAGCACTGATAAAAAAGTAACGATGCTTTTTGATCAAAAAACAATAAAAAATGGTTTTTTTTCCCTCATTAGAGGCTCTACCATAATTTCTTGTTTACACTTCAGTTATTAGTGTGTGGTTTATTGAAATGTAACTCTGCAGAAATAACAGAAAATACTTGGCATGATGGGTTAATGTGAAATTTGGCAGATGGGGGAACCTTAAGATCGGGTGTAGCAGTATACCTCGCGGAAAGAAATCACACAATGAGCAGCTGGAGCAGCTATATTTAAGGGTAACTTAAATATACAGAAATGTTTTCATTTAAAATAAACATGAATAAGGTTATCACAAAACAATGGGGAATATTTCACAGAGCTTCACAAACAAATGTAAACACCTCAAACAAAGTGTCCATATTTTACTGATAAAAGCTACTTTAGGCTGCTCCAGTGTCTCAAGGGGTCACACGATATTGCAGGAAAGGGTTATGATTTTTCAAAACACATCCCAGAAAGTTGATGCAGTTAATCTGGATGTTTTCAGTGGGAGAAATATTTCATCACATTTTGTCAGAAATGTTTTGTCCTTACCTGGATGATTGAGCATGCAGCAAGACATTTAAATGCACATGTGCAATAGTTTATTAAACATACTACAAATTATTATTAATACTGATGGTTAATTGCAAGGCAGCCCCTGCAGCTGTACATGGTATAACACTGACACAGGATAAGCATAACCTAGCATCAAAAGTAAACAAAGCTACAATTCACATTTAAAATTCCCATTCAGTTTATTAAAATAGGAATATGCTACATTAACTAAAGGTTTAAAACAACCTATAATATATATATTGTTGATGGTTTATGATCATAACTGATGGTTAAATAAAAGCTCAAAAAGTCACGATTAATCTAAAAAGGCAATTTGTTTCCTACTGTGTTAGAGCAGTATTTTGAGAGGCTTGCTTTTTACCTTCAGATTCATGCAGTGTCATCCCTGTTTAATACAGGCTGGGGTTTTGAGAGGGAGATGGCGAGCCACCCCTAAACCTGATCACTTCTTTACCCTGCTGCTCTGAGTTTTCATTGTGCTAGAGAAGGAGACCATCCACTACTTTGTTCATTTCAGCTGAGTTCACCTGTGTGAAAGCACAGGATGGGTTAACTTGACTTCATTTACTTCAGGAGCAGTTTGGAATTGAACTTGGTTTGATGCTGACTTCTCTGACTAAAGCTAGCTCACTGGCTACAAACCAGAGGAAAGTTGAATCTGAAGAACAAACTAAAGAAAGTGCAAACTCTTACACATGCCAGAGACATTTTCCTGCACATCAGTTTAATATGATGGATACTCGTTTGTGAAGCTCTGGGAAATATTCACTATTGCTTTGTGATAACCTTATTCATGTTTTTGTTTTTTTTTAAATGAAGAAGCTTCAGTATATTTAAGCTGAAGTACCCTGTGGCTCCAGTTATTCAGTGTGTCTCTCTTTTAAATCCCTCCTACAAACTCAGACTCTGGGTCTATTTAATTTCAGTATTCTGCAAATCTTAAGTGAGTTATGTTTGCATTATGCAATAAAGATTTTTACACTATATTGCCAAAAAGTATTCAAGCACCCATCCAAATCATTGAATTCAGGTATTCCAATCACATCTATGGTCAAGCACCTAGGCACGCAGGCTGCTTCTACAAACATTTCAACAATAGCAACTCGGCCAGAAAGTGATAGGACACGTAAACTCATAGAGTGTGGTCACCGGATTCTGAGATGCATAGTGCACAGAGGTCACCAACTTTCTGCAGATTCAATCGCTACACACCTCCAAACTTCATGAGGCCATCAGATTAGCTCGAGAACAGTGCATAGAGAGCTTCTTGGAATGTGTTTCCATCGCCGAATAGCTGCATCCAAGCCTTACATTGCCAATCACAACGTGTCGGATGCAGCTGTGTAAAGCACGCCACCACTGGACTCTATACAGTGGAGATGTGTTCTCTGGAGTGAAAAATCATGCTTCTCCATCTGGCAGTGCTATGAATGAATTTGTATTTGCCAGGAGAAAAGTATTTGACTGCATTGTGCCAAGTGTAAAGTTTGGTGGCGGGGGGATTATGGCGTGCGGTTGTTTTTCAGGAGTTGGACTCAGCCCTTTAGTTCCAGTGAGAGGAACTCTTAATGCTTCAGCATACCGAGACATTTTGAACAATTTCATTCTCCCAATTTTGTGGGAACAGTTTGAGGATGGTTCCTTCCTGTTCCTACATGACTGCACACCAGTGCACAAAATAAGGACCATAAAGACATGGATGAGTGAGTTTGGTCTGGAAGAACTTGACTGGCCTGCAGAGTTCTGACCTCAACCCACCAGAGCCACTTTTGGATGAAACAGAGCAGAGACTGTGAGCCAGGCCTTCTCATCCAACATTAGTGTCTGAGCTCACAAATGTGCTTCTGGAAGAATGGTCAAAAATTCCCATAAACACTCCTAAACCTTGTGGAAAGCCTTCCCAGAAGAGTTAAAGCTGTTATAGCTGCAAAAGGTTGGCCGACATCATATTAAACCCTATGGCAGGGGTATTCAACTCCAGGCCTAGAGGGCCGGTGTCCTGCAGGTTTTAGAAGTGTCTCTGCTTCAACACACCCGAGTCAAATATAGAGGTCATTAGCAGGACTCTGGAGAACTTGACTGCATACTGAGGAGGTAATTCAGCCATTTGATTCAGGTGTGTTGGATCAGGGACACATCTAAAGCCTGCAGGACACCGGCCCTCGAGGTCTGGAGTTGAATACCCCTGCCCTATGGATTAAGAATGGGATGTCATTCAAGTTCATATGCATGTGAAGGCAGACGAGTGAATGCTTTTATGTTCTGTATCACTTTGTGCTTTGTGTGTTTCTTTTCCTGTTGTCAAGATAGCTGAGACTTGTTTCACTCAGCAGTATATAGTAGTCTACACATTCATTAACTGAAGGTTAATGGATGTGATGGGCCCACTGATTGGCATGACAAAAAATACTTTCCATAATAAACAAATTATATTTTTTCTAACCAATATTGATGAGTATGTCCCACAGGCTCTGATTGAGATCAGGACTTGAACTGACAACTGCCTCTATGCAATGAAATATATTTATGTAGCTAATAAACTGTAATCCCATGTGTGAGAGCTGATCTCTGTGAATTGTGGAAAGGCAGAAAGTGAAATTAGATCCAGACTATGTCCCTGATCCTGCCTAGATGTTGAAGAAAATTAATGATAATGAACATTTATTGAAGGTACCTCTGTTGTGCAAAGTGTGTCAGTCCACACACGAACTCTTATTCTTTAGGGATGCAAATATTTTACATATTGATCCTGCTGCTGATAGCCACAAGTATTTAAAAACTCACAGGAAAGAATTCTACAAACAGCTGTGCATAAAAAAACAAAAGCTTAGCTTCAGGCTAATCTTGGATTAAACATTTCATAAAAGGGGTTTTTATTGACATTTTAACGTGCAATAAACGAGTGGTGCAAAGTAACTGAATCAGAAATTACTGACTCAAAATTAATCTGGTACTTGAAGGTTTATGAATTATTTAAACACTGGTATGTACAGTGTGAAATAGCATAGCACATGTCCAAGAAGACAGAAATCTCTTGTCCATTCCATTCTATGCCGTGCTTGCAAGTGCATACTGCAAGGCAATCGCACAGGTTGACTGGTGAGAGCCAACCTGTCTCCAAACAGTTGCAGTCCAACTCGGACAGACTGCAATCACACTCAGATTGGTGAAGCTTTGCAAATAATTGTAATCAAATTTAGAAATGCATACAGTTTGGCAACATGTTGCAATCACTTTGAGTCAGTTTGTATCGATGAGTACAACTCATCTGCAATGAGTCTCTTTGCAACAGAGGACTCAACTAAACTGGTTGCCAGTTGGTTAATTAAAAAAGCCTGAATTTCTGTGTATGTAGTTATCATTCAGTTATCACAGTGTATTATTAAATTGTGCACTATTACCAACCGATTGTATAATTAACCCCAACTGGTCGTGGTAGATGACTGCCCCTCCCTGAGCCTGGTTCTGCATGAGGTTTCTTCCTTCCCACTGTCACCAACTGCTTGCTCGCAGGATGTTGTTTTGACTGTTGGGTTTTCGCTGTAATTATTGTATGGTCTTTACCTTAAAATATAAAGTGCCTTGAGGTGACTGTTGTGATTTGGCGCTATATAAATAAAATTGAATTTAATTGAATAATTAATCTGCCAATGGAATACCCAACTTCAAATTCAGTTGCAAGCTGATAGCAAACTGATCCATTACTATTACTGTTTTATTACCATACTGACTCACCAAAGTGTCTTTGAAAATGGCAACTGACTGCAAGTGGTTGCAGAGCTGATCCCCATCTTCGAAGCAACCATTTCAGAGGTAACAAAATTGCAAGTTCATTGCACACAGTTGCCATAATTTTGGTTGTGCCATGGCTTTAACAACTATTTTTCCTAGTGTGACAGTGGCATTTGAGATTGCTGATGAATAACTGGCTACTTGTCATTATTTTTTAATACTGGCAATCGGGAAAAACAACGCATCTAATACAGCTTAAAAATAATAAATGTATGTAAATAATAAATGTGTGTAATAAATTGAATTACACACAAATTACACTCATATCCAGTGAATAACATTTAACCACATATAACAGAACAATTAAATATTTAGCATTAATTCAATTTATTACACACAAATTACACATATGAGTGTAATTTGTGTGTAATAAATTGAATTACACACAAATTACACTCATATCCAGTGAATAACATTTAACCACATATAACAGAACAATTAAATATTTAGCATTAATTAGCAAATGTTAGAATACAAACAGGTTTCCCTCAGATGGTGAACATGGCTAATATTATACCTTTTAATCATCGGTATGCTCCCATTACCATTATAAATATATCAGCATGGTAACAGTACCAGCTAAATGTAGTACCAGGCTGGACTCTGGGTATCTGGTCTTTCCTTGAAAACATGTGTCTCTGACCTTCCTCAACAAAAGCATTATTATAACAGTTATAACAGAAAATGATTAGATGTGCATTCATAATAAGTATTAGAAGCCCACATTCACTTCCACATTCACAACAGATGGCAAGCGCACACTTTACTGCAGTCCTGATTATTGTCCCTTTGAAGGAAAAGCGAGTCATCACTTTGCACTCTCTTGCTCCCACCACTTCCCTACTGTCATCTCCCACTGCACATTAAATGTATTAACATGAAAAGAGGACTGCATCATAGAAAATGCATTTCCTGCATCAGCACACACCTGTTTCACTTGACATCCATCTAAGTAAGACACAAAAAAGGGACAAAAAGGATTGAAAATAACCTTGAAGTATAATAGAGCTCATTTCAACACTTAACCTCCATCCATTTCGCTATCTCTCTACCTGCTACTTTTCATGTGTAGACTACCAGATGTGATACTTCTGATATTTATCTGTTTAGTTCAGCACTCACATGTACAATTAACAGTTACCGTGGATTGTAAATGTTCAATTCTACCGCAATCCCAGGAAGTGATAAATGATCATGAATGGTGTATTTAATACTGCAGAGTGTGAAGAGGAACTCTTAGTGTTGTATTTAGAAATTTAGCAGCTGTTGAAAATGCTTTTTGTGCTGTTTTACAACCAGGTATTGTAAAGGGATCTGTTTTTTCCTCAGCAGAGCTGGATAAAAAAAGGGAAGGGAATAAATGCAGCTAACAAGCACAGTTCTCAGAGCAACAATGTTTTGTCCGCAGCTTGGCAATACAAATGCCATTTCATTAGATGGAGAAGGTCAATTGTATCTATCACCCTTGTGGAGATAAATGAACAATTCTGTGGCAGCTAAAAGATCATCAATTGGTGAAAGACTAACATTGATCTAAAGAAAAAAGACAGACATGTAAGTGCCTAAAAACTAGCTGTTTCGTTAACAAAATTAGCCTCCAAGGCTGTAAATTCTAAGCCTTTAATTAGCATGCTAAATGAACATTTTTCTAAACTATTACACATAATTAGCAGGTGTCTGAAATTATTAAATGTAGATTATTCAATAATGCATCTATATTAATTAGCTAAGGGTGACCCATGAAGAAGTGTGTTTATAATGGTGTTACAGCTGTAGATGAGTGAATCCAAAAATATTGCTTAAAACTTTTTGAGTTTCATTTAATGCCAGACTTCTATTTTTGCTGATTATACAGCTTTTTATTACTGATACCTGGTTTATTCTGAGTGCTAACTCTCAATAAATATGTAAAAGCTAAATATACAGTATTTTCCCTCCAGGTATGCTCTTTAACCTAAACAAAGATGACATAGACACAAGCCAGTGTGAAATCTCTGAGGGAAGCCTAGTTGGGGAAAGTCGTCCCCCCAGTTGATGTTTGAATAATGCATGAAGGATCTGGAGACATCACTTAGAGATGCTGCCAATATCAGCTGGGGCTCAGCCCACCCCTGTGGCTGCTGCCCTTTACCACAACCTTTAAAAGGTGGATTCCCTTAATGCGGACGCAGTTGTTTTCTAAAATGCCCAAATGATAAGGATACAAATAATCTATTCAGTTGCCACATTAATGTGTGGTACCTTTTGTGTGAGGGACACAAGGACATAAAAAAAAAAAAAAGATTGAAGACTGATAATCTTATCTTTTTTTTCCCCAACTGTGTTTATGAGGTTTGACATTTTGAACGACGTTCTTTGGACCGATAATTTTTTTTGACCCACTAATGAAATTGTTGCTCCTTCTCTTTACTGCAAATGCTTTTTTAAGAGTTTTCTTTTCTTTTCTTTTCTTTCGTTTATCCACAGTGTTAACAGGCACTAATTTCATGTTCTGTGTCCCATGTAAGGCAAAACTGTATTTTAAAATCATAATGAAAAATACATATCATAAATTGTGAGAAACAGACAAGTTTTTAATTATCAGGATTAAATTATTGAGATCTGGGTTCTCGTCCTGCAAGGCAGGTCCCGTTACATTATCTGGAACTTTGTTGATCCTCAACAGATATGTTCAAATAAATCCATGTTGACAAATTCATGTGTTACTTGATATGTAGAAGTGTGCAAAAGTCTTGAGCCACTCCTCATTTCTTTATTTTCTTCATTTCTTTATTTTTCTTCCGAGGAGCCAGACTTGCATCCAACTCAGTGAATGAACCAGTGTTGCACCTACACATAACAGACAACTTGGAAAATGACCTGCACTGCACCTATTTCCCATTTTACTTGCAAAACAAAAAGAAATAAGAGGTGTCTTAAGACTTTTGCAAAATATTGTAGAGTACAAACTGAACATCTGGGAGACAAGCTTGGTTTCTGTATACACTGAATTATTTCAAACTAGAAACAGCATTCCCACTCTAATTTAAAAACTGTTAAAGTTGAATGTCATCTATTGCTGATACTAAAGTCCTCCATTTTTCTGTTTATGTAAATTTTAAAATTTTCTAAGGGATATGTTAGCCTTCATTCCTTCACTTATATTCTCAAAGTCAAGGCAAGTCTAATTGTTAAGAGAAATTAAAGCTAAGTTTCAAATAAATTTTAGCATTTAGCATCTCATTTAAATCAAAGGTCCTTGGAATCTGATTAATTTACCAACTATCTGAGGGAGATTCTGCTCTTTTGGGAAATGCTCAAAATGTTGTTTTGACAAACCTTGTGTTAGCAAGCTGAAGTTAACCCAGAGTATCTCAGATCAACAGCAGTAATACCTGGTGAAAGGTTGGTTGGTTGGTTGGTTGGTTGGTTGGTTGGTTGGTTGGTTGGTTGGTTGGTTGGTTGGTTGGTTGGTTGGTTGGTTGGTTGGTTGGTTTGACTGACTCATTTACTGATGAGATAGACAGAGCAAGTAACCCTAATGATGAAAACAGAGTGCATCTGCATCTAGAGCAATGATAGGTTACATCAGAACAATGCTAACTGCTTTCAAATATTCAGCTTGAGTTAAAATTAATACATTTTGTTGCTTCACTTGTGTAATGTGGTTTTCATGTGAATGGCATATACAGCTGCATTCTGACCTCTGAAAACACTGAGGAAATCCACAAAAGGAGCATAAAAACCTGTTGTGGGACAATGATTTTGTCAAACATTGTGCAAAAAAGTCCAAATAAATGTCTGCACTCTGTATATGAGATTACCCCTCGGTTAGCCACACCATCTTGTATCAGGAAGGTCACAATATCCATCACCTCTTTAAAGTTGTTGTATCTGTCTCTGTGTGAGTGCCTGATGAAAAACCTAAACTGTGTGAGGTCTATCAAACAGTCCACCATAAACTCTGGCTTCTGTGGGGAAGTGCAGCCATATTACATTTTTTTGACTGACAACAAATTCAAGACGTATTTGTGCACATGGTGAGCTCTGACTCTGCCTCATTAAGCAGTTTTTCTTATAGTCATTGATCAGACTTTCATATTGGGCAATAAGAACAGCTTCTGTTTAATAGAATATTAATAGTTATGACTCAAAATCCAAGCAGTATTATTTCTGAGAGAAAAAACATCCTTTAATCCACTGACAGATGTTAATGTCTGGTGTTTATTGCATAACAATCTGCTTGTTAATCAGTACTGTGAGATGTGACTGCATTAATGAGGGTTCAGCTATACCCTTTGTCACTTGTCAGCCGTTGTTTTTCCCAACTTTCTTTGACAGCTTTTAAAATAAAACAAGTGTTAATGTAGTTTTAATCTGGATCCACTTTTGCAACACAACAAATACTATAGTTTCCCTGTCTTGAAGGAATCTCATAGAAAGACATATGGGGAAAACTACGAATGTTAAAAATCAAATCTTCACAGTGTGCTTAAATCATCCCCAGGCTGTACAAAGAAACAGGGGGGTTTCATGCAGAATTTAAAAAAAATGCCTTTAAGCACCACCGTTTACTTTCCTTGACAGGTGCATGTTTGTTTTATTTCAAAAGGTTGTTTGTGGTTATGAGGCTCCTTTAAAAATAACTAAATCCCAAACCCTGTTTCCTACCATATGCTCCATTAATGGTGACCATCTTCTGACACCCCTTTTTACACTGACATCACTATATTGCTTGTCATCATCTCAGTGGAAAGTTTCCTGATGGCTATTCTGGAAACTGAGCAGAGTTAGGGTTAAGCACAAACTGTGTCTAAATTGGTCCAGCACTGTTTTTACTGAGCAGATGGATTCTGTGACAGCTGCTGTGCTTGTTGTATGCCTTAAATATTTCCTTGAGCCTTCAAGCCTCACATTCAACCCACAGCTGTGGCTTCCACCAAAAATCTGGAACCAAACAGCAGAGTGCAACATGGCAGGATTGATAAGAAGCACTACTATCGCTTGTTTTGAAAAATCTCCCTAGATAATATGAAACTAATTAATCATTTATTATTAAATGTAATAAGTAACAGCACAATATTACATTTTATGGTTGTTTGCTTAGACTTTATTGAGGCTTAATTCTGCAAGCAGTGAGCAAATAATAAAGCATTTTCTTCTTTAAGCAAATGCTGAGAAGAAGGAGAGATGTTGACAAGTTTGAAGTCATAGCTGAGGGAAGCAGTGCGGAGGATCTATTGGAATCACATTTGACAGTTCAACAGAGGCAGATGATTCCAGAGCTAAGGGGGGTGGGGGTTCATTATCTCCTAATTACATGAGATAGAGCGGAGGCTTACTGAGCTGGTGCAGGAAAACACCTGCAGACTCGAGTGTGTCTCCCCAGATTCCAGCGCCAAGCCTGTTAAAATGCTGCATGCAATCCGAACAGAGCAATTATGCCAGGCAGCTTTGGAGACAAGTAAATGAGACACTTAAACAGGAAGGTGGTGATGAATGTCATCAGCTGGGAACTGGGAAAATGCATCCAGCAAGTCAGCTCGGTATCTGAATAAACATCTGCTTTTTTCTCTTATTTTTTATGTTATTTATTTATTTTTGTCATTTTCATTGTTCCTCAGCCAAAACCTGATTGTCCACCAAATAGATTGAGCCACTGCAGTCATCACTGGAACCATCTGCTCTATGGTCATTGTCTTTGAGAAAGCGATAAACACATCTGGTGCAGAAACAGCTACCAAAAATGTGGGGAACCAGCCTGCAGCTCGGCTAGATGCCATGTTGCATGTTAAAGTAATATAAAAACTTTTCATCTAACGCATTCATACAGCAGGATCAGTTTCATGCTTTTGTGAGTGTCTGAGGCAGTGACAAGGGACAAGGATAATATCATTCGTTAGAGCTTGAAAGTCAGAGGGAAACGGCAATAAAGAGGCAGTTTCATCCAGATGTTGTTCTGTTAATGCAGCCAACCCTGACCAGAGAATAGAGTGTGTCAGAAATGGATTTCTGCCTGAAATGCCCGACTTTACCTGTATTACTCCTGCAGGGTGCTCTCTGGCTTCATAAGCAACAGCTGTGACAGTCTCTTCCCCTCTCTGCTACACACTCTAAGTCTTGGGGAAAAGGAGCACAAAAGCAGAGCATCTCAATCTGTGACTGACATGAAATAACTGACTCATCAGTTGTCAATTGCAATAGAGGCCACTAAGATTTATCTTTTTTTAAAAGGAGATCTAGTTATGATAGAGTCCACACAGTGACAGAATGATTCATCATCCACAAGTAAGATTGGAAGAACTAAGTTACCTGTACACAAAAGATTTTAAATTGAATTGCTGTGTCTCGTGTGGATATAGGCTCCCGTCACTAAATTGAGAGCAGCCTCTCCTCTACAATTGTAGCACAATGAAAACTAGTGGGCCATCTAGTGGGTAGCTGGGGCACAGCACTATTTTTTTCCAAGAATCCATAATGAGGAAACAAGTATCTGTGCACTCAACCAAGCTTTGCATTTATTTATGAGGCATTTCTATAAAGGAAGTATGTCTCTCTAAACATGAACAAATGATACAGCTGACTGATGGGAGGATGCAGAAGATGATTGCACAAGCAAAATTAGAACATGCAATTGCTGCGCTTTATCATATTCATAATGCTCTGAAATCATTTGAGCGTTTACTTGCACCTATCTGTCTTTGCTAAGTTAAAAGAGGAAGAACTGAACTGCTCTCTGGGGAATAGCTTTATTCGTCACAAAGAAATACTTGATTGGGTACCAACAGTCCATTACTTTGAGACACTGCGCAACCAGGTGACCACCAGCTGATAGTGTTTACAAGGTTGGGTAAGAGAATAAACTTCAGTCTTTTTTTTTTTTCGATTGCCAATAAATAGGAGCTATTGACATCAAAACTCCTACACTCAGGGGTTGTAAAGGTAATTTGTTTTGTTCATAGAGTTCACAGAGTGAAATTACATATCATGTCAGCACTGTAGATAAACATATCCTCTGCTACCAAATGGAATGCTCTTTGCTAAAGTACAGGAGTACAGAAACCTAAGCAAAGCAGCAGGAGATATCGAACACCAAGCACTATAATAGTGCACACTTTCTGTCTGATCTTCTTTTAAATATACATATCCACAGCAGATTTCATCCCATGAGACATTAATGGGAAACAGCAGACAGACCTGGGTCACAGGAACAGACAGAGGACCCGGTCTGCCCGGTGCATCCAATTAGCAATCATGGCAAAGCCTCAGCCCGGGGCTAATGGAAATGTAGATAAGATCCTATAGACAAATTGGAGGTAGGATATAATAAGGAACAGGCAGATGGAGACCAGGAGACTTAAGATGCTATCTGAGACACATCCTGCCTGGTCTTTCTTTTGCTGAGCAAGCATTAACAGCGGCCTTCACCCACAGCGCAAGATAATTATGTCATATAATAATAAATTACACTGGCCCGATTTCAGAGAATCATAGATAACGTTTGTCAGCACACCACTTGCTTTGTATGGCTTCCAATTTGGTTGAATCAAATAAAAACCCTGGCAGTGCAGAAGGTATTCACATGCGCGCCCCTTTTTCCTTCACAGGAGAAAGAAGAGTAATCAAAGAGGGGGCAGCCTCTTGGTGCCAACTCTTTTCCATTACAATGTGTGAATACAAGGCACTTTGGCACTCAAGTAAAGATGAAACTTTGCACTGTGTGTCTTGTGGAGAACTGTGTACATGCCATGTTAATTATTTTCTAATTACACAGTGAGCAGAATTTGGAGTATTGCATGTGGCTTGTTGTGGCGGGTTTGACTACAGGGCAGGAGGTAAAACATGCACCGTCCTGCTCGGCAGAGTTGATCACTGAGACCGATTCCCTGAGTGCAATAAAGCTGTGGGCAACTCAGCGGGGGGGGGGGGGGGGTGATTCAGGCTACATGAAGCTGTAGGTGATTTGTCAGTGCGGTTGAGAATGCGGGAATGTAAGTGAGTGGGTGGAGCAGCAATTGTGTGTGTCTGGATGTGAAGATGGTTTTCTCAGTATTTCATCACCTCGAATTATCCTTAGGATTTTTTTTTTTTGCTCTTTTTCTTCTAAGTAAAGGATCGTTTTCATTTTTATTGTAGGATGGTTTCTTGGGTATTTGCTTAGTTTGTACAAGAGTAAAGTCTGTATTAACCTAAAAAAAAAAAAAAAAAAGCAATCCTAGTCAGTTTGCTGTACATGTTGTTTTTTAATATTATGCTCGATTTAAAAAATGTGAATCTTAGCAGAGAGCCAGCTGCTCCCACCTGCCAATCAAAGCAGCCACACCTCTAACTTGAATAGATTTAACCCTGAATACAATTTAAATGAGTGAGCTTTAACCCTTGCATAATGTTCAGGTCAAATTTGATCCATTTTAACATTTAACCTTTGTACAGGTGCAGCAAATTTCTGTAAATTGTGGCTGTTCTGGGTCAAATTCGACCCATAGCTATTCCGATGGATTTTTAGATCCAGCAGTGTGAGTCAAATTGTGTTTTAAGGGACTCTTTAAACAGTGAAAATGTGGATGCCATGTTTGTGTGTATTTTTTACGAGACAGTGGTGACAGATTTCAAGGAGGCCCTTGGCACTGTCACAAGAACTGTCTGTGTTCCCAACACATTTGCCCAGCTTCCTGCAGAGACAGGCACCTGCTGGTCTTTGAAGGGCTGTGGAGGACTCTCCAAAAAGTCTAACAGTAAAACAACACTGGAGTGATCATATCTGCTGCACAAGGAAAACAGATCAGAGTTGGTCCATATACTGTAGCATATGGTGGTGCAGTGGTGATCCTTGTTGCCTCACAGCAAGAAGGTTCATGGTTAAAATCCCAGCCTGGGCCTTTCTGGGTGGAGTTTGCATGTTTTAGAATCAAAATTAGCATCCATTTATTCTGACGTTACTGAGATTAAACAAGCTGACAGTTAACTGAGTTTAAAGCAGAGCTCATACGATGTGTAGGGGTTCATGATTGTATAAAGCCATCAGAGCTCCCACTTCAGTGATTGTTGGAAATACGCACATGTGCAACACATGTAAGTTCACACTGAGTCCAAATAGATGTTTTTGCCTCCAAAAACAAGTGTTGTAAAAGCTAGAAAAATACACTCTCCCTGCTTTCTGAAACATTTATTAAGAATTAATCATCAATTTATTAATTTCAGGTAGGTTTTTTATACATTCTAAATAAATCTGCAGTTCAAAATTTGATATAGAAATTTATGAATGTGTACATGTCTATATGCTTAGGTTTTATGAGGAATTTATGAGCATTATGAGGAATTAATGAAATTATGAGGGAACTCTTGGCATGGGTCAAAAAATTGACCTGGACCATAGTGTGCAGGCATTAAATATGATCTGTATTAAGGCTTAAAAAGGGAGAGTATTTATGTCTGAAGAGCAGAACTGGTGCGTGTGCTATTTTTTTTTACACCAGTTCTGTATAAAATGTTTCACAGGGTTCATTAAATTAAATTAAAACACATCCACACCTACCAGCGCACTTTCAAAAGGGGAACTGTAAAATACCTTTCAGGAAAAGCACTTTAGGCCAGTCAGGATTTCCTTATCAAGCAGCACATACTTGTAATACTATACCCTCAGAATTAAGGAACATAGCATCTTGTACTTCCTGCTCCAAATCTCCAAAACAGTGGTTATTGTATAATTGAACAGTTTTCCATAATCTTAAATAGTGTTATTGTACGTCTCCGATTTCACTAATTGTTTTTATTAATAGTTAATGTGCTTTTGTTTATGCGAGTTTTTATAGGTGATTTTAATGTTTGGTGCTTAATGTGCCTTATGGGTATGTTGTTCAAATGCCTTTTTATGTTTGTTTCTTCTTAATTATCTATAAACACCTTCAACCTGCCAGGGACTGAAGGTGAAAATGTGTCTGTACAGCTAAATCTGGCATATTTATATGATGAATTTAAGTGCTTATGTTAATTAAAATGCATTTTCCCTTTTAAACGAACATAAAAATTTTTTTTTTTAAAAATGCTGATTATCACTGAGAGTGTGGTGGCAATTTTAACATGAGAATCTTCGAGGGCTGCTTCACTTTTGGAGCCAGCTTCAAAATGCCATTTGAGAAAATGCAGTTTCTGCTGCTTCTGCGTTGCCCCGGAGGTTGCTGCTTGACCTAAATGCAATGTTTGTTTTGTGATTATTAAGACACTGACCACCAGCCCCTATAGACGGCACCTGCACTGCATTTCCCTGCACAACAAGAAGCTTTTTTCTTTCAAGTGTATGTGAGAAACTGCAAAGCAAATGTGCCAAATTTGTTAGTGAAAGTTGAGTGTTACATTCGATGATGGTAATTAAACAATACTAATTAAGCTCCCTACATAAACAGCTAATTACCTTAACTCCAGCCTCTCTGAGATAAAGCAAAGTTGCTACACCATGAACAGCTGAGGTGAGGTGGAAAGATTAGCCAAGTTTTCCGGTTTGATGCAGCTTGCATATTCCAAACTCAGCAGCCCAGCTGCCTTATAATTAGAGAACATCACAGAGAAGATGCAGCTAAGGCAGATATTTACCTCAAGCAGCTTTTCATTTAGTCGTGTCTGAGCTGCATTCAAATCTTCTCCGAGACTCTTTGTTGCCAAGCAACATGAACCTGAGGTACTTTATGGCATTCTAGTTATAGAGTTTTCCCTTCAGGCTTTGACAATTCATATCTGAGATATACACTGACACGTCTATCTTTTGACCTCAACAAAGTCAATCTTTAAAATTAGAATCCTGCTTTGAGATGTGCCTCTGCTAGTGATGCACGACTAAGAGGGATTTTCTGGGATTCTCATATGGAATGTAATTTTTCCTTTATTCCCTGTAACTGGATATATAGGAAGAAGGAAAGGGGCTATGAAATTATGTTCGACAGAAGGTAAAAGCCAATAAAACCAGAAATCTTCAGAGTAGAAAATCACAGTCAAAATTCCCCACTCGTTTTATCCAATAAACACCAAAGGACAGCAGCTTCTAAGAAGAAAGAAAGAAAGAGATTTAGATTTTCCTCTTTTGCTGAACGTCTTGTTGCTTTCTACTGGCATGAGGTTTGCCACTAAACTTTAACTTCGAGAGTATGGCGGTGCACCAAGCTGACACGGACGTGGTTAAAGTGTGTGACTGTCTTCACAGAGAACTGTGCTGAAAAGTGACAGTTTGGCCAACACTCACTCTCACGGGGTGAAAGATGAACCAGAGCGGGCCTCTCACGTTGTTGGAAGCTGTCCAGATTAATTAGAAGACATCTGAGAATACAGAAAGCTGAGTTTGGCAGCCAGCTTCTCTTTCCCCCTCGTCTGACAGGGATGCCATCGTGAGTAGATATCTGTCTGGGGATCGTAGGGAGCAGGCGGACTGCATGATTTATCAGGGAAAAATTTTGCAGCCTACCTGCTGAATTTGTAAACAACATTGATCATTCTGACTTAGCTTTTACAAATGGCAGCAGTTTCCAAAAATGACAGATCATTACAATAAAGGTGCAGGAGCAGGAGGTTGCTAATATGTACTATGGCCTGGAGATAAACTCATATAGATTCTGAACAGCATCATTGATTTCCCATGCATCAAGAGGACCAAAACAGTTAGGTGAACAATACAGAACCTTACAATGGGGAAAGACTGGGGAACAAAGTGTTGAAAGAGAGATACTGGAACAAACCACAGCCACTGGGATAAAGACAGCACACAAACCTTTTGTGATTAAATAGAAACAGCTTCACTCTTTGTGGTTTATGGCACCAGCTTCATGACAAGCGTCTAGCCCACTGCGCTTCTGCTGAATTCTCTTCCCTGCATATCAACTCCTTCATCTTTGAATGTGGCATTTTAATACTGCATGGTGTTGAAGCACAAACTCATAACACAGTGTGCAAAGACATAAAGGCTGGTATTTTTGGTGTCTCTTTTGTGCTTCAGTGAGATTATTTGCTGAAGAAATATATTTTTCAGGTTTTGATTCAGCACAGAAAATGTGAATAGACTTGGACGCAGTCATATGGAATAGAATAAAAAGGAATAAATAGACCCTTTTTAAGTACAGTGCACCCACCCTTTAACAAAGCTGTAGAGCTTGAGAAGTAGGGCAATGCTGTTTCCCTTGCATGCAACCAAATGAACTGTAATTGCCTGGGGACCTGAAAATCAAATTCGAGGGTGCCGACAGGAAGGAAAAGCTCTTTCAGTGCTCTGATCAGCAGTGATGACTGGCAGGTCATTGTTAACATTCAGAAAACAAACAATTCCGCATAATGACCCTCAGTGCTCAAAAGGACCAACAAACACTGTGATGGGAGTCACCAGGGACCAATGATATAACAGTGTAGGAGCTGTCAGCAAGAGATTTAAGATAAATTCAATGCTGGAAACATTCTGGTTTGTTGCTACAAACAGGGAAGCATAATATTAAAACTTCACTCAGTGTGGATGAATGTGATACAGTGTATGTAAGTAGGTCACAGCATGGCAGAAGAATTCATTTATGGTTTATCAGGTCCCATTTGCTTTGTTGACCTTTCACTATTTAGATCTGTGTTGTAAAGTGTAAAACTCTTTTCTCATGAAGTGAACGCTTCCCACTCCATACAGATTCATGGTTCAAAAAGTTTCAGATTCTCGCTCCCACATCATACAAATACCTTGATGGACACCATGGGTCTGTCCCAAATTCCAAACAAGCGGGCACAGTCATGTGGAAAAATCCTGGAAAACAAGTTCTCCAATGTTCTTGGAATATCTTGCCAAGTACCTTGTCAGCTGCTGCCCCCCACCCCCACCCCCTTCACTGCATTTTACATGTACTAAACTAATTAACTATTAATAAGGGGATTCTTAAAGCATTCTCTCTTTACCTTCTGTGTCTAAAAATCTTCCAGAGCTTATCCCTCTGTATAAACTTTATATATTAGTGCAGCTGTAACCTCTGAGCCAATGCTGTATATTAAAGGCAATTACCATTTGGAGAAAAAAGCATGGCTCTTACCTGATCAGTAATATGGGAGCGCAAATACACTCAACACTGTGTGACTGGAACACTTTCCTTTTGTTCTTCAGTGGTTCTTTCAGGTATTTTAATTTGGACGATCATTTGTGTAAATCAAAAAAATAAAGATACTCAGAGTGAGTGTTATTTTCTTTTGTTTCTTTCAAGCCGCAGTTTCCAGAAGGCTAATTTGCCTTGCAGTCCATTTCTGCATCCGTCTAATAGATTTGATTATAGTGACTCCATTCACTTTGCTTTTTTTCCTTCAGTCCTGGGCCAAAATGCTCCAGGTGTGCCACTCCAGCAGTCAAATCAATCACATTTAAGCAAAAAAAGACTGCTGGCATTGGAGGTGTGGATTTACCTCGCCATTGTCTGCGATACTTTCCACATGTAACACGCAAATAAACAGAAACGTATTGCATTTATTTTCCTGAGCACTGCATCTGCTTACCTCTTCTGGAAAGTGCTTAAACATGTCACATTTGTTTCACTTAGCAAGGTGTTGTGTATGCAGTGCACATTTGGCAAAGGTAATGAGGCTCACTATGTTTGAGTTCATTTAGCTGCACTGACGTTTCTTCATAAATTTTAGATGTGACTGAAAAGCTACATGAACGATAAGGAGTCCCCGGTTGCCAGATATTTATAAGTGCTGGAAAAAAACACAGAAACAAAAGAGTCATTTTTAAAAATCATCCATCAGTGAGTCTGCAGTCCTTCATTCTGCCCACAGTGAGTTCATCCTCCAACTCCAAGTCCCACAGCAGCTCTTTTCAGCTAGTTACCTTCCTTCTGCCCAGACAAGCAAACTTAGTTCCCTCTCTCCCTCTGTTAGTGCAGAGACAAATGGCTCCTGTAAATTACCTAAACACACACTGCCAATAATGGCAGTGTAAGCATTGCAAGAATGATTCACTGTGAGTTAAATCAATCTACACAACACCGTTAGTGTGGAAAACTTTTCTGCAGTAAGCAGGATAACTTCTGCAATCTATTGTTCCCTCGGTGCTGTCATTCACTCCTGGATTTGACACACAGTAGCAGCGGCGGCAGAAAGATATCATGAGCTAGTTACTGTTAACTTCAATTTTCAGGTCCACACATCCTGTATTTGAATTTCTAGCAGTTATGTTCCCCTAAACTTTAGCAAATATTTTGTCTTGCATAAAAAGCAACAAAAAAAATTCAGTCAGAAGCAGATACTGTAATTAAAGAACAATAAAAAGGCAAAATAATTCACCCTAACAAGCACCTGTTCAACAAAATGTCTTATCCTATTTTATTTGTGTGCATTAAAATGTAATTTATAAGATATAGAGTCACAATCTGAGGTAAAGGAAAGGCTATGAAAAGTTCTCCCCCAGTTGGCCTCATCACATTTCAGGGTGTCCTCTGGAGTGGTTTCAGCAGGAACCTCCCTCACAGTCTCATCTACTCTAAGATAAATTGGCTGCCAACCAGCTGGTCTGGATCATTCTGGCCTAAATGAAGAGTGAGACAGAATAGACGGCCTTGTCAATTTGTTCCCAATATCCTGGCTCACAGTGCTCCCCGACCTGCCCGCTTCAATCCTCAACACGATTAAGAGAATCTCAATCCATGCAGAAAGGAGAGGAGCTATTAAAGCGATGTCGTGTCCCGACGTCCAGCTTTAATTATTCGCATATAAAAATTAAAACCCTGATATCTTGTACCAGCGATGTCAGGTAAGAGTCATTTATTAGACGCGAGAGAGTGACTTTATTATAGAGAAAACGTTCATGCGTGGTTTACTGCACAGTCACATACCTGTCACTTTTCCATTTCATTCAAATAAATGCTGCTGGGGCTCCTCCAACACTGCGTCTTCATTGCTTTATGCTCCTTTTGGAGACTTTATGGCGGTTTAGCAAATAGTGGCGGTGCCCAGACAGCGTTTAAAGCAGAAGAAATGAGTGCTATTTCACCACCAACAACTGTTATAAATGCTGACAATGTAATTTAAAGGCTTGCATAACCTTTGACAAAACAGTTTGGTGAGACAACATCTCCCCCAATAGCTTTGCTGACATTAGGAAAAACTATCTGCATTTACTTTGATTTGTGCAAAGCCATTTTTTGGACAAACCGCCTGTACCTAAAGATTAATGAACTAATCCAAGCTGTTCTCTTGTCCTCTCAGTGAATAAAGGAAGTAAATAATCATGACTGTGGGGGTCATTATGTTCTTAGCGTCTTAAGTCCTTCTGGACGCTGAGTTAAATGAAAGGGTTTTTATCTAAATTGCCGCTGATAAACACAAAACTATTTGAGGAAGCAAAAAAAAAAAAAGAGGCCCAAATGAATCAAGACAGAGAACCCTCTTGGACTGCAGCGTGTATCAGCGGCATTTACAGTAACCACTTGGGGTTTGTTGATGTTTCCAGTGAAGTCGTGTAATACTTCATTATAATGTGTTGCAAACCTTGTCTGCTTTTGTAACTTAGATGGAATTCCCCACGCTGCACCACATTGTCCGAGTGGCAAATGCGATCTGCAGGACTTCAAAATAAATTACGAGTAACTGCATGAAAATGCGGATCAACAGATGCATTTTGTTTCCATGTGCCAGCTAAGCGATATCTAATTGTATAAAATGAATGCAATTTTCCCATCATCTTTAATACAATCCAGGCAACGATACACCTCAAGATTTGAGTTTATATCCTAAGTGCACATTTGTATGATGAAAAAGAAATAAGAATTAAAATAGCCCGTTAACATCTAATTTGAATGCTTTTTGTTTCACAAGCTGTTCAATAATCTAATTCAGCCCAATTTACATGATTGCTTTTGCATGGCTTTTATCTTCCCAGCCAAAATTTCAAATAGAAATGAAACTCTTCCTTTCATTTCTATTTTTAAATAGGCTTGTCAATCAAACTGTGTAGGCGGGGATGTTAAGAGACGTTCACTTCTTGTTTATCCTGGTTAACTGAGCCTGGTAAGTTCCAAATGTTTTGATGCAAAGTGCCAAACAACCAGAAAGCTCAGCCAGAGGGGAGAATACAAAGAACTGATGGCAACAAGTAACAAGTGTTAATTTTGGGATTTAAGGTTTTTCTGCAACGAAGATGAAAAGACAAAATCTCTCATCACTGTTGTTTAGTCAGCATATTTAATCATAGATTGAGTTCTCTCATAATTCGCTGCACATTCACTAAACACGCTGTACAGTTTGAGGTCCTAATTCCACTGAGTGAAACAATTCAAAGACAAAACATGAACTAAATCAGAAGGTTGCACTAAAACAATATGCTGCTGTTTTGTAACAGTTCAGGCCGTGCAGGCTGGTACGGAGTCAAAGGTCAAGTTGAGGCAGTTGAGGCTTGGGTATATAAGTTATTTGCAACCAGCATCTAGATGTGTCATTTTACTGTGACCGTGCCTCATATGTGGTTAGCTTCACGGCTTCAAGGCTCTTGCTTCAAATCTCCTGGTGCTTATGCTGGAGCATTTCTGTGTGGCATTTCCACATTCGTCACGTGCCTGCAAAGGTTTCCACTGGATTCTCAAAAGGCATGCATGTTAGGTTCATTGATAATTCAAAACTGGACATAAGTGTTCATGCAAGTTAGATAAAGTACATACAGTAAGTGCATAGAATAAAGTGCTGTGTGAAAATGTGGCTTGTAGGCTAATGTGATTTGACTGGTCAGTCAGACTAGAAAAATGTTACATAAATCCAAGTCGATTCCAGGTGACAAGGCAAGGAGTATCTGTTATGTTATCTGCATTCTGCATTTTGCTATGTAGAAACTTAGAGCCAGTGTTGCTAGGGGATGTAGAGCACATAGATATCTACCAGTGGTAATTTAAGCTAATGGTAATCACAGGAGGGCCATATGCTCCTGTTAGTGGCACCAGACCCGGGGGAAATCTGGACCGGCAGCAAGTGGCATACAGCCTAGTGAGCGCTGTGTAGCCATTTATACAAAAACTGTGGATTAATAGAGAAGACACCAAAGTTAGCGTCTTGCCCAGACTGAAGCTCATTTATTTCTGAGCTGCAATAAATCCATTCACTCAACACAGACACAATCCAAATCAAATTAAACTAAAATATTTCACAAAATAAATAAATGATGTTACATAAAGCAAACTAAAAAGAAGTGGTGCCAGGCACAATAAACCCGCCCGCCGGTAGACGTTTTAGCTGATGTGAACGTTGTCCATCTCACAAACATGTCACTCTCCACACACTGACTCACCGAGATAACACATAGGTCCTATTTTTTATGCCCATAATTTTCCAATTTGTAAAAAGTTGAACTAAAATAACTTTTTTTAATGTTTATTTTATTTATCACTTGTGTACTGCCCCTGGGTGCAGCAATGAGTTTTATGTATAAAAAAAAAAAAAAAGTATCAGACCACAAACATAACTAAGTTTCTTTCCAAAGCAGGATCGGGAATGTCCGTGGCATACATCAGTCTATTCTCCCTGAGGACATGCTGATGGATGTTAAGATTCCCATTCATGCTTTGGAAAGAAACTTAGTTATGTTTGTGGTGAGATGCACATGTAGTAACCTGTTTTGTTGTAAACTGATTGGATGTACTTCAGGAATGAGACTTTTATTGCACAAAATAGTGCTGATTGCATCTTGGGGACATCTGCTTTTCCAACCATCCGGTGTACAGCCCCAACGAGGGGAAATCAAACAGAATGTCTGACTCAAACAGGCTCTCCTCCACACAGTCCTCATTTGCAAAGTGCTCTACAAACTTGAGCATTATGGCTAATAGCTGCATCTTCCCTTTTCAGTGCAGCTAGCGACTAAGAACCACTTACTGCTTAAGAGACAGCAAGCAGCAAAGTACACAGTATATCCTTGGTTCTTTAACTCATTGCTGCAGCCAGGGGCAAAACAAAAGTGACCCCCTTAGACTGTAAGTCTGTTAGCGGCAACCAACAAAGCAAACCTCATGATGTCACGTTTTGTACTGAAACAAGATGGCGCTACACATGCTCTAAAAAAATTAACTTTAAACACTTATTTCTTAAAGCTAGCTTCACAGACAGTTAAATCAATGACTGTTTTCAGAGCAGGGTTCCATGGTGCAAATTAGCCTTCATACATGTGTTTCATTTTACCTTTAATGCTGTTTTTCCAACCTACTGCACTCCTTCATCAGCAGATATCACTTTTTTTAAGAAAGTGATTTTTTTTTTTCAGCGCAGTTTGTCCTTCATGAATTTTCTCAATACAGTTGCGTGCAAAAAAAACATTATTAATATTTCATAATAACAATGATTTGAGAATAATGCAAAAATCTGTAGAGAGTTGTAGTTTACAGAGGAAAATATTTTCATGCAGGTAGCATCTAACCAGAGGTCACCACTTATTAAAACCCATTTCTACTCTGATCTTTTATGCTAAAGGCTAATTTCAGCCATTTTAAAATAAAACCAAAAAAAAAAAAAAAATCAACTTTCCCTACTGCTGTCTAGCTATGAATATGATTCTGTTCAGGTTTTAAGATATTAGTCTCTGAGATTTGTGTTTACCCTACGGCAATAGAGGTAAATTAAATTAAATTTGTGGTGTTCACAGCATAAAAAATAAAATAAAAAAAATATACCTGAATAATTCATCAGTTACTTTTCTTTCCAAAACCATCATCCTGGTAAGGCTGGATAATTCACAGAGCATACAGTCAACAATTTTCACAGTAGGGTCTATTTTGTGAATAATCCAGAGGAAAATGTTAGAATATGCTTACTGCGTTTTTGTACACCCAGGCACTGAAGAAAAAGCATTTCATTTTAACTCTCTGCATAAACTGGGATTTGGCAATATACTCTCCGAACCTGAGCTTGAAATGAGGATGAAAAATGCTTCTCAAAACAAAATGATGGAAATTTTAAATACACTCTGTGTTGGATGAGTGACTCATCTGCTGAAATAATTTTAAAAAATGAACTTGACTGCATCATTTATATTGAATTCATTTCATTTTAAAATGCATCTATCCACAGACAAGCCAAACAATGAGCCCTTTTGTATTATTGAAAGGCAGTTTCTCCATTGGGTACAATGCACTTGATTCAGCCTGCACAGCACAGCAGTGAGGTGTTTTTAGGTGTTTAGACATTTTAGTAATTCAGCAACATTTTTAAAGCAACATAACCTGTAAAAATGGCACGTGTGCTTAATTGCGATGTGATCGTGCGTTTTAAAATGTCAAACTGTGTATTATAATCAACCTGGTCAATCAGGAAAGCTGCCACCTTTCCTCGTTTACTTGTGCACAGCAACTTCCCAAATTTTGTGGCTCACAGTTTGACACAATTTCTATCAGGTATACCTAACAGAAACTGCACAAACAAACAGAAGCCTATAAGTAACGCACTGTGATAATTTTCCTAAAATGTGGCTCTGTTTTTGTCTTTTGTTGCAGAACTGGTTAATTAAATCATCCCACTGCCTCATAACCTTTTCTTTTAAAATATGAGTGGAAATTATGGAAACCGATAGACAACAACAGATAACAGTGGGCTCTGTGACAAGTGCATATATCTTCTGTCACTCTTTAGTAATAGTGACAGATGATCACAATAAGTGCTTTACAAATGGAGTGCCATAATAAATTACTATATCTGAATGCTATCCACATGGATCTGTGTATATAAATTCCAACTACTTTGACTGGGATCAGTAATCTGTGGGACAATCCATCTGTGTAATTGCACATGTGTTTCCACTAGATGGCCCTTGCACCCAGCTGTGCTGCCTCTTTAGGATTTTTATTCATTAACACTTGATCTCATTACCATTTAATTCCTGCCCCAGCCAAGAAAAACAAAAGCCACTAATATGCAATGCTTCCACAGAGTTCATATTTGAACTCAAAGGCTGATGACCAATGAGAAAAATAATTAGAAAATGAATTAGAAAACCCAGAACTTACAGACCAATAGTCAGTTTTGTGAACATTAATTTCTTGGGTTTATTTATTCTGCAGTGTTTCTTCTTGGCTTATATGCGCTGTACTGCACTAATACTTCTATACTCATTGGGCTCTCCCTTCAAAGGCGTCAATTAATTATTCAGAGTCTAAATGGTTTCAATTATGCAAAATTATGCACAAGTACAATGTTTAAAAGAAAAAAAACAAAAGTTCAAACTGTGCTTCCACAAACACCACAAAAATAGATATTAAGTCAGAAATATCTCTCCTCACTGAAAACAACAAGTGATACGTAGAGTACAATGTGTTCTCCCCAATTTGAGGAAGTGGTTTGCTCACCAGACAGTGTCACACGCAATCCTCTTTTAACACTCGAAATTGAAATGATTTTGCTAAGCAACCTGAAGCAAAACAAACTGCAACACAGCTGCATTTTTTTCTGCCCATATGTGCAGTGGGCAACAAGTTCAATGCACCAAAATCTAAGAAAAATTCTTTGCAGGATGGGAGATGTCAGTCACTTTCTCATGCTGGATATAAACTGCTCTCTCTGCAATGATGGATTTCCCTCCCAAGACCTCTCATAAACATCTCAGAGCTAAATGCCTTTTTTTTTCCCTGCCTCACATGACAGCCCTGCTCCTGCTCACAATATTACATGGTTTCTTTTGTTTCTTCTGGAAGCGCGGTACTCTGAGATTCTTCCACACCAGCCCACGGGGGGGATACTGGGTGTCAGAGGACTGCACAGCATTGATATGGCTTCAAGGCACAAGCTAAGCAGCACTGGTAGAGCTGGTACCATTTCTCTTGGTAATTTATGGTCCAGAAACAATGAAAAACAACAACAAAAAAAATAATAGCAACATAAAGGCTGAATACTCTTCTAAAGGAAACAGTAGACGGCTCAGTGAGTGAGAGGAGGAGAATACCTGGGTGGGGGTAATTTGTCCAAAGCCAAAGAGTCAGCGACCAGAGGGCAGGGTGGGAGTGGGAGTGTATGCAGGTGGTGTGTGTGGGCTGTCCGGCCTTCATCTTTGCTGGGTCAGTTTACCTCTCAGTCCCCACACGCTGACCCTTTAATATGGGCTGTATCTCCTCTCCTTTCACCCTGGCTTTTATGGCCCCATGTAAATCTCTCTGTGGTAACACAAGCTTGTCAGGCCTCCTCTAGCCCCTTTCTTTTCAACACATTTATCCTCCTGGAGAATTCAAAGAGGCACTGCGGCAGGGAGCTGGTATGTGGGCCTATTTGACTTGAAATAGATTGAAAAAGACTGGGGGATGATCAAAAAGGAGAAAGTCCGAAGCGAAACCTTAGACATGGGAACGGCTGGACACTCAAGTGGGCAAGAAAGCCCCGCTCAGATGAAAGGCAGTCGTCCATCAATAAGTCATTAAAGCAGACATGTACACCCATAAAAAAAGAACACTGACAATCACAGTCGTCTCCGACTCAAGTGTGAGCACACACGGAGGGGGATTGCAAGGTGAGACTGATGTTTGCCTTGAAATTCATAAAAGATTAAATAAAAATTGAGGAAAAAGTCAAATGAGGAAGTGGTGAGCTCCATCTGGTGGATTTTGTTTTGATGGCCCTGGCTGCCCTTAATTCACTCTGCATGTGATGGGGGAAACACCTAGCAACCCGTGGGCTTTCTATTTGTAATAACGCTCTGTTGCAGCAGGGAAATGTCAGTGCAAGGAGGTCACTAACTGCTCAGACAGGATTCCCTTTTACAATGTAATGTTTGGCTGTAAAATACCACCCGGAGCAGTCTGTCAGCTTTACATCTTTAGAACCTGTTTGTGTTCTATTTATAGAAAAGGAGAAGAACATGGATGAATTAACAAACAAAAACGCAGAAATCATGACAGTTTTCTCCAGCTGGTGTATATGTGTGGTGTCTTTGAGCATGACCCTCTGAGGGAAAAGTGAGGCAGCCACCTTTAAAGCCCTATAATTTTATCACTTGTGTTGCAAACAGGCATCTGTGACCATGATCTGTCTTAGTTAACCAATAAGAGATATAATAGCCTGACGGGGGTCACCCCAGCACTCACTCATGTTGCTAATGTCACACGTTGAAACCAGGAAGCTTCTGGAGGGAAGCATATAACAAAATTTACTAGGCAATAAATTCTGCTGCTTTGGAGAGTTTAGTGGCAGCACCGTGTTACGTTTTATGCCATAAAATCTGTGCGCTGGGAGAGTAAAACTGCTGCAAAGGTTAGGAGGTTACTACCATAAAAGCACATTTCCTGATGTTTCATAGCTGATATAATTGCATTTTTGCAGCCATTTCAGTAATAATGTGTGATATCAACCTCAGGACGCCTTAATAATTTAAATAGGTCTGTAGCTGCAGAGTGTTGTTCATATCACCTTTCCAAATTGCTTTGTATTTTCCCAGTGAAACTGCCACGAGGTGTTATGCATCACCTCAAAATTACAGAGGAATAAGTGTACTCAATAAGCTTGTGGATTGAATCCTAATCATCTAGACTTTAGCTCTAAGCCAAGTAATGATTTGGAATCGCTTTGTTGCAATTATTGTGTAAAATACTCAGGACCAAACAAAGTCATTTACAAAGGTTTTCCCCTTTCAGGCATTAGGTGTGGGTCACTTTAACTGCTTATTCTAAGGTCTTCTGTGCTTGTTAGGGCTTTAATGAGTTGGAATTCCCTGAACAAATACTGGGAAGAGGTCACGCAGCTCTTCTTTCCCTCTTTCACCGCGGGGTCAGTTTTCTTTGTTTTGTTTGAAGGGTCCTTAACATAAAATTTTGACACAGCAGCCTAATTCTAATTTAGGGGTCGCAATTAGCCCAAACCTTAAAGCTTTAAAAGTCTCTGCTGTCAACTGTGTTCCTTGGAAAACAGTGGACCAATTAATAATATAAACCAGCTTAGCAGCAATAGCTCTTTGTCTGTACAGTATTATACAAATGTACTGTTTTTAACAATACTCAGTTTAGTTGTGCTATTTTATTGAGAGCAAAAAGAAAACTCTTCTTTGTTCTGGAAGCTCCATTCAGCATTACGGAGCTCCCTCCCTCTCCCTCTCTATTAAATGTGTTTTGGCTTAGTTTGAGGCTTACACATCCTATTGTAAGTGCATTAAAATTCATAATTGGGCGTGCTGTCGGAGATTTGACACGTCGTAAATGTTTACAAATCCAACAGCTGTCCAAATGTAAGCGTAAAAGTTGAGGTTTGATTGGAGACAACGTGGCTCCATAAAATTAGAGTGTGTGGTGTACAATATGGAAACATGTTAACAGAAGTATCTGAAATGACGCAGTGAGATACTTGAGTTGGTTGTGGTGTGGATGTAAACTTAGAATGTTTTTTTTATTAAATTTTGTCTATGTATCACTTTTCTTTGCACTCTGAGGTTGTGATTGTCTAATTACTGTTTTTGTTTCGTGTGACTGCCACATCTTGAGTTTCTGTGAACGTATGAATGCACAATTTGTTCTCTCATTTCTTTTGCAGGAAGTTTTGCTCTAAATAAGACTGAATGAAACCAGAAATACTCTTGAAGAACAGGTGGAACAGACAGCTGCTTCAGGGGGCAGTGGAGGAATTTCTGTGGCTCTGACGTTTTCATGACTACCACCTGAGACACTGAAATGCTAACTCTGGGTACATGAATGCAGAATGATGGACAGAGCTCTTCTATCCACATTAGTTTGGGCATGGGATGAGTGTGTTAAGTGAATGCATCATAAAGGAGTGACAGTAGTACAGCACATGTAGCTGGTCTTTCCCTGCCTTGCGAGCAGCTAATGGTGCAGAGAGCATATCCCGCTGGGGGGGACAAACACTATGGCTCTGCTACATTGCCAGATGTGCTGTCAGCTCTGTATTGTCAGCAGCAACAAAGCACACACCAGGCTCAGTGGTCGTAGGGTATTCACATTCAGAGTGAGATGCGCTGCCATTTACATTTATGCTGCTTGCACCTGCTCGCCCACTCTGAGCAATATAAAAGTGCCATTTATTCTTATACTCAGCATTTAAGGCTTATTTTTCTCAAAAACAAGCAAGTGTAAAATTCCACATTCGTCTTGTGCACTTCCCCTATTTGAAAAATTTATAGGAAATTTGTGTAACAGGCTTGATAGAATCTAGCAAAAAGGCTATATTAGAATCTAGAAAATTAGAATCTTTTAATTTTCTCAAATAAGTTGATTTGTACTTGAACTGGTAAAAAGGAACCCTTTGCACTGGTTTTATTTTTGCTGTGAAATGCAATTACCCATCCACAAATAAAAAGAATGAAATGAGACATGTACTACATACTAACATACACAGAAACAAGCGTGAACACACCACATATACACAGACATGACACGCCCAAGGGCGCACTCACAGACAGGCACACAAAGAAACATAAATACTAACACACACACACACCCATTACTGCAGAAGGATCGGCCATCTGCCCCCAGCAGCAGCAACACAATGACCAGATCAGTGGAGTCCACTAATGAGCAAGCCTTTTCTGCTGTTAAAAATTCATTCAGTGTCTCTTGCTGTCAAACAACCAACAGGCTCTATAACCAAAAACCAGGGTTCATCTGAGGAGGCTGCTCTGCTTGGTTCAAAAGCACCAGCTCAATTGCTATAGTGCTGATGACTTAATCACCTGTGGCTGTTTTCTTTTGTCCAAAAGGTCAACTTTCCTCTGACTAAGATATAAAACCGTTTGTTGCGTAAAAATTCGTGGCACAACGCTCTGCACCCACGTCAACAAAACAGACCTGGTGTTTTGACACAGTCTGACGCCAGCGAGGTAGAGTGAGGCGACAGAAACTAGGCTCACTCATATTTTCAAACCTCTCACGCAATCTGAGATGAGGGAAGTGCGACTCTAGCAGAATAGGACAACTGCAATGTCTCGTGATCCGTGGCAGAGTGAGGGTGGGGGTGGGTGGGAGGTTATTGATCTAACTGTGGACATCTGTGGCATCTATCAGGAGACCTGTCAGTCGTAAGAGAGAGGAAGCGAGGGTACAGTGGAGTGGTTTTCTGTGTGTACGTGTGATGCAGAGGGCAGACAACAATAGCAAGACAAACAGGTTCACTAAAAGTTCACCCTGTTTTTCTGCACGTCTGACATAAGCAACTTGTTTTTGTTTCGCTTGGTCCTCTTTCTGTTTATTTCTCTCTCTGTGCAGGCCTGTCTCGTCTCCTCCCACTCGTCACACAGAACACTGAAAGTTAAAGGCTTTACTTATGCACAAGGTGTACTGGACCAAAAAAAAAAAAATGAAAAGAAAAGAAAAGAAAAGAAAAAGGAAGGGGAGGGAAGAAAAAAATGCACCAGCAAAAGAGATAAGCGGTGCTTCTGTAGCTATCATTTAATTATCAAGGCAGTGAAAAATGGCTTTGAAAGGGCCAAAAATAATAAACGATGCAGACTAAACTAGTTTCAAATTGTTTGCAAGCTAAGCTGCTGGCTGGCAAAACATTTTGTCCGGACATTTGCTTGCAGTTTGAAGACCATCTGTTTACGCAAAAGAAAACATAACACGAGTAAACTGCCGTACCGACTTTCCTCACTGCAGATCAATTCGATAAGTTTCCTCTGTGGATAAGTGTGGGTTAGATATACAAATGTTTTGAGAGTTTCAAAGAACAGAAGAGAGACAAGTCGAAGATGGATCAGAGGAGCCGTGAGAGTTATGCATTATATAAGCAAACATAAAATAGATTCTTTTAAAAACTTGATTTATGACATCTTGTTGCCGCAAGTGTTACAAAGCCAGTGTACTATCATTATCTATGTAGGAGAAAAAGAAAAGCCCTGCAGAGGATTTAGAAGCTTGATGATGGAAAAAAACGATCTTTCTTAGTGTATTATGATGGCAGCCGCCGGGCTTTCAAATGCAGTAAATGTTATGAATCATGGAGAATGAGAAATAAGAAAAAGTTGATGTGCTTGGCATACCAGGATGAAATGCAGTAGGTGTTGCGTGAGTCACCATTACCGGAGCTCTGTTGGAGGCCACATACATGGTGAGTAAGATTAATAATACGTCTGAACAAGAGAAAGGTGAGTAAGATCAACTTACAGGTGCTGGAGAAAGGTTGTTTACCTTTGCATTTCATGCTATCAGAGGGCAGGATTATACTCAAAGCATAAGGTTCTCTTAAGAGATCAACATCTTACATGATAAAGTGCTGATCTGATTATAACCACTTAATAATCCTTATTGCCAACTCAGATGTAACCAAGATATTTGCTCAATAATAATGAAATACCATAAGTCATAACTTAGAAATAACTTGGGAGGCCCTCTCTTCTCACAGCAAGAGTGTTAGAAGCCACTGGAGCCTTGGAGTCTGCATGCTCTCCCTTTACCTGCATGGATTCTCTCTAAATACTCTGGCTTCTTCTCATAGTCTTGCATGTCTTTGGACAGCCCTGGCTCTGTCTACAGATATGCATGTTAAGTTAATTGGTTATAGGTGTGATTTATGAGCATGAATAATTGTTTGTCTGTCTGTCGATAGATGGGCCAACACAGACAGACAGACACCCATCCAAGGAGTCCCCCGCCTTTCACTGAATGACAGCTGGGACAGGCTCCAGCACTGCTTCCACTCTGACTTGGATAAGTGCTCAAGGGAATGAATGGCTAGATGGTTTGACATGTAGGTAAATAAAATTTCTTTCTGCAGAAAGATAAATGAACAAATAAATGATTAAATCAATAACACTCTTGTGTCTATGCCCTCCCGCCAAACATAGTTGAAACAATGATGTCAAAACTGGCCGTGGAATAATGACAAAAAGTCAGTCGCAGATAAACACGTTGATGTTGTTCCCACGTATGATAGAGGTCCAGTCAGACAAAGCCAGCACTATTGATGCAATTGTTGCAATGAAGAAATGAAATGCATATGTCTTTGTTTTGTTTCATTTTGTTCAAACTGATAAAAGAACGACCCAAAACCATTTTTGAACACCATTGTTTTTCTTGCTGGAAAGACTAACAAGGACGTCCAATTGGCGTTCATCATGTCAAGTCAACGGGCAGACGTACGTGTCTGATGTCAGCACAACTTTCATTTTGGAACTATTTTTCAGCCAAGACAAGACATCAAGCAACAGCAGCCGGCTGATGGTTATTCAACCTGAAAATTGCACCTAAAGGGCAATTAGTCGAGGTTAGCATGACAGCTTGAAGCAGTGGGAAATTCTAGCCTGGCTCTGTCCAGTGATTAAAATAAATAAAAACCTAACACTCCCTCTAAAGCTGAGTTACTGACACATCAAATACTGTTAGAGTGAACAACTGTGGAGCACGCTGCTCGTTATTAAGGTCAGTTACCTGGGGGGGCTCAAGATTGAGGTGATTATTCTCTATAGGTCACTAAGAGCAGTCCTTTTCACATGGATTGCATTCAGTTCTTACTTACAGCCATCAATTTAAAGTGCGTGCACCAATGATTAATGCATTGGAATTTGTCAAGATTTTGCTGATATTCTGCAAACAAATTTAAAACTCATGTCATTTCAGTGCTTTAAGCCCATATCTTGGCATTTTGGTCTAACAGAGAAGAAGAATTCAAATAATTTTCTTATAAAGATTAGCAATAAATGTTTGACAAACACCACTTAACATGTTTTATTTAAGTAAATTGTCTTAAGTACAGCAGTGAGACAAGTTGCTATGTAAAAACAGGAAGATTTGTACATTTTGTGTGGGCAATGCAGTTTTTAGGAGGATAATGCTCCCCAAAAATGTGTTGGTCCAGCATCAAAAATCAGTAAAGACACTTTATCAGGTTTATTTTCATAGAATTTTAACAATAGTGCTTGTGTCACTTGTATGTAAACCTGTAGACTCTTTATATTGTTATATTGTCTTCCATGGTTTATGCAGTAGATTAAAAAAAAGGCAAAAGACGTGACCTTCAAGGTTCTCTGTAAAACATTTTTGAAAAATGAATGTCACATGTAATCTTGTGACATTCTCCGGAGAGGACATGGAAAGGTTTTTTATGAAGAAATGGGAAGTGATGTTTTTGTTTATTAACATCATATGGTTGAGAAATGTGTGAGACTGCAATACCACATCAGCACTTTTACTCCCAACAAACAAAGCCACAAATTTAACCAGAAAATGCCAAGTCATAGACATGAGACGTGTTTCAAATAAATGACATAATCATCTCTGAAGTTTAAAAGTGTCCTACGTGACAAATCTTAAAACCTTATGGTGATACTTGAAAAGAACTTCTTCTCTACAGCGGTCTGTCTCAGCATCCAATATTCAAAGTCACCTAATTTTGTCAGATAACATATATAACCAGATGGAAGGCTCCCCGGAGGGAGAGGGGCCCTCATTAATTCTATTATGCTGTGTCTACACACACACACAGACACACACACGCATCAGCCTTAGACATAAGCAGCTTGTTGATACCATAGAGAGTAGTTCTTACAGATCTAAAGCTGCCCTGAAGGAAAGAAGCCGTGATGGATCACGCATTGATTTGATTTAAAGTGAGGGTGAAAGCCGATGTCCATGCCCTCTGCCAGAGAGGTGAACCATGATTGAGCAATGGCTGTCCAGAGGGTTCACTCAGGAAACTGTAAGTGGACAGGCTGGACCTGCTGCCAACAATCACCTTTTGTACAAATCAGCTGGAAATGAATTGTTGATTCACAGAGTGGAACAATAAGCGAATTCCAGCTGCAAGCTATTTCACCACACCATCTCTGAGGTGTCACTTCTTGGAGACAAACAGAAAAAATTTTATTATTTTTTTTTAATTGGCAGCCATTAAATATTCAGTGTTTCACATGCAAGGAATGTGCCCAACCCTTACCTGAGATTCTTCTGTTTACACATAATAAAAATTCTGGTGCTGGCTGGGTTACTCGTCTAACGTCTTTTCCACCTACACACAGCGGTGAATCACGGCTTTGAAATCGAAATCTATGTCCTTATCAGCAGTGAAGAGTAAAAGAAAATGCCCACCACACTGAGAGCTGTTGTCTCTTTTGTTCATTTTTCGCACAAAATAGATAAGCTTGTCACACAGAGCTTGCACTGTTGGAAATAGAATTCAAGTCATTTTGTTATAAAGACAAGCAATAAATGTTTGACAAACACCACTTAGCACATTTTATTTAAGTAAATGGTCGTAAGTAGAGCAGTGTAACAAAGTGCTATGTAAATGCTATATATATATATATATATATATATATATATATATATATATATATATATATATATATATATATATATATATATATATATATATATATATATATATATATATATATAATGCACAGTGTATCAGTATGATTATCTATAACTTTTACCATTTACCAGCATTAACTGCATACCATCACATCTTATGATCTTCATAATCTAACATCTAAATCCTAAAGGTGAAGCAAAGAAATTTGGTTACAGTCACTACAAAGCACAAAAATTCCCTCTTGCATTTCAGTGACGTAGAAGCATTCAGCAAAGTGGCAGTAAATAGGAATGATGTGGTTCCACAGAAATGTATGAAGCACTATTGTAGCTGAGCGTATTTTCATTTCACTGCTCGTTGTTTACTTGACGCGTTTCATTTCTGAAACACGCCGTGTTGTTACTCTCATTTCTGCCAGTTGTCAAAAGCTTTTACTGTTCGACATACTTCAGGGAAACCCCTGTGATACACAGGAACTGATGTGATTTGCAGCTGCAATTAGGCTAAAATAAACAGAAGATAAAACAAATGCTTGAAGAAAACAAGACTAAAGAATGTCTGTACTTTCCATAGAGCTTGACTGACTGATAATAACATTGGAAACCTAGTGAAGAGTTCCTTAGCAGCCAAGAGTGGGACAAAATAAACACAGAGATTTAATAGACTATCACGTGAAAAAAAGTCGAGTGTGGAGTTTTCCAGTAGAGTCCAATAAACACTTCAAAATACACAAGGTTTATCTAGGTACAAGACAAAAGTAAACAGTGAATCACAGCAAGACATGACACCAACCGAAACACACATCCTGCCTCACTGTCATACAGATGTTATTGATGATAACCCAGAAGCTTTGTTGACACCCCTGATAATGACACTTTCTGCCACCTGCCTGGGGGCAGTCCTTTCTGGCCACCACAGCTCAAAGCAAATATCTAAGTGTCTCACTGCTTGACAGATAATAATCAGTCTAAACAATATGAGTTCAGAGGAACTTGCTTCCACCTGGGGCCTGAAAAACCTCTGTCTGTCTCCAGAAAAGCAACATTTTATCACATCCTGCTCTTCAAGCTCATGTGCAGTATTGACCTGTTACTAATAATTCACTGCTGTTTGTCAGAAGAAAATGTATTTTGACCACGCGGACCCTCTAACACTGAGGGGAGAGCAGATTAAAATTTTCAAAAAATAAAAAAGAGAGCAAGCACTAAAACAAACATCATCTGTCATATCCTGATCCATAGCCTTCCTGTGGGAATGCGGTGCTATTTGTATGCTGATAAAGTGACCAGTACCTATCCTATATCCTGTCATATACAATTCTGAAGCATGGTACTGCTAAATAATCAAAGTCCAAAGACCGGATGCTGGTCTAGGCACAGCAAATCCAGATGTATTATTTACTCTTTACTTTTGTTTACACAAAAACACAATAATCCTCACAGATTTGGAGCAGTAGGTGGCCGGGGAGGCCCACTATCAGTGGAGGGATCTGTGGTCTTTGCAGTTTTTAGAAAAGAAAAGAATTCAATTGTGCTGAGAAAATAAACCCAAAGGCAGCTGAGCACAAAGATCCTTGACTCCCAAGCGAGCACCTTTAGGAATCAACCGAAGAGTTGGTTTGAGGAGGAAACTATCATAGGGCCGAGGGAGTCCTGAGGGTTGGTATGTTTAGCTATAAATTCTGTTTTTTTTTTTTTTAATTCACAAGGGGCATGCCCAGTCTGCTTTAGTACAAACATGAGTAGAAACAGTGTATGACTCCTTTCAATAACAATATGGTGCTTCTTTCTGAAATAATACACATTTCAAAGTAAGTGCTTCCTTTGTTTCCATATCCTTAGTATTAGCTGAAAAGCTTTGACATCACCAGCACTATGGAAAACACTCAACAATTTCCCCCATGTTTATTTCAGGTGAAACAGGAAAATTGGCACATCATTGGTATTGCTTCACAAGAGGCTCCAATGTGATCGGGAGACTGTGACTCATAAAGTGAGAATGAAATCAGAAAAACAAAAATTTTTTGTTTTTTTAAAACCCACTGCCCTTTCCTGGAGACAGCAGGAAAAAGAACATAAAACAATTATTTGCTTTGTGTTAGCTTCAAGCAGTTAGTGTAGACAGTGTCATTTTTAAGACAGGGTTGTACCATGTGGGCAATGAAGCATCCCTCTGGCCAGTGCTGATATATATTCCTCCAGTGGCGCTTTGTTCTGGTCTGGTGCTGGACACTCGCGCAAGACCTGGGAGTAATGTCACTCATCACAGGAACCTCCGTCCGCTGATACACAAATCCACCTTGTCAGTTTTCCATCACTGGGTTTAAATAATGAATGAAGCCCGTCTTCTTGTGCTGAGTGCTGCTATAAATCAGCACTAAAAGCAAACTGCCAAAGGCAATACAATAGGTTTTACGCATACACAGCCTCTGTGGAAAGGTTAAATGTTTTGTTTTCCCAGAATAATCTGACACTTGGTGATGCTTAAGCTTTGCTATGTTTAGTCTGGTGTTGGCCAGCAAAATTGAATGTCATTTGCTTCACATTTTGCAAATAGACTTTTTTGTGCTTTACCTTTTTTTCTGAAATATTGCAGCACAATGACTAAAAAGCTCCAGCTTTGATTTAAAATTGTGAACAAGCCATTTTGTTTTATGATGTGTGACCTAATTAGTTGCAAATTGTGATAGATTAAAAGTGTAATAGGCTAAAAAAAAAAAATAAACGTGTGCTGGCCAGTGTTTGAGATAAACTGCTGCTAGCATGTAATTTAAAAACAAAAAGATTCTCCTACAACACTTTTGTGGGCATGCAGCAGTGAGTAGCACAGGAGTAGCAGTTGAAAAGGCAGTCTGGCATGGCATCAGGTTTATTCCCTCTTTCCTTTCTGCGGTCACTCGACCCTGGAAAGCTTATCTACTGTCATCTGTCCTATTGTTTCTGCTATCTGAGGTGATCAGGGCTGAGCTGAGCCTCTGTTCACATTTGAGCCCCCCACCCATATCCATGCAGGCCAGATGGAGGACCTTCACCTGCAGGGACCCTGAAAGAACACTTGCTGTGATCTTCTGTGGTATATAAATGGAAAGAGGGCTCCCCCTCAGCGTCTGGAGGAAAAAAGTAACTCAGGGAACTCGTTCGGAAAATGATTTACATTTCTACTACGGCAGGTCTCTGATGTGCTGAGGCAGTAGCTGTTATATAACCTTGTGTCTAAAAATAAAAAAAAAAAACAAAAACCTTGAAAAGAACAGGGTCTTAAATGAATATTAAATGCAAATTAACTGGTTTTAATCATCCACACAAGCAAATTAGAGATTTTTTTAATATTTAACGTTCTTCCACTCATGACAGATAAACTCCACTATAGGCACCGGCAACTTTTTTTTTTAATAGTATTTTAACACTGTTGCAAGGCAAAACCACAGTGGAGACGTTGGTGAAAAAGGAAAAGGAACACTGGTTGCACTTATCATGGACTCATAGAAAACACCCTTCCTATGTAAAAACTGGCTGCATTTCTCAAGCGGCTGTAACTTGCTTTGGATCTGCGCCACATGTGGATAAATTTCTCTTCTAACTGCTTGAGGGCAGTGTCAACCATTTCACTTTTTATTGGTTCGTGCCCTTGTGTCTAATTCTGCAGGGACTCCATGTCAGGACAGGCAGCAGCAGGATTCGGGGTAATCAGCGTGAAAATGTGCTGGAGTAAAAATTGCCTGCTTCCAGTTGTCGCCCACCAACGTTGTCAGACCAGTGGCTGAGGAGTAAGCTTGTTAGTATCATGTAGGAAATACGAAAATAAATCACTTGGGCCTGATATGGAAGGCATAACACTTGTGTATCGCTGTCCTACTGTGACCCCAAATTGACTTCACCACTACAGTCAGAATGATTAACATATTTTAGACTCGCTTTAACCCTCAGAAACAGATATTTGAAGCTTCATTTCAAATCCACTGGGCTAGATTCTACAAACGCTTTCTCTAATTGTGTGCAGACACTCAAAACATTATTGTGCGGATAAGGTTTGGGTGCACAAAGAGATGAAAAAGACAAAAGATTAGAAGTTAACTTCTCTCCAGAGTACTAAACCCATGCTTCCATCCAATCAATTAGTATGGACGTAAATTTGCAATGGAAAGGCTCTCTGCGCACCCTTGCATTTAACACTGAATTCACCAAGTTATCATGACCTTGACTGTTTTGCAACTCCACAGCAAAGTAGGAAGTTCAAGAGGGTGCTTTCCAAAGATAAGGAGCGAGCTTTGTCTTTAAAGTGGCTCTATTGTTCAAACTCAGACCCTTTTCTCAAATACAAACATGGATAGCAAGCAAGCCGGATACTTTTACAACATTTTTGAGGAAATATAATCATTAATATTTCTTTGTGCCAACAAAACTGCCTCCTCTGCCAACGACAGCTACTGCATGCCACTCGAATATGGGAAAACGCTCTTGCGAGGTTACAGTATGATAATTTCTGTAAAATACCTGCTTTTATGATTAAAGTTGTATGATAAGTTGTAGTTTACTGCTGTAATGTTTTGCACACTGAGGCTAGATGCATCTTGTCTTGACACAAGACAAAACCCAAACAATGGCGCAGACAGCAAGAAGGATGAATCTCTTGTCTTGGATGAGAGCTGCCAACCACCCATCCTCCCACAAGCAACCTTCTCCCTTGCACAGACCTTCAAGATTAAGCAAACAAAGAGTACCCTCATAGAGCACTGGCTGATAGATAGATAAAGAAGTTTTGCATTCCAGGGTAAATAATGCATTTAAGTATGTGCAAACATGCAGGAATGCATTCAGATCATATTAAGTCATTTAAAAACACGCACTTCAGTCCTTGTGCATCACAGAGGCCTTCATGGTCTCTTTTCCACAAAATAGATGTAATACTTACTATAGATGATTCATATGGCTCTGAGAGCGTGAATAAGGTCAGGGTAAAAATATCTGATGGAACACCAGTACTCTAATAACTCAAGGATGTTTCTGAAGCACCAAATCCAAGTGCCAATGAAACCCTGCTCTGCAAATATCTAAAAAAAAAATCTCTTCTCTCACTGCTGCATACCCACAAATATGTGAGCCTAAGTACATTTGTAAGCACACACAGTTCTTTGCATGTACAGGGCTGCAGTACACATACACCACATTTCATTTCTCAGACAAGAGATTAAAGGTATTTGAGTTACCAAAACCTTTGGTGTATTTATGGGCAACACCCAAAGTCAGCTTCAATAACAAAGGCTGGATGTTATTTTCTATGTGGTGATTTCAAAAAACGTGAGGGAGATATTTGAGCAGCGCTATCATTATGAAAAATTATCCCATGTCGACTTGCTGAGGGGGGCCGGGATGAGTTGAAACTGGAGGGCTGGTGTTGACTGAATCGCACTGCTCATTCTTCTCTTTATCTCGCTGGCATTCTTCTGCCTCATTTCAATAGCCATTCTTTACTGAAGAGCCCCCTTTGCTGCTGTTCACACTTCTAGTGATTTGTATTCTAAGTAGCTTAGAGAGCTTTTGTATTCTGGTCCGATAGCAATCTGAATCCTCGTGCTGACATGGGAGGCTGTAGATATCCTCCTGGAGCCTAAAAAGGTCTTATTTATTATGAGTAGTGAGATGTGTTTTGTTTAAATCATTAAAAAAAAAAAAAGACAAGCTCTGTGTACACACATATTCCACAAATGATGTAAAGGGCAAACTCTAAAAGAGGAAGGATTGCAGTGAGTGGATCATTTAAATTTGTGTTTACATTTAAAAAAATTAAATAAAAGGATAAGAATTTAATTAATTAAATTCTCAAAAATCACCAAACTGAATGTCAACTAACGTTTGTGTCGCCCATCTGCAGGTTTCTACATACACTGAATATAAAAGATGGATGTCGACAAGAAGGTAGAACCAGTATCACCTAGCATGACCTTGCCAGTATAATTAGAGGTGACATTATTCACTGTGATATTAGAAGGTGTTACAAAATAGGTTTTCACACCACAATACTGTGCAAAAGTATGAGCTACTACTCATTTCTTTATAGTTTTCAACAAAAAAAAGGGGGGGGGGGGTGCAGCAGTCTATTAAAATATGCAAATACACACAGCCTGAACTCTTTTCAGCAAGTTTTCTTGTAATTTCTTTAAGTAGTCTTGAGGAATAGTTCTTGAAGGACATTCAAAGCTCTTCTTTGGAAGTTGGCTGCCTTTTGCTGCATGCTCAGTCTTGATGATCCTAATAATGTTGAGGTCTGGGATCTGCGGAGGCCAGACTGTGACTGATAGTAGTCCATTGTGTGTGTGTGTGTTTTTTTAATGCATTGGCAGGATGTTTGGGACCATTGCCACGTTGAAAAATGGAGCCATTGCCAATCAGAACAGTTTGACAAGATCTCCAACACCACCAGCTGAAATTCATCCCCAAACCATGACAGAGCCTCCACTGTGTTTTGCAGATGGATGTAGACCCTCATTGCTGTATCTCTGTTCTGACCTCCTCTATATATTGATGCTGAATTGAGCCAAAATTTCAAATTTGTCTTCATCACTTTATAAGACCTGATGCCACGCACTGATTTTGAGTCCAGCTCTTGTGTAATTTGGCAAACCTCAGCCTTTTCTTTCTGTTCATTAAAAATGGCTTCTTGACAGCCACCTTTCCATTGAGAACATTTCTGGCAAGGCTTCATGGATCAACTAAAGGGTCAGCTGCATCTCTCAAGTTGTATTTCCTATTTCTTAAGGACATAACTATCATCTCTTCATCTGTGCAAACATCATCTGCTGTAGATGTTTTCATAGAGTCAGCTGAAGAAATGGGAGCAAATAATGTGTTTTGCAACAGGCTGCTAGTAACAAAGTGCCTGAAGGTACAATTGTTTTTTTATTAAGCTGTCTGTTATGTGTAGACAGAACACTGATCTCTTGAGTTAGGTACTTTTTTTATGCTTGAATGATTCATAGATCACTGTTATGTGCTTTAAGAAATAAAAAAATAAAATAAAAAAATCCTCTGAAGATGGTCAGGTACAAGGACTGGACTGAAAATGAGTGCAAAAACAGCCAATGCCCACAAAAAAAAAGGCAGGAGAACTACCGTTTTGCTCAAGATCACCATAAAAAAATAGAAGGAAAGTTTGGCTCCTTGGAAACAAAATATAAAGAAATGGGACATGGCTCAAGACTTTTGCATTGTACATCAGCTAACAGGTTCCAAAAAGGCCATTGCCTGAAGTTAGTTCAGCGGTTAAGAAAATGATTAAGAAAATGATTAAGAAAATGGATGGGTGAAAGCTTAAAGCTGACTGTAATATAATTTAGAGTGTGAGTATCTTAGTACAGCTGACTGGAGAAAAAAGCCAGGGATGACTCTTGTCAGTCACAAAGTCGCCATGATTTAGCACACGCCCTGATTTTTTTTTTTTTATCAATTATCTTTTATTTTTACAGGACCAGGATTTTAAAAATGAATAGCGCTTGAAAGTAGCAACTGAGACCATTAACCTTTTACTGAGGTCACAGACCAAAGAACATTTTCCACTCTATACAATGTGACTTATCTTTGTAACTGTAGGAGTCACCCTTTCCCTATTGGCCATTAGAAAAAATGCATGTTTAAAGCACTTCCCCAAAGGACTCACTTAATCAGCAGGATTAGCAAGATGTGAGATTCGTGAGATTCATGTCACCCAGTTTTACTTGTGACCATGCCAAAATGGTTCATGCCAATCAGCACTCATTCCTGAATGGTTGTTATCAGCTGATACAATTCCCATAGATGTCAGCAATGCCTGCTTATTGAGCCACTTAGCAGGCTCAATGGGCAGGTATCACCTAATTAGATGGCAGTTGTTCTGCCTTGCTAAACAACAATAATGGGTTGGGTATTGGCACTTTCAAGCGGCACATTTTAAAACTGCTTGAAACTAAAGTCTGCATAAGGGCGGGGGGAGGGGGGGGGTGGCATAAGTCCTGGCCCTTATGTGTGAGACTTCAGTTGGAGGCCATAGATATGATTCATGGCCTTAGCCACTGTGATGTCACTGATTGTGTTTTAGAAATTATTGCAAGAGTGAGACTTAAGATAATGTGTTAAAACACATTCTTATACAATGTGAACCATGTCTGTGTTACCAGAGTGAAGACTTGACTGATCTGGGTTGTTTTCTATTTATCACCTATTAGAATGGAATCAGACACCTTCTGGCCAAGTCTATAGGAGTGATTACCATTTATAAAGGTGAAGATATTTATAATAATAAGAGTGTGTGCTTGCTGTTGCTGTTTAAGCCTTTAGGTTTCTGCGTGTTCGTTTCTCGAACAGAAATGACATACAAACAAAACGGAATAAGGAGTCCAAATATTAAATTTAATAAAGCCATTTCAAACAGTTCAGATATCTGGGTCAGACTGCATACCATACTCGTGTGAGATGGCATGAAGTACTGGCACTTTCTAATTGAAGTTACAGTTGTCATATAGTCAGAGCATATCAGTCTTGATTACATCATTTACAAAACAGAATGTGGAAAACAGAGAATTTCAACAACAGGGTGACCTCGAAGTCTCCATTTCTATCATTGTTTAGTCTTCATCAGTGTACAGTCAGAATACAAAGGTCATGATGACACAGAACATTATAAGCTTCTGTATTTTTAATCAGTTAAGTTATTTTCCAGACAAATTTCTCAGGGAAGTAAATGTATGTAAGATATATATAAGTGGCATATACTATGAATATTCCAACAAAGGTCATTCACGTGTGGGATAACAATTTTAGCTAGAAAGCTATTCTTTTAGGTGTCAAGACAGTCATATGAACACAATGATGGTTACTCCTAAAAGACTCATCATAGACGCTGCATCAGTTACTACATCAGAAGTATTTGATCATTTTTGCTCCTCTCCCATCTGAACTGGATTTGCCAACATGGCTCCACTCCACTGACCTGACTGAAAATAGCCAGTGATAGATGATTCATCCCAGTACTTTTCTGAAAGTGTCCCTTAAATAATATAGTTGCGAATGCTGCAGAAGTATGTAAATGTTTTTCAGCTACATAATTTCAAAAACCTGTAAATCCACATCATAAAACACTGGAATATAAAACAGCAACCCGGGAACGTAGCCACAATGTGTATTTTTTCGAAAACCTACAAAAGCTTCAGAAAGAAAAAGACTTCTGAAAAGATCTTCAAAAAGTGAATCATTGGAATTCCCCTCTGTGGTGAAAGTGATTTATGGAATGTAGAAAATTAAATGCTCTGTGTTTTTCAGCACTGAGATGATATCCAGCAGTTCTGCTTGTGGACTGATAACAGAACAACTGTCTGTGTCTGAACGGCTTCGATAAGAGCATCGCACCAATACAGTGGCCTTTCTCTGGGCTGCGGGTTCCCCTTGTTTCCCATCCTCAGGAGTCCAGCTGATCCGAGGACAACAAACAGGATTAATCGACAACAATGCTTCAACACTTAACTATTTTCAACCAATTTAACTTATATCCAGTGATGCGTGATTAAAATGTCTCAGAATACTAAAATGCTGTTTCATTTTTCTTTTCGCTTGTTCACCAAGCTGCGCGATTCACACGCTACAGAAAGTGAAAACGAAAAATGTGCGTCTGTCACCGCTGGGGATTTTAGAAATCTACCAGAGGGACAGAAAAATGCACAAGCCTTGACTTAGTGGCTACTATGTTTGTTACATCAATGTGAGAGATAAGCAGGACAGATTCTTTCCAGGGCACCATGAAAATCCAGCGTTTTTTACACCGGACAGTTTTATTTTAGAGGAACATAATGCCAGTCAGTAAAGGGCAATGCTTCTAAAGAAGTCACGTAGCGCAACAACACAACAAAAATAAATAATAGTTTCAGTCCATCTTTTTTTTTATATAATAGCAGGAATTTTACGAGTCAGACACGACTACAGTATTTTCCAAAAAAAAACTTCCTCATTTTGAGCTTAAATCTTTATTAGAGCTCACTGCCGGTTTTATTCAACTAAAATATGAACTGTGGGGACTTTTTAGGTTGTTATTAAAGGTAATGTGAGAGTGCGAGTGGTTTCGGCTTTTAAACCTTAAACCTGTGCGCGTTTGATAAACCAGGAACAGCCAGTTCAGTGCTGTTATACACAAATTGTTGCTCTGCTTGTTTGAAGGATTAAAAAAAAAAAAAGAACACTGCATGTTTCCCATAATACAAAACAAATGCATTTAGAAAGCCAAAATCGGCCTTTATCACAAGAAGGAGGTCAGTGACGGAGATGAGACTCCCTAAATCTATCACTGCTCTCATATATCAAAGACAAGAATTAGTATTTGGGTGCCACATGGAGGATATTCAGTTTCAAACAACCGCCAGTTCTGCCTCACAGGAGGGTGGGGAGTTTTGTGTTGCCTGGTCCTGTTGTCATTACTTAACTGAGTGGTTTGGTGGAGTCGTGGGAGAGCGAATGCTCTACACATTGAGGCTTGAAAGCCGTTTGGAGAAAAAAAAAAAAAAAAACTCCACATAATAGGGTGTGTGGTTCTTTTTTTTTTTTTTTAATCTACTGGGGGTCATTTAGCACGTTAGAGCGCAGAAATAACAGCACTTGAAATGTGACAGGGTGTGTATAAAGGTGAGGAGAAATTCAGTCCTCTGCACATGAAATCTGTCATCAGACACGGTTGTAAAGTGATTTGTAAAGAGAAATATAAGGGTGGGAGGGGGAGACCCCTAATGACCAGCCTAAATGTCAGAACTCACTTTTCTCTGCCTGAGGAGTGAAGCGCAAAATGTGAGACAGATGATGTGTTACCAGTAAAAGCCCGAGTAATCCTAAAATTGCCCTAATTTCCATATAACACAGCTGCAGGGACTTTTGTATGGACTCTTTTTCCTCTTGTGGTGTCTCTGTAACACTGCGTGATACTCTTTGTATCACACAGTTTTCCAGATTGTCACTGAGAGAGCACAGTTTTTTGACTGAGGAGCTCTTAACTTTTCCACACAACTATTTCCCGATTTTATAAAATTGGTACCAATATATCCTAAAAAAAAAAAAAAAAAAAAAACAAAAAAAAAAAAAAAAAAACACTTTGTTGCGCGTAATCCAAACTTTCTTTCATTAAATATTTTCACAGCTGAAAAATCGATAGTTTATAGGCCTGTACCTTGTCTCCAGATGCGCACTTTAGGTCCGCGCATTTTTATTTTTTTTTAAAAGTACGAGAAAACGTTTTTCGGACCCGGACTTTCAGAAATAACGCCCTTACCACAAGTACAGAAGCTGGATTTATAGCGAACCTCTTTTAGGGACTTTGCGTCCATCCTGCTGTTCCTGCCCCGCCCACTTGTGGGGAGGGGTTAGCAGTATTTATTGGCGTCAGTCTCAAACTCTTAACACATCGTGCTTCTCATGCAAACGCTCACTCACTAGTCCTAAAGTTGGGAGTTAACATCATGGCTGAAAACGAGGAGGTGAGTTTCTTTCTTTCAGTTTTTTTTTTTTTCTAACTTGGCGTGGGATGGTTGTGCTTGTATGTGTGACTGTTTATCTTTTGATTGAGGATGCTTAAATATATTTCATCTTATCCACGTGTTTATAGTCAAGTGAGTCACTGTTTTCAAACTTAAACTCAAACTTTAAAAAAAAAAAAAATATTTAGAGATAAGATGAGCAACTCCAACCTAAGAGAAAATTTGGCAGAAAATATTATAATACATTTATAGTAAATACTATGATGCATTTGTTTTTAAGATAATCTGTGAAAGCAATGCACATGTCCACTTGTGTTTTCTAACTTAATCCTTTTTCTCTTTCAGTTCAACTTTGATTATGAGTTTTTAAACAACTCTTTTGAAAACATATCAGACGGGTCTGGAGACTTAGACATTGATATGCCAGAGATATGTGACAGAGCATTTAGCGACAACTTCAACAAAATCTTCCTACCTACAGTCTATGGAGTAATAGCCATTCTTGGGATAATTGGTAATGGACTAGTTGTTATAGTCATGGGCTACCAGAAAAAAGTCAAAACAATGACGGACAAGTACCGGCTCCATCTCTCTATCGCTGACCTCCTGTTTGTTCTCACTCTGCCCTTTTGGGCCGTGGATGCTGCCAAAAACTGGTACTTTGGAAGTTTCGCCTGTGTGTCTGTGCACATGATCTACACCATCAACCTGTACAGCAGCGTGTTGATTCTGGCCTTCATCAGTCTAGACAGATACTTGGCAGTTGTGCGGGCCACCAACAGCCAAGCCACGAGGAAGCTTCTTGCAAACAGAGTGATCTATGTTGGTGTGTGGCTGCCTGCAACCATACTGACCATACCTGACATGGTGTTTGCCAGGGTGCAGAGTGTGAGCTCTTCAAATATCTTCTTCAAAGAAGAAAGCGAGGACACAGCAGTCTCCAGGACTATCTGCCAGCGCATCTATCCAGCGGAAAGCAGTGTCATATGGACAGTTGTGTTCCGCTTCCAGCACATCCTGGTGGGCTTTGTTCTGCCCGGTTTGGTCATCCTCATCTGCTACTGCATTATCATTACAAAGCTGGCACAAGGCGCAAAGGGCCAGACACTGAAGAAAAAGGCACTGAAGACCACAATCATTCTCATCTTGTGTTTTTTCTGTTGCTGGCTGCCCTACTGTGTCGGCATCTTTTTGGACAACCTTGTGATGCTGAATGTGTTTTCCCCCTCTTGTGAACTGCAGCAAGCACTGGAGAAGTGGATTTCTGTCACTGAGGCATTGGCCTATTTTCACTGCTGCCTAAACCCCATCCTCTATGCTTTCTTGGGAGTTAAGTTTAAGAAATCAGCCAGGAGTGCACTGACAGCGAGCAGCAGATCAAGTCAGAAAGTGACTCTCATGACAAAAAAGCGAGGACCAATTTCATCTGTGTCAACTGAGTCGGAGTCTTCAAGTGTTTTGTCAAGTTAACTGTCAGCCTCAGAGTCTGTGACTTGATACTCTCAGGAGAGACAAAACTAAGCTGTAATTTCAAAGAACTTAATACAAACTGTACAAATGTAAATGAAAGAGTTTTTATACATGAAGATTTTTTTTTTTGTCTTTGTACTGCAATTGTGTAGCTTTTGTGGTTCTTATTTTCTGTATTTTATTTTCTGTGCCTCAGAGCAGATTGTGTCCTCAAGCGACGCCTCATTTCCATTCATTCAGCTTTACAATCAATATCCATTGTCCCGGTTTTTATCTTGCACCCTTTGATGCTGAATCAAAGCTCAGACGCACAGTTCCCTTTCTGTTTTTAGAACCAGTAGCTGCATTTGTGTGTTTGCACTTAATTTAGTGCGATTATCTGAAAGCTATAATTTATTCCTGTCGTTCACACTGGAGTTTTGTAAAATAATTTTGTAAAAAAAAAACTACGAGATGCTTTTTCTTTTTTTTTTTTTTTTTTGTACCAAATTTTGTGTGTTTGTATTGAAAATAAAAGAAACCAATGCTTGTCATAAATATTTTGCGGTATGCCTTTTCACTGGCTTCTCCTCCCCTGTGTGTGTCTGTGTGTGCTTGTATGTGTGCGTGTTGGGGGAGTGTCACACAAATGTCACCACCTGAACTGGCTGAAAAAGCAGGGGGAATGAGCAGACAGGCCCAGTAATTGCAAGAACATCTGTGCACTTTTACATCTTAAGCAGACATGACACAAAAGCTAAACTCTTCAGCTATAATTAGTGCCCATATGGGTTCTTAACAAAGAAAATAATGTGTTAAGGTCTCTTTTGACTTTCTTACGTTTCTCTCACAAGATATACTGCTTTGATCATTTTCAGTCACCTCGGAGAATTAGGTCAGTGACTCATCTTGGTCATTCTCTGATACTGAATGAAGACAATCATATTCAGAAGTCATTTATTTAGTGACAACATAAAACATAAAGATGTGCTTTGAACACACCCACGCCAGTCTTTCTGTTCGGATTCTTTTATCTTCTTTTATCATACTAAACATTTAATCTGGGCGGGATAAAGACAGAGTGGTGCTCAAGCTATAAAAGACAACAATAGATTTAAAGTAGAATGAAGCCATCAGATGGCTGCTGTACAACGCAGCCCTGGCATTTATTCAGTTGATTTCCATGTCTTTACATGTAGAAAAGGTGAGAACTGCTCACATCAAGCTGCTGTGCCATGCAGTGCTGTCATTCATCCATTCAAAGCTTCAGCTGAGATACATTTCCACGTCTTTACATATAAAAAAAGGTGAGAAGTGCTTCCATCCACCCACAAAGTTAATGGGTATTTCGGGGCACTGGTCTCTCACAATAAAGCAGAATTAAACATGAGGCGCTTTTTCATTTGGAAATGTACCTAAATGATCCAGAATTAGCATAAGAGTTTGCTTTCATCACAGAGTGCAGGAAAATACCCTTTACTGTATTCGCATAACACTTCTTGATCTGCATTCCTTGTTGCAGGACTGCGATCATGACAACTATCATACACAAGATTGTGCTCAGGTTGCACAAATCAGGGTTATGCAGAATCCAACTGGATTTACATCAGTTACTGCAGAAGCCTGCACAATGATCAGAGCTTAATGTGACAGTCAAAAAGACGGTTAACAAATACACAAAGGGATTATTGTGCTTTTAAAACAATGCAGAAGGAATTGCCAGGAATATTTTCATATCATCTGTTGATGGGCTTGGCTGATTACATGCTTGGGTGTTTTACCTTTTCAAAAACACTGAGCATCATAATTATAAAATGGATCCATGGATGCTGTTTTTCTCCAGACTGACTAAAGTACCCATTTAAGTGCATAAATTTTAAGTGGTCAACCGCCTCAGGGAATCTGTTCTTGGATGCAGGAAGGTGCCCTTTCATCCATTATTAAAGCCATTATTCTCTCTGTTTGGTGAAAATATACTGTTGAACACCACTGCCGGTTCTGCACTATCACTACTGTGTTCATAAAAACTAAGCCGCTCAAATTTCATTGTAATGATGCTGCAACTGCCAACTCTTTCAAAACATAAATATCCTCCGTGTGAAATGTTGCAAAAATGCAATCTTCTGACATGTGATATATCAGGCAAAACAAACCCATGCAGTGAAGTGCTTCTTGTTTCTTGTTACTTCTGGGTTAGAGGCCAAAGCTGTTGAAATAGTCAGGAAATTGTTTCTATTGGTCATTATCTCTTTGGTTTCCGGTGCAAAGTTTCAAACTGGGACTTCAGGCTATTGTTCAGTCTGTGAAGGGCCTCATTTAACTGCTCCTGTCGAGAGATGTATATAAAAATTATGACTGACATGTCCGGCAAGTGCACGGATCATTTTAAAGGACTAATGCAAGCTAAAAACAAAAAGGAACACAAATGCCACAGGGCAGTTACATGCTCCACTAAAGGTTATGATGTTTTGGTTGAAAAGTGAGCAGCAGGAAGGCTGCTTCCTCCATCAGCAGCTTCTGTGGCCAACAGCCTGAAAAAAAAAGCTTTGATGACACCCCCACTGTCTTCAAGCCACCATCACTCGCTGGGCATAGCCATTCCTGCAAAGGTCATTGGATACCTGGATGCACTTAGTGCACTCAACCAAAGGCGTGAAAGTAATTTCATGGAGTGTCACTTTTAGTGTTCATATGGACGGGTAAAACAGCCCACACATGTGGTCACTTTTGTTGCTTTGTTTGTGTGCATGTTGTGATTGGTGGGCTGAGTTCATTAGTTCAGATGTTATTTTCCTGTATTTTGTCATCTTGTAACCAATGGGTATTATAATGGTGAAGACCATCTACTGTTTATTTATTTATTTACTTTTTACAGAAATAAGGCACCATCAGTTCAAGTTATTCGAGACCACAGCCTTCAATTAGTCAACAACATCCTGCATGCTTTGCATAGTGAATTTCATTTTTTTTTTCCTTCTAGGTGAAAATTTCTGGTTCTGAAGTTCACAAAAACAAGGTTTAAAAATAGTTTTGTTCCAGCAGCCATGAGTCAGATAAATAAATCATAGCTTTGCTACATGATTCTATGTGGACTCTCTATTATTATTACTTATTTATATTTTTTTCTGGGTTTTTTTTTTGTGCTATTTGTATCTGTTGTCTGTGACTGTACTGAAAATGTGCATGTGAGGATGGATGACTCACTACTGCAGACCTCATCCACCTACATGTACAAATGCAATAACCTGAACCTGAAAATAAAAGGTGTGTTCATGATGACACAACATAAAAAAAATTGCTATTTTTTTTTAAAGTGCTACTATTAAGTTTCAAATAAGAGAAAATAAGCTTTCTTAAATATAATATAAAAGACACTTAGATGCACTTCACATGGTGCCTACCTGGATCTAGAACTTACGGCAAGTTGTTCACTTACCAAAGTTATTTTCAGATTTTATTTCCACTGCTATGATTTCCCGCAGTATACAGTGTGAATATTAATAGCATGCTATTTATACCCCCCACCCTCCCCACCCCCCAAAATTTTTTTCTTCGTCTTTCACGGGTTTTTCAAAACTACTTTTTTTTTTTTCATCTCAGTCTGACCATACTGTAGAAAAACAGGAGGGGAAAGGGGACGGGGGGGCTGAATGTAAGCCAGGTGTAGAAAAAGGTCTATTTCCACAATTGCTCCTGATTTAAAGCAATTTCCTTCATTTGTTTATATGTTTTGTCTGCTCCGCGTACCTGCCGGACAAATCACAGTCAGTCGGAACTGTGCAGCACAATTTAGTTTCTAGCCGGAACCCCGAGCATCCGGCATTTTGTGCGCCGTCAAAACAGGTCCCTTCTTTCCGCGCCCGTGCATGCTGCGAACAGCTGATGTGGTGCTCCTCGCTGTCACACAGTCGTGAAACATTTTCTCCCAATTTTTTCCGCGAACATAACTCGACATGACGAAAGAAGAATTGCAGGGGTAAGAATCTAAAGAAGGTGTGAAGCTGCGGCTCAAATCTCGGGGCGCAGAAAGCTTTCACTGCGGTGTGCTAACACGGAGAGCCGCTAGCATTGCCTGAACATAGCAGCAGATTGCATCAGACACTTTAAAGTTTTGATCCTGCGAATAAATAGTTCAGAGTGTTAGCAGTATGAAGCTAAACACAAAATGAACCCATGACTAACTTAACCTGCACACATTACTGTGAAAGTTGCCTTCATGCTGGGTTCGCTGGTGAAAAGTTAAAACATAAGAGGATCTCTTAGGAATGGTGCATGTGTCTTGATGGATTCAAGGAATGATCACCAGCTATTTTGGTATAAGTTTCTTGACAGTTAACTCAAAGCAGGAATGTGAATGAAATAATTTCAAATGTTTAAACAAATCTTTAGCATATTATCTCCCCCATGGAGCCCCTAAAGTCCATTAAGCATTTGTTTTTATTAATCATGTGCACACAAGTTACCAACAACTCCCAAAGCATACAGCTCTAATCTGCAACTGTGGTCACAAATGTACATGCACTCATCCTGTGAATGAATGCAATGTTAATTTGGGGCTTTTAATAATTTCTTTAAACTGCTCTTTTACCAGGGTGTAATACAGCAACTTTAATGACAACAAAAAGTAAGAATTGTTTATTTGTGCTGGCAGTCATTTTTGCGTAGTAATAGACTTCTTGCATTTCTTCTGTGATTTCATGTAATTTATTAATGGCTACCAGTATTATAACCACAATCCCCCTAATCCTAACAGCTTTTAAAGCAATTAAATGACTTGTTGAGTTGTTGAAAATTCATAGAGATGCAAACACAAAATGAGTCTGAAGTGGCATGCTTTGTATTGGCAGTTCTGGTAGGAGTCAGTACTTTATGACTTCTTGTGGGGGCTGTTATCAGATGAATGAGGGGAGTGGTGTAAAGGAAGATGCAGGGAAATTGGGAGAGGCAGTGAAGCAATGAATGAATTTATTCAACACAGGAAGCAATTCACAGTGACATGATTACCAGTGATCGTACAAAGTCAGTGACTTCCTGCAACTTTAAGCAACTGCAGGCGAAAATGCTGCTGGTGCCGAGATAGGTTTTTGTCAACTTTTGAGGGAAGTGATTGGCATGACAACCAATAAGAGCCCAGAATACTGTTGATTGACTTGTCACAGGGTAGTAAATACATTAGGTTACCTAGGCAAGTCGTTAGTAGGTCACCGCAGTAACCCCTAATGTATTTGCTACCAGGGCTTATGGCATTTTGTAGTATCCCACCCACTTTATGTCGCCAGCAATTTCTTTTTGAAGTAGCTGAATATCATTGACTGTCAGTGGTCTCTGGTTGCGACGTTACATCTAGTTGTGGCTGACATTTAAATATAAAATGCTTTCTCCTGCTCTGGTGATATGCTGCACTTTAAACTACTGAGCATCACAAAATGACTGGTAACATTTTGTTTCACATTTACCTGTTCTTACCCACTTGTTAGCCTTTTGTAAGATGGTAATATTAAAAGAGTTATTACAATAATATGTTGCGTTCAGATTTGGCAGCTGTTGGGCACATGCCCTTGTAATTTCATGCATGTGTTAACTGACAGCTGCAAAAAGCTGACTGTACAACATACGGCAGTATGGCTTGTCATTAAATGACATTTGACAAATAGAAAGTCACAGAGTTTGTTGATGTTTGTGGACATCTGCACCCTGGAGCGATCGCACTTGCCTGAATGGGCTGTTGATCCAGTTTAACAAATTCAACCAGTTGGTGGAACATATAAATAATCCAGACCGAGTATATCTTAACCGATCTGCTTCACGCCCTGTTTTCGTCAAATTTCAAAACACATTTCCAGCACAAGAAAGCAGCTCAACAGTAAGTGTGTTTTAGGTTGTTTTTAGACAGATGCAGAGACTCTTTCAGAACTGTCTTTTAAAAGCAGAATCGTATGACTAAGGGTTTTAGGTATAGGTGAGAAACACTGGAATGTGGTGTATCCTGAATTAGCACAAGGCTCGCCACAGGATTCATTGTGTATTTTCCCGTCATTTAATCTAATAGAAAAATACAGTTCTTGCTAAATTATAAAAGATCTTGCTGAAGGTTGTTGGGACATTGGTGTCAATATTAACTTTGGAGCTGGGGGGGTGGGGGTGGGGTTGGGTACGCGTTTGGTCTGAAGTCATAATATGTTGTGATTTCTGTGTCTTGTTTAGACTTTATTGCTATTCATAGTCGGTCTGTGATCCTTGTTATTTCCTGTGACTAAATAGGAGCTGTTCCTTTGTAGCTTGTAAGCTTCCTTCAGGACTAGGCACCTGGTCTCACTCACACACCTGTCATCTTGCCACACGTTTACAGCAGTTAATGGAAAAGTACACAGTTCAGGCATTTTATATGATCTGCTGTCTTATTACTGCTTATTTTTTGCAAATAAAGGCACCTTTACTTTCAGATAAGACTCAAATGTTATCAGAATGTTATCATAATTAAATGATGTGTATTCTCCTGTTTTAGATTTTCAGGCAACCATCTTCTTAAAGCTGTATTGTTTATCCAACTGATTTTATTTCAGACATATCTGCTCTGCCTCTGTTCACACAGGCTCCAATCGTTTTGTTTGAAACAACAATGGGGAATAAAAGTAGTGCATACTTAAAAGCTGGAGGTGGTGATGGTTCAGAATTAATTTTCCCAGGCGGTCAATAACTTCCTCGTGGGATGCACAAGAAATAGGAGGTGGAAGTTGACGGAAATGTTTATGTTGTGTGTTTCTTCCTGTTTCAGGGCAACAGAGGAGGAGCAGCAGGCTCAGTCAAAGAAAGCCCTGAAGAAACAGCAGAAGGAAGCGGAGAAAGCTGCAAAGAAGGCTGAGAAACAGGCCAAAATGGTCAGAGTTTTTTTCTTCTGTTTTGTTGTTTTGCATCCGCCACTTATGTACAGCTGGTAAGGGTGACGTGCTGTTGTGTGGGCATTTAGGGTTCAGCAGGTTTGGTAAACCAATGGGGGGGCAAGAGTCCATTGTTTAAGTATTCCTGTCATTTTGGCTTTGTTTATGTCCAGCCAAACAAAGTGCTATTTTCTTCTACACCAAGTGAAAAGCTCTTTCCTAACATGCTGTTTTAACCATTTTGCACACTAAAGTTCACCTTTAATACTGTGGTTTAAAGATGGGCTCAGGCCTGCCCACCAGGTGTTCTCCATTGTACAGAGCAGTTTTCGGAATCACTCTTTGGGCAGAATAAATTTGCTTTGGTAGACTCTACCAGGGGCTAGTGCCCTGACATCCTCGCTCCTGGGATTACTGAGATGTACAAACCCCTCCACCACAATAATGTAGAGACTCATGGCCAGGAAGAGGTCCCGGTGCAGACCCAGCACATGCTGAAGAGCTTCGATCTCTTGGCTGGCTTGGGGACCCTTTGCTGTGTCTCTGAATGAGCCAAAGGAGGTGGATAATATCGCAAAAAACTTTTCCCTGATAGAAGTATGTGGCATGATCAATATAAAGTCAGAATAACTCATTTCATCTGTATTTTGACAGACAGCACCAAAGGGCAATGACAATGAGTATAGTGTCGCACCAGACTAGTCATGTGGGTAGAACAGAATTAGAGGCAGATCATGCTGGGTTGACACATACAGAATAGGAGGAGCAGTCGGCAGGAGCACATGTGCTAATGTTTGTGCTCCTGCATCTGTACACACCAGTACGTTAGGATCATGAGCGAGATAAAAGATAAAATGACAACAGAAAATGTTAGTGAAAACTTGAACGTCAGCATTACCAAACATTGTTGAAAATAAGGGTCTGGGGAATTTGGTAGCATGGAGACATTTATGGAGACATTTTGTCTATTTAAAGTACAACAAATGAGAAGAGCACACACATCAAACTTATCAACAGGGCAGCAAAGGCAGGTAACACCGGGAGTCGTTTTTATTATTTGAAGCAGTGCCATTCTTGCAGAGTGCACAGTCGTCCATTTATCTGTACAACCAAAATTAATCCTACATCTCTAGTTAGGAGTAAAAAGAAACCTTTTAAGCATGGCATAAATTTATATTATGATATATATCAGTATTGACTGACATAAACAAAATTCTAAGAAATTTTTTTTCCATGTCACCCAGCCCTACAGAATATGGATGGATAGATGGGATACTAGTTCTTTGAGCTTCAAAGATTTTAGTAATCCCTTTTTTCCCCATTGTACCAAGCAGACTCCACACATTTGATGACCCACATGGATCAGTTGTCACTGGGCTTCTGTAATTTCACAGTAACCAGTGAAATCACACATTTATACATATTACACAAACTTATGTAACAGCACCGCAGATATGGGATTTCTACCCCTGTAGATTCAGCTTGTTTTTAACTTTTCTGAATATTTGGGGGATGGCTCTCTTTGAGTTTTCCCTCCGGATGTCCAAGCTGCTGATCTGATAAAAGCAGTAACGTTGTTCTTTGTTACATTTAACAAACCCTGTGCTCTACCATTATTAGTGTTGTGTGAATATGCAGGCGTGAGAAACATAAAAACTTGCAGCTGAACCCACTAAATGGCGAGCAGATATGATGCTGCACATCCTGCCCGGTGTTATCTGAATAAGCTGATAGAGAAGTTGTTTGCTTATTTAAATGTGATTCAGCAGGTCTTCTAACCATGCAGCCTGGGCCTTGAGTAGCCTTTTCTAATTTGTTTCCTCTAATCTTTATTGATGCAGTTTTGACTTCCGGACAGAGTGTTGAATATGTACTTGTAGAAAATGTATATTGAATCAGACTTTGCTTGCTAACTGCAGTTTTGCACTAAAGGACCACCACTGCTTTCACATTCAAATGTATTTTCTGTGAAACCTGTGTAGAAACTGAACAGAAGGAGCTTAAATTTTGAAAAATGTGAATTGGTAACATTTGGCTGATAATGTAAAACATCAGTATCAATATCTGTGGATCCTTAAATTTCTTCCATAGGGCATACCTTTAGAGCAAAAACTGCAGGATGTAAATAAGGGAATCTTTAATGTGCCTTCTACTTTGACACCCTTTGCATAGCTGTATCATGACTGAAGTGCCTGTGATAGTGAAAGCAGCAAAGAATCCTTTCTTCTAGCTGAATTCATCCAGTCAGCGTGTTTCATGGAAGAAGCAGGTGCTGTCACTGTTTAATCCACTGGATATTGCTGCCTCTATCACTGTAGAATAGCAAGCACTGCCTAGGGGAAGAGCTCAAAGCCGAGCTGAATGTTTATTGGGCGTTAGCTGTGTTATTTTCTGCTGTTCACTTCTTTTCTTCCAGCACTTGTCGTTTTTGTGGGGCTGATGGGGCTTGGTTGCTTCACAGCTATATCTGGTTTGCATTCAGTTGATCACAAGCTGTAATATCATCCATCATGTGACTGGATTTTCATATCAAGAATGGGTGATTCCAATTTACTTAACTGCCACTAGATATTTCCATACACCAATAGCAATTTGCATAGAAAATGGAACTGTAAGTTTTCCAAGACTCGATCTCATTGCGCTCTGAGAGTTATTTGCCCAGAAGTCAGCACAGAGATAAAGAATATCTGTTCACTTACACTGTTCTGTTACAAAGCAATATCTCCTGCTGCCATTACTCATTGTCTTTGATGTGTTGGAGCAATGTGTGGACACACTGTGGGTTCTAGGCATCAAGTCTTGGCTCTGGGATTGAGCAGTGGTTTATTATTTGTATTCAAATCCCTGGTACCACAAGATGAAAACTCAATTTACATTCCTGTTGTAACAGAACATTTAAGCTGCCCCATTTTAAGTTGAATGTTTTCAAACTTTTAATTAATGGACAGTCCTCTTGTTGTTATTTCTTAGCTATTTCCAGTGTCCTTTAAGTTGCATTCTCCTCTTTGTTTTTCAGGCTTCTGAACAACAAAGCACAGAAGAAAATGTAAGTGCCTCGTAGAGATCAGAGCACTTGTCCTCCAAAACCAGTTCTCTGCCTCTCTGTCTGACTTTGATTCTTCTTTTGCATTCACACCTTGGCAACAACTTGTATGCAAATACCTGCATGCATGTCTCAGTGTTCCCGTTTTCTGTTCAGCAGTTTTCCATGATAAGCCTCATTATCTGTTGTGTCTGTCTGTTATCTGAGATTTAGGAGACAGGCAGACGTCAGAAGCTTATGAAGTGGCATAACTGTCTCAGAGAACAGAAAATTGACGTGCACGTGTTAACAGAAATGTGCTGTTTTTATGTAATGGTTCAATGAAATTATTTCAACTGCTAAAGATTTCATCATTTTATTCTTTAAGGACTTTGCCAAGGACCGATATGGTGTGTCACCGATGGTTCAGTCCCAACAAAAGCTGGGTTAGTATGGCAGCTCTCTCTTCACTCATCAGTGATTTAAAAAGGGGAATAGATGGGTATTGAAAAAACATGTCTTTTTATTACACTTACATTGCAGTATAGTCCCATTTTCTCTCACATCTACGGATAATTTAATGTTTCAAAAACTTGAAAAAATGGTTAGTAGAACCAGTAGTTGCTTTTTTATTTGAGTAATTCCACACTTCACAGTGTAGAAGTACTCAAAGGGTCATTCCACAGTAACTGGGACAAACAAAAGTTGAAAATTCGATTTGAGAGATTTAGCTGAGAATCTAGTTTTTTGATTGCATATGAGCCAAAATTTCATGAACTGGTAATTAAATGTTGATTACAGCATTTTTTTAATGTCATAAATTATAATAAAGCATCCAAACAGTATCCTGAAAGTCATTATGCTGGGGCTGTCGTCCTTTATAGTCACAGACTATTAACATTTATTACTGCAAATGATACTTCAATTACAATTTTCAAATTGTTCCCTCTGTGACATGCTGAATACTGTGGAATGCCCGCAAAATATGTTTCCATGCCTGCCAGCTTGAAAGCTGACTAACAAGACAAGCCAGGCAGTAGCAGGAACAGTCGGTTGTATCCTAACTGACGTGAATGATATAATGACAGGTTGACATGAAGAGTTATAAGCATATCAGAGATTCGGTTGAGCCTAAGATAATGTAGGAGGGAGTAATGGGCACAGTTTGCATGTTTTATTGTTGTAAATGTCGTCATCTGTAAATATTCGCTTTATAGTGATACAAACAGCTTTATGATATTGATAGCAGATTATTTATATGAGCCTCTCTGGCGTTCCCTGCAGTTCAGTTTCTTTTACAACTTGAGTCTGTACAAAATTTGTCACAGTGAAAGAACGATCTGATTTTTACATTATTTATTCATTGCTTGAAAAATGAATTAACAGTAAGATATCACCATACACACACACACACACACACTAAACACAAAGACTCCATCTAATTTTAAACTGGTGTTATCATGATATTAGAACTTCTAACACTGATCCAGTAGCTTTGGGGGAAAAAAACAAATCTTTATTCAGCAGCATTATTGGTGAGGGAATAATGTTTTAGATCTTTTGTCAATATATAGCAACATGTCAGATAATGAAACGTGTAATGTAATGAAATCAAAATGTAGGATACTTTAAGGACACTGACAAATCAGTGTTGGAAGAAAGAAGTAGCGTAAGATCAGCGATGTTAAAGGTGAAAGAAAAACAGGTTCAGAAAAACAAAACACTAATCAAGATCATTGCCGGTGGCCCAGCTTCACGCTGGGCCCCTGTTTGCGTCATGTTGTATTAAAGACACAAGATTTCAAGTCAGTCATACAGCAGTGACGTAAGTCAGCCTTTTTTTTTTTTTTTTTAGGGAAAGCAGGTTGAGCGTGGCTGCACTGGTATAAACAGAAAACATTTGTGAACTGAGCTGACTTCCCGATCCAGAACTTCCTCAGATGTGCTTTTGTCTGGCTGTCAATCATACTGATTTAACACGATAAGATGAGATAAACAACATGAAAAATGCTTTTGGTGTCGTCTCTTGTCACCATTTAAGTGATACTAGTGATTATCGCGGTAACGTATAAGGTTTGATCCCTGCCTGATAAATGAGGTAGCAGGCAGACCTGTTGATGTCGTCCATCTGTCTGGATGCTCTTTCAGCTCCAGTGGCGGCAAACAAAGTGGTGCCTCCCTCACCTGCATGGCAAGCTCAGCCATGAGGATGGAGCTGGAGGAGGGGGGGAGCTGGAACGTGAGGTGCTTTCATGTGGGTTGACACAGAGTTCTCAGCCAACAGGGCGGCTCTGTTTTCTCTGGCGTAGCCTCAGTGTCTGCCTCCTCTGCTCCCTGATAATGAGGAGTAAGCATGCCTCTGAGTAATACAGGTGAAACTAGAGTCAATTTGTCACAAGATGAGTTAGCTTTCGGCAAGTCTCCTAGTGTTTCTTATTTATTAGGCATGCCTGTAATTTGAGCATTTTACTGTGTGCACTTTTGCACATGCACAAGCATGCTCATCAGCTTTTCTTTCTGCCTTTGGGAGTATGTAGTGAAGAGAGGGGAGGGATTCTTTGCACACAGGTGGGAAAATGGAGCAAGAAAAGTCCTTTGAAGTAATAAAATATTTTTGTGTGTGTGTTTATCTGCGAGCCAGACAGGGAATTGGTCCGAGTCCAAGACCTTACACCAGAGAAAGCTGACCAGCTGATCTGGCTGCGTGCCCGAGTCCACACCAGCCGAGCTAAAGGTGAGATCGCCTCCCTCTTTGTTCACCTTTTGTTTTTCTTTGGTTTGTTTTTTGGCTCAGGGACTTTCTTTTGTGCGAAAGATAAAAACAGCCACAATTGGATGACCTCTCCACTAATCCTCGGTGTATTATACTGAAAAGTTTATAACATCTGCCCTTGGGTCATTTTTTTTCCACAGCTTCTTTCTCTTCAAGATCAAACAGCAATGCAGTTGGCTTTCACTTGGTGTTCCATTTCAAATGATGTAAATGACAGACATCGCTGTCGTTTTAGGTTCAACATTGAAGGCCTGTTACCCAAAAAAGAAATGTAAAGCTTTTATTGCAAGATTATGCACCAAACACTCCGAGAAATTTGAAGAGCCTCTGTCTCCCTTTTCTAAATGATAATTTTTTTTTTTTTTTTTTTAGCACTGTGAGCTCTTACAAAGCAGATTTGTTTTTCCACTCTTTCCTTGTTAAGCAGATTGACAACCCGGGGGTGTTTTTTGATATCATTGTCAGGCTAACTTGTCACTGCCAGCTGGAAGATCAGATAACCTGTCCTCTCTCAGTTCCACATGCAGGCAGCCATTGAGCTTCTCTGTTTGAATACAATAACCCTCTGAGCTTTGTTTGGTTATTGCTCCTCTCCATAAACAGTGAGCCTTTTGCAAATAAACTGGAGCCTCCGTGATGATGGGTTGTTTTTTTTTTTTTTTTTTTTCTTCCATCATTTCCTTTCAAGATAACTTCCAGAGTCAAGAGTCACTTCCTCTCCACTTGTGTCTTCATTCTCTCTGCTCGCTGTAGGATGTCCGTGTGAGCAGAATAACATCCTGAATTGTGTGAGATGAGGTGCATCTGTTGGTGGGATTTTGGCATCACTGTTATTTCTCCCACCCGCCCCCTTCTCACAGGCAACAAACATCAAAGTAGATGGGTGGTCTGATTATCTACTGCCCTCAGTTTTTGTGGCTAACTTGTTTACACTCTTCTTGCGTGTGTATGTTTGATAGGAAGGTAGCAATCAGCCTTTTTCCACACAGTGCTCCTCAAAGACAAGCCTCTGTTTGTAAATGTTTGACACTTCACCTGATCCCTACAGCTGTGAGACACTCATCTTGAGTCACAAGCAGCACTTTTGACTGAACAAACTTACTTTGCTTCAGACAGAGTGCCCAAGGTATTATTCTGACAAGCCTGTTAAGCTTACATTGTAAAAACCCAGCTCTATCTGTTGTTGTTGTTTTGCTTTCAGGGAAGCAATGCTTCTTGGTCTTGCGTCAGCAGCAGTTCAACGTGCAGGCACTGGTCGCAGTGGGAGATCGTGCCAGCAAGCAGATGGTCAAGTTTGCTGCAAAGTGAGTACCAAGACTGGTCTTCCTGTTGGAGAAGGCAGAAACAATGGTGGGAAAAAAACCTGAGCTATAATGGCCCACTGATCCATTTTCACACGTCTGACTGAGGTGGAGGGTGGGGAAATCAATCATTTTTTCACTTGGCAGTAAAAGCTGGCTTTCAACAGGGTGGAATACAGCAGTGGCCTAATGGAGCAGTTCCTGTTGAGATGGCAGATACAGCTCCTTGGATCAGGGGAGGAAGAAATACTTAAGAGCCAAGAATCATTAGTCATGTTAGCAGCCAAACTTTAGCCCATTATTGGTAGTCGATGAATGGACATAACTATCCACGGATGTGCGCTTTATTAAAAGAAACAAAAGGGGTATAGCTGATAATAATGTTACATTAGGCTCACATTAGTGGTTCCCTGTGGGGCTCATTTGAAAAATAAGTTCCTATTGGGGATTTAAATTAACACGGATAAAATGCAACTCGTGATGCAATTTTATGATGCAACACATGTAATTTACTGAAACACACAGTGAATTCATTAAAAAAAAAAAGGCATTTATTTTGCAGTACACCCAGTGCTTAATGAATTTAACAGGGAAGAACTTAATTATCACATAATACTTAAATTGTATCTTTTTAGACATTGCTGAATTAAGCAAATGGTAACACCCACAAATGTAATCTTCCAGACTAAAATGACAGTTAAGCCACTGGATAACACTGATCTTAAGCAATACAGAAATTGCAGTAATGAATGGTTTTCAAAGCGTAACTACTATTCCATTGCACAAGTGATGGCCTTATAGGCTTACAACATATTTAAACCTGTAAGGCTTACAAGTTGACACGAGATGATTTGATTGAAAGCCGCCAAACCTCCCTGGAGTGGTGTTGGGGTCCGTAAGGGTTCAAGGTGACTTCACTGGCAACACCCGCTGTTCAGGCCATTTCTTCCCAGAGTTTTTCTTCCTCTGATCCTTTTGTATTACACCACTAACCACTAAACAAATGTTCATTTCATGTAATGATAACACTGCCATTCTTTTGCTACGCATTTGTTGAAAACTCAAGACTTAAGTAATGAATGTTGGTGTTAATGCACGCAGCTGTCTGAGCCATATGCAAACAAGTCAGAGCTGCTACATGTTTGATGACAGGCAGCATGTGTCTGAATTACCATTTGACACACACACGGTATGTTCATGTTTTTATAAATGAGATCCTTTTGTAAGTTTGTAGCAATGTTGTGAGTTTTATGGGAAATTTAACTGAGGCAGAGGCTCATTTGTCTAATGAGGGCAAGGTCACTACTGCTCAGACTAGAGTCTGGATGTTAACTGACTTGTCTCACTGACCCCACTTTGTAACAAGTGTCACAAACTCCTGACACAGCCACAGTTCCTCTTTATAGTAACTCAGCTGGCCTGCTTCTTGCTGTTGTTGAAATATAGTTTTTTAGCTTTCAAAATGGCACTGGAGACAGGCAAGAAGGGGCCTGCAGTTTCAAATTCTAAGTCATTTCCTATAAGCTATTTAAACCCCTTATAAGTGAAGTGAATGGCATTGATCATCTAGTTACAATTTAATGTTCTGCTAATCCTTGGTGTACTATACTGAAAAGTATATCACATCTGCCCTTGGGTTAAAACAGTAAGCCCCAACAGCAGCAGGGTTCCTAATTAGGTCACTGTCACATTGCTGTAGCTGGGCGTCAGTTTAGCTCACTTGTTGAGGCGACCATATGTCATATGGCTGAAATGCAACAGCCCGGGTTTGAGTCCAAGTCGTGGCCCTTTGCTGCGTATCTTCCTCCATTCTCTTCCTCTCCTTCCTGTCTACTCTTCACTACGAACTATTGAATAAAGGCGAGAAGCCAAAAGATAAAAACTTTAAAAAAGGAAAAGGGTTTAGCCTGACCAGAAAAACTCAACTGATCTCACGGGATGCTCTGAAAAAACAGAATCAGACATCCAGGTGCCAGAAACCTCAGGAGGCCTGTGTTCTGGCGGGTTGAGGTCAGAACTCTGCAGGCCAGTCAAGTTCTTCCACACCAAACCCACTCATCCATGTCTTTATGGACCTTGCTTTGTGCATTGGTGTGCAGTGATGTTGGAACAGGAAGGGGCCATCCCCAAACTGTTTGCAGAACAGTTTGGGGATGGCCAAAATTGTCAAAAATGTCTTGGTATGCTGACGCATTAAGAGTTCCTTTCACTGGAACTAAGGGGGCAAGCCCAACTCCTGATTAACACCCCCACACCATAATCCTTCCTTCACCAAACTTTACACTTGGCACAATGCAACTGCCAAACCCAGACTCGTCCACTTTGTGACTGAGTTGCTGTCGTTCCAAGTCACTGCAAATTTGTTGTAATACCACTAACAGATGACTGGAATATTTAGCAGAGAGAAAGTTTCACGACTGCACAGGTGGCATCCTGTCACGGTACCACGGTGGAATTCACTGAGCTCCTGAGAGCAACCCATTCTTTCACAGATGTTTGTGGAAGCAGTCTGCATGCCTAGGTGCTTGGTTTTTGTACACCTGTGGCCATGGAAGTGATTGGAACACCTGAATTCAATGAGTTGGATGAGTGAGTCAAAATTTTGGCAATATAGTGTATGTAGTGTATAGTGTAAAAATTTAGTCTTTTTGATATATTTTTGTAACCAGTGATTTCTTTTATGCGCAGTACATTCTCAATCTTGTTCTGCAATGTTTTGGTTGAACAGTAGGATTGTTTTGCGGTCCTGCACTACTTGACAACCTAGCACCACAGCAAGTTAAAGTGATGACATCGTTGTCAAGACAACGCTGCCTTACATCAAAACTAAATAATAGCAAAGTTGCACTTCGACTTGCCAAACAGGTCTCCAAACAACACCGCTGTTATGCTTTATCACTAAGAACAGGTGGCACTATCATTCCTGTAGCTTTGTGGCCCACATTTAGTTTCAGACACTGTGGTCTGATGATTGACAAGCTGATTGAGACCCTGGATTACAAGTAAATCCCCTCATAACCGCTCTAAGGGCCGAGATTGCATTGCTAAAAAGTTCCCTTACTTGTATAATATGTCCAAGTGATCATCCTACCATTCACACAGTTTAATTATGCGATCTTCTGTCTATCCTCAACCTTTACTCTGCTCAATTACCTCACAAGTGCTGAGTGAAGAGCAGAGGAGGAATTGCAGCTGAGCTCTGAAAGTGAAATAACATGTCAGCTGTTGGCATTGGTTGGTTTAATTCAATCAGGAATCAGAGCCCTTAGCATTTTTAAATGAAAAAAATATTTTTTCCTGTCTCTAGAAGGAATACCTGTTGTTTTTCTTAAATAACACTTCGTGATGATGTGCTGTGCCTTGATATACACATGTTTGCATTTTAATACTGACTCGCAGGGTACTTAAATCAGCTTAGAGACAGAGTAAGAAGCAATTATGTAAAAGCAACTTATTTATCATGCTTGTTGTGTGATTGGGGAAGGTATGTGTCATCACCTGGCGGTAGTTGCTGCCCGTTGCAAAGATGGTACAATTTCCTGTCCTCCTCTGACAGGAGATCAGAATCATAAACTGTATGTAAAAAGAACAGGCTTTCTTCTTCTTATGCTGATATGAGGACAGAATGAATGATATAGTGACTTACTGTTAGTGTTAAAGATTCTCATTTTTACATCATCATACACATAATAAATCTGAAGTGACCCAAAATTAACTCTGGTAGTTTTGACTCGTGTATAATAGATTAATATATAGCATATAGTGTTGTAAGTTAATGTTAAAGTTAGCTTGGAAGCAGGGTTGTAAAACCAGTCAGCTTGTCCTTCCATTTTTTCAAGCGTTTCCTCTGTTTTCTTCTTGATGTCTTTTTCAGTGTCGAATGAATCTGTTTCTGTTAGTGTGGGCTCAGTGTGTCGCCATTAGACTTCTGTCCTGCGGCGGAGGTTATTAATGTGGGGATTTATTTATCTAGCTGATCTCCGACTTGAGGGGAATGGTTCTGGTGGCAGCTGTCGTGGGGCTGAAGGGACAGCAGTACCCCAGTGTTCAGTCCCTCATTACTGCTTTGTAATGAGAAGGAGTGGAGGATTATAGAGGGTTTCCCATCTGGCTTTGTGCTGTGAGACAGTGGGTGTTGTACCTCAGATGCTGCTTTGGGTTTCAGTGAGGAGCCTGTTCAGGGGCATGCTGCATTGTTTTATAAATGGATTGTAAGAAAATTAAAAAGGGTTCCCCTTGTATGCTGTGGCTGGCAGTAGGGAAATTCTTACCCCAGTTCTCAAAGTCAAACTGTTTTTGTAGTAGAGCTGGGTACTTTCCAGGAGCTCGAGTATGAGGCACGTTTTATCAAAGCTAACAAATTCCCCTTGAGCCCCACTGCTTGTGTTTGTTTACTTTTTGTCCTTTGTGACTGAAATTATTGTGCCAATAAGAAATTTGGGATTGTGCACTTTACTATAATTTATCCTTTCACCTGAGTTTAAAACTGCTGTTGAATTGTTTGAAAAGGAGTTGGGTCTCACGTGGTCTTTATCCCAGAGAAAAAAAAACACACCATCAACAACTAGGTTTGACTTCTCTTTAAGCTTTAAGCATTAAATAAACACCTTTTAACAAATAATGTGATGATAGGAATGTTGTGATGGTACTAAAATTTATTTTAGTGGGTAAAATTGTGAACTGTGATCATTTTTTTTTCTTTTTTCTCTCAGACACACATTTTTCTAAAAATATGAAAAAGATGACGATAAGAACATTTTCTGCCTTGTTGCTGCTGCCTGGTAATTTGAGCCTAACCCATGTAGAATCACATTTATGATGCGTATGAAAAGAGCAGTGGTGGTTCGTTACGCCACAAAAGCCACAAGCTCTTTTGGTATCTCAATTAACCCATAAAAAAAAATGTCAGTTCTGTACTATTCTATTTTTAGACTGATCGGGGGGACAAACTACCACCCAGTCAAAAATCACTCACCCGTATACCCCACGCTATCTTTGTTACACAACACCACAAAAAATGTAAAAACTCATCTGCAAGCACCGTTCATAGTTTAACGGATATGTGGTTTTCACACAGTTGTCTTTCCAAACAGGTCAATTTGTTTTGTAAGTGCTGTGTGTTGCTTACACTGTCCTCCCCCTGAATGTTTCCACCAGCATCACCAAGGAGAGCATCGTAGATGTGGAGGCGACGGTGAGGAAAGTGGAGCCGAAGATCGAGAGCTGTTCCCAGCAGGACGTCGAGCTTCACGTTGAAAGGGTTGGCACTTTGACTACAGTCCTTAATGGGCAGTTCTTAGCAGACAAACATGTAAACAGAGAGAGTTGCTTTTAAAGCCCCTAATGTCTCCTACAAGTTTAAATAAAAACACCAAAGAGGGTATATTTTGGCTCCCAGCACATGCAGTGCTTATGCACCCAGACAATGGAGCATCCATAATTCATGTCATTCACGCAGGTACCAAACAGTCTTTTACAGTAGTCACTGAAAATTTAACTCTTCCTTTAAACTCTTGACTTAACACAGTATCTGAACATTATGTATATCAAAACATCCAATGTGGGTTAATAATTCAGTTCAGGTTTATTTATATAGCAACAAAATGTAACAAAGGCTCACCTCAAGGCTCTTTTGTACTTTTTGTACTATACTAGCTTTGCTTGATGTAGTGACTAAATCAGATTCTGAGGTAAAGAACAAATTTTTCTCTGATAGTTTGTCCAATGTAAATGAGAAACCCAACAGCACAAAACAGCAGTTGTCAGACTTTGTTAGCAGCACAGAAACCCATCAGTTGATTTTCTCACACATTGATGAGGTTTTAACAGATGCAGCTCACTCCCTTTCATTTTCACCTTCTTCGCCTGTTTCTTGAGTCCAGGGACTTTCCATTGTCTCAGAATCGAATGAAAACACCAGTGGTTTATCACACTTTTTAATTTCATGTTTTTTTTTTGTTTTGTTTTTTCCCTTCTCAGATTTTTGTCATCAGCCAGGCAGAGCCTCGTCTTCCGCTGCAGCTGGAGGATGCTGTCAGACCTGAAGGAGAGGGAGAAGAGGTGAGGATGAATGTGGGGATGGATGAGGGGCCGTGAAAAGCGTACTTCACTCAAAATCCAAGTACAGAGTACAGGCCAAGTAATTATTATTCATTTGAAAATTATTGGTAGCATAACGTAGCATTTTAGGCAATCTAAAAACTTCTGAAATCAGCCTCTCATTGTAAAAAAACAAAACCTGACAGTTACTGTGTGTGTGAGTCCTTTGACTGTCATGGAGTACACAGATAGTTTTGGTTTAACTACACAATGAATATAAAATAATTACCAATTACGTCAGTATTTATCTGAATCCTTTATATCGAAAGCAAAATTAAAGCACATTCATGCTGTGATCTAACTCCACTCTTTCAGCGAGGCTGTTTTCAGTTAGGAGGATGGAGATTTGTGTTTTTGGCAGAGTCAAGGATTGGCTGATTAAACCTAATCACCTTGTTTGAATCACCCTCCTCATGCAAATGGTGATTTCATCGCACAGTGTTTATAGGAGCCGGCTGCCAGTGTTGAGGGAGTTCTCTGAATTCCAATTAAGGAATTGTGCAGCGATGCAGAATCATTTAGGAAAATCATGAAGCATTTAAAAAGCCATTCTTTTTTCCTAGCTGCAGTTTAGTTGGTTGTAAATAAATGTTCAACTTTGAGGCTGTTGTTTCAGCGGTGTAAAAGGATGGCTGAACAGCAATTCAACTCAGTGTGGTTGGCTCTGTTTCTTGATTCAAGTAAAAAAAAAAAAAGATTATTCTACTGTAGAGGATCAGCTACAGTCCCCAAATTTGTACAAGTGGAAATGTTGAATATTTGAGTAAGAATATTCTGGATGAAGTTGTTGAATCAGCATAATGTGTAATAACAGATAACGTTTTTTTCTGTAGTTTTAGATCCAGTGTATCCACTATCAAATTATACATATACTATTGTACATGTGTGCAAATTAATGAGTCTCTCCAATACCAAAGACAGCTGAGGGCCCATCCATGTTTATCCAGTAAGCCGATATCTGCAGCTGCAGCAGCATCTCAGGTGTTTTCTGTTGGGATTCAGCATGTCAGTCACACACTTGTAGCAACACCTGCTTTCCCCAGAGACTCTAGCCTCAACAGCCATTTCTGTCTAACTGTCTGCCCATCTAACACTTTTGTCCCTCTGCGTGGGGCTGTTTGGAGCAGGATGTGGCTACACAGGCTATTAGCTCAAACCCCTGTGGTCCTCTCAGGAAGCCTGACATCCACAACCCCGGGAGGAGTGGTTCCTCCTGCGATGAAACATTTACTTTTTCAGTTGTTACCTTTTTCCTTTTCTTTATATTCTTTTTGTCCTGTTGTCCCACATTGCAGGTGTCTTTTATTGCACTTGACTCTATAGTAATTATTGAGCTAACTAGCTGGATGTTCTGTAAGTGTTTAAGCTGCAGGTGCATGGGAGTTGTGTATTGTTCCCAGGAAGGTTTTTGCAGGCTGATTGCATTGTTTTTGATTTTTAAGTTGCCAATAGCTTTAGAGCTAAAGATTTCTTGTATTTCACATTCTGTTATATATTCTTCCTTGTGAGGTTTGAAAAGCCTCTAGAAATGCTTGCATAACACTGACAGCAAACACGCCTGTGTGAAGAGCAGGAATTGAATAGTAATGATTTTTAGTATTTCATAGGCTGAGGGGTTTTGGTGAGGTGAACATGTTTTTATGCGTGTGTATGTGTGTGTTTGTTCTCAGGAAGGCAGAGCAACTGTTAACCAGGACACCAGGCTGGACAACAGGGTGATTGATCTCAGGGTAAGTTTCTACCAGCTCAAGGAAGGCCATCTGAGGGCAAATTGCTGCATATGATTCAAAATCTCCATTTGGTTTGATCTATCTAATCTTGCAGTTGATTTATAATGATGGAAAAAAATTCTTAGATATTTAAATCCTTAAGTTTTTAAGCTTCTCTTTTAAGGTTAGATATTCACAGACTATTTAAATAAATGAATAATGCCAGAAGCCTTCTGACTAGGATGCCTTCTGGGTTCCTCCTAAGCAAGATGCTTCAGGCGTGTCCCACCAGAAGGAGCTCCCAGGCCAGACCCAGGACACAGCAGAGAGATTATGTCTCTCAGTTGGCTTAAGAATGCCTCAGTGTCTCCCTGGAAGAATTGGAGAGGGAAGCCTGGGCCCCTCTGCTTAAAGTGCAGTCCCTGTGTCCCAGGCTTGGCACAAAATTGATGGATTTTTAAAAAAATAGTTTAATTAGTGCCTTTTGTTACCATTATAACAATTAATGTTGCATCTTGCATTCTGTCTTAGTACTGGAGACTTCTACCACCCATTTTATGCAGTTAGGAGAATGCAAAATATTTGTGAAGGAATAGCAAACAAACTCATAAACTAGCCTGTTTAAAAAAAAAAAAACAACACCCAAAAAAAAAAAAACCAGTGCACCTCTAAAGTGAAAAAGAAAAGGCTCTGATTTAGTGGGCTGATGGTATGAATCTTATGCAGTGCTGGGAGGATGTGCTAAACTTATGCGAGCAGCAGAAGACACTAAGCCGCAGAGTGTCTCATTGTTTTGATATGTTCCTCCCACATGGAAGATACGACTGGCAGGAAGGCAGCAACACCACAGCACAGAGCCACTTTGTTCACAAGCTTCACAACAACACCTGCCTCTGCAACACTATGCACTTTAAGCTCATGGACTAGGGTCTGTCATCGGTTTTGCTCTTAAGAGCCCACTGAAGCTGTAAAGTGCTTCCCACAGTGGCAAACGCTTCAGAAGGGAACCATAAAACACTGCTAATAATTATATAGCTCACATGAAACTCCATTTCTATCTTGAACATTTTTAAAGTTTAAAAGTTTGTTATTTTTAGGTTTAAAAGAGAGCTGGACTTGCAGACAATTTCTGGACAGTCATCCAGACACGATGGCTGATGTTTAATGGAGTCTAAACAAATCCTCTAACAGCAGTGCTCACGTGACCTCAGGCTTCAAAATATGTAAGAAATGCGACTGCATATGAGCAGTGCTCCAAGCTCAAGTATACTTCAGGTTAGTTTTAGGACTCTAACTAATGGTCAGTTATTTTGTGATTAATCACAGTATTTGGTGTATCAAAACTGATACACTGTGCTCCAGGTTACCTACACTGTATTGCCAAAAGTATTCACTCAACCATCCAAATCATTTAATTCGGGTGTTCCAATCGCTTCCATGGCCACAGTTGTGAAATTTCCTCGTTACTAAATATTCCACAGTCAACTGTTCGTGGTATTAAACAAATTTGGAGCGACTTGGAACCACAGCATCTCAGCCACAAAGTGAAAGGCCACGTTAAACCACAGAGTGGGGTCAGTGGATCCTGAGGCGCATATTGCAAGGAGGTCGCCAACTTTCTGCAGTCAATCACTGCAGACCGCCAAACTTCATGTGGCCTCAGATTAGCTCAAGAACAGCTCCTGAGCAGTTTCAGCAGTGTGACAGTGACCTAATGATGGACGCCGCTGCTGTTTTGACCCAAGGGTGATAAACTTTTCAGTGTAGTACACCAAGGATTAGCAGAACATTGAATTGTAACTAGATGATCAACTTCACTTGTCAGGGGTTTAAATGTTGAGGCTTATAGGAAATTATTCACAGTTTGAAACTGCAGGCCCCTTATTTCCTGTCTTCACTGCCATATTGAAGGCTAAAACACTATATTTTTAACAACAGCAATAAGCAGGCCAGAATGACAGCCTCCATCTCTTCATCAAATTTCAAATGTGACCGTTGGGGACAGAAAGTCAGGGCAGCATCAGTTATGTTTCATCAAAATGGGACCAAACATTTTGAAGAAAGCTTTTCTGACTGACTTCAATAAGAGTGTCTCCATCATAGCTGTTGTGCAAAAGCAAATTTCATAATACAGATTTATGCATTTCAGGTTCCTTTAGGAATTCTAGGCAATAATCTGACTACGAGATACTTGAAAAGTATGCATATGGATATGTTAACAGTGATGCTGGCATTAAATTGTGGTCAGCCTACAAGCAGGTGTATCGACAGCCTCTGGTTATGACAGTCAGCCCATGATTGGGTGCTGGTAAATGTTTAAACTTTTGAATTTGGGCTTTGAAACCTGTCTGTGGTAGGAATTCACCGCAGCTGGGTTTCAAAGAGGTGTGAGAGGTATATCAGATTCAGGTATATTTTATGAGGCCCCTCACCATCAGAAGAACTGTCAGTTTCAGGATAGTAACTGCCACCCACCAGCCCATCCACTGTTAACGCCTACTCACTGCAGACATGCTGTAAACAGGAAGACCTTTCTAATTTTTAAATTAGGTCTTGCACAGTCTGGTTTTTTTTTAGGTTGGTGTTCTGAGGTTTATTACTGGGTACAGCCCAATGTGAGATACGTGACGCAAATGAGTCATAGGAGGTGCGAGCGTAGAATGGATTATTTGCTTCAATGCATTTTTATAGGGGCTGGTAAAAGTGTTTTGAGCAGGAAAGTTTTGTATTTTTCTTCACTTCTTCTTTCTGCCAAGTATCCAGATTGCGAGTGAAGGAAAAGTTTCAGCCAGACAACCCTGAAGCATTGTCTGCAGATTAATGAGCTTTCCAGTATTTAGACATGATCATATTTCGAGTCTGCCGGCTGTTAGTCAGACGAAGCCTATTCAGACCTGGACAGGCACTAGAGATGGGAAAGAGGGGGAATGTGAAGCGCTTTAATTAACGCAGACCTGTGCGTTATGTATTGAAAAGACCCGGGTCTGACTTCACGATGATGTATGGTAACTGGAGTTGAAAACCAGAGAAGCTCAATTGTAGAAATGCTGTGGTCATTTTGATGAGTCAGTCAGTCTTTGTGAGTGTTCACTGATGATTTGATGTGCTCTGTTGCCCAACTGTTGCACTTTTGGGGTTTTATAACTTGAGGTTTTTACAGTAACCTCTTCACAACAGTTTCAGTCCTCACCTTGGTTTCAGTATTTATATTAATAATGAAGAGTTTTGAGTTCCAGTGGGTCTTGCGGGGTTTGAATGCGCGTCTTGCCGTTGCCAACAAGAAATTGTCACACCCTTCACTCAGACAGGAGAGCCATGGAAAAAAAAACTGCCAGTCTTGTTTTCACACATCTGTTATGGTTGTGTAATAAAGCAAATGAATCATAGCAACTGTTGTGATAGTGTTTATTTTTGTGTATCCCTCTGAAAGACAACCACCAGCCAGGCCATCTTCCGCCTTCAGTCAGGTGTGTGCCAGCTCTTCAGAGACACACTCACCAAAAAGGGCTTTGTGGAGATCCAGACGCCGAAAATCATATCAGGTAAAAAAAAAAAGAAAAAACAATACTCCGCCACACTGGCACGTGGGAAAACTGAGACTAGCATACACTGAATCATTTTTGATTAGATGTTTCAGTAGGAGCATGCTTGTTTTCGTATCACCACCCACAGGTGGCTCGTGAGTCATTGTGACAGTTGTAAAGTTGACTTCCTCTGCAGCCTGTTGTAGACTACAATTCAAGTCAAGAACAAAATATAAAGTTCAGTTAAAGCTCATGAAACACTTAGAAATTAAAACAAAAAAGAAAAGGAGCAAAACAAACAAAAAGAAGTCATGCACATCTCTGCTAAGGAGACAACAGACAATAAGGTATTAGGGAGAATTTCACTGTTTCAGACCTATGAGGATTTTAATCCAGACCACTGGGAATTTTGATGCATCGACCAGCTCTCACGTCAGCCTCTCTGCTTTCACATTTCCACACAGCGCCCTTCTAATTTGACAGGAGAGGCTTTCCTTAAGATCGTTCCCAAAAGACCTCATCTCACTTTAGTGAAGAAAAGGAAGACTGAAAGGAAAAACTTAGAATTCAGACAGACATCTTCTCACCAATATTCAAGAGAAAGAGTTATTGGAGCTTTCATTAAATGGCTTCTCTGTTATCCAGGCTTTATTTTGTTCAGCATTAACCCTCGAATACGAAGAATGTTGGGTGATTTTTCTTTTTCACCCACATGAAAGTGAGAGTGATAGTGAAGTGAAAACTCACATTGGTGTTGTAGGGTTAACTCAAAGTGGAGGCTCCACATGCTTTTACACACGTTTAAAACTTTCCCTAAAGTGAATTAAAGCGCAGTCTTATATTGTACTCTTCAGCATCCCACATTCCTCACGTGTTTTAAATGAACTGTGGCGAAACCTCCACGCTCTCACTTCCTCTTTTCTTAAAGAGCCAATGATGGTGGCTTTTCCTCCCACAATAAATTCAAAAGTGGCGCGTTTTAATTTTGGCGCCACCCATGAATCAACATGCTACTTTTTTACAAAACCACATCTTCCTGTGTGCCACCACCCATAGTGCACGCTGTGAACAATTTGTACTACATGTACACCCCCACCCACAGCATGAAAATATGAGATAAAGCTGTCTGACGTATTTGTCACATAGGAGGCAGCAGATAAGTTATATAAGTCTGGGCCAGGATGTACTGAGAATGATGTTTGTTTTGAAAAAACTTGCCCAGCAGTCATATTGTTTTTATTTGATTAATGAAGGGGAAAAATAAAAAAAGCTTTTCTAGTGAGCAGGTCAAAAAGTGGGGCCTTTATTGACTTCAGCAGATGCGTAGTATTCATAGTGGTGCGTAGTGGCTGTCTTTCTGAGCCTTTTACTTTTGTCCTATTAAAGTTCCTGACAGAGATCACAGGGATGACTTGAGTTTCTAAGCACACGTCTTTGTCTGGAACAAGCAGACCATCTCTCATCATCTCCCTGGATACACTTTTCTTTGCTAGTGATGGTCATAAATACAGCAAACCACTGCACTCATGGTATCACAGCGTCACTAATCTAACAGTAAGGAATTTAATACACAAAATGAGCAAACAAAAACACAGAACAGTTCCTGTAGCAGTTTCAAATTAAAATTCCAAGGGTTTTAGTGGACAGTAAGCCTTTATTTCTTACGAATACCTTTACTGTGAAAATTTTTTTTTTTTTTTTTTACACTGGCCTCTGTTTGGGGGTCAGCTTCTGTGCCTGTCATCTCTCCAGCCGTTATCAGAAGCCTGGTCTTTAACTGAATGATGGCATTTATTTGTCAGGGAAAAAAAATGTGTGCTAAATAGTTCCAACTGCCACTCAACAGTAAATAGGAAATATATATCATAAAGTGGACTGGTTGAAGCAGGACACTTTCATTTCTTTACTGTAGTAGCTTCCTTTGTCATTAATGGTCACCGCTTTTCTTTGTCCATTTGTAGCTGCCAGTGAAGGCGGAGCTAACGTCTTCACAGTGTCTTACTTTAAAACCAGCGCCTATCTGGCCCAGTCTCCCCAGCTCTACAAGCAGATGTGCATCTGCGCCGACTTTGACAAGGTCTTTTGTGTAGGTCCAGGTAAGCCCCTCCCACCAATATGTCACCTTATGCACTGGCAAACAGAAAAAGGAGCAGCAAGAGTGTAATGAAAAATTTAGACCCTATTGACTGAGAACGGTTTTAAAATGTCACTAAATGCATTTAGATTGTTAAACTTTAACAGACTTCCCTCTGTTGCTTTTATTGTGTCAAAACTGTTGTAGAGCTTAGCGTGTTATTGACTTAATGGGACTTGTAAAAGACTTTATAGATCCAAGTTTCAAGGAAATCCAAGCAAACACTGCCACCATCTGATTATCTGAGAAAACTCTGCCTTCATCTGATTGTGTGTGTAAAGAATTTAGCCTATACATAGTCAGACACAAGTCGACACTTGTGTCTGACTTTTATTCAATACTGGATTCCCGCCCAAGATTGAATAAAACATCTGGGAGAAAGATGCACGTTCAGTATTCTACTGACTGGACTGAGGTTTTTGTTTTCTTCTGTGTAACACCACAGAGAAATCAAAGGGCTTAAGGTCATTACTGCTTCTAAGGCAACAATGTCCTCACCACTGTTGCCTTAGTTACAGACTCAGTGATTCAGCATGTAAGGAGAAATGGGATCAACACTCCTCAAAATCCCAGTGGCAAAACTGCAACTATGTTTAAATTTAGCTTCTACAACGATGTTACCGCTGTCTAAAATCAACTGAAAAAGGGCCACCAGGGAAGAAACAGAGGTCAGCATGAAGCTCGTCTTTCTTACAGAGAAGCAAATATCTCTGTTTATGCTTAAAATCATTTTAGGTTTCCAGTTTGTTCAAATATGTGCAGGGGTCAGACAAGTAGTTCTTTACAGGTCTTAGACTAACACTCTGTGAATACAAAAACAGGAATATGCATATAAACTTTGTTTCAGACACACTTGAATAAAACTTTATATGCATGGTTGTGTTTTATAAATCTCCATCATTGTGAAATTATGTGCAGGAACACATGCATGATTTAAGCCAAACTATGTAGATGCAGAAACACATTTAATCAGCTGTGTCTGTGTCTTTTTTAGCACTTTTATCAGTCTGTAGACCTGTACATGCAGAGAATGGGGGGAAAAAACCCCAAAACTCTCCAACACTGAAGTATCTATCCTCGTTTATGACCATTAACTCCCACTAAATGAAAATAGCAGCCATGATGTTATTAATTCACCATACAAGTACTTGTAAAGTACTCTGCTTTAGAATAGTGCAGTAATCTGAAGTAATTTTGTGCTAGCAGCATTCATACAGAGTTTATAAAGTACATTTCAATCAAGTAAACAGTGAAAATGACAGTAAGGAGAAAGAGCCCACATTTTGCAATGATATTAACATGAACTTTTCCATTGAGAAAACTGCTTTTCACTGACAGTGTGCTCATCAACACGTCCTTGTTTCATGAAGTTTTACGTGATAACGAGTCAAAAGCCAGATTGTAAGCTTGATGAGCCTTTATATGGACTGCTGGTTTGTGAGACGTCCAAATGTACATTTAGGAATTTAGAGCACAATGAAAACGACGTGTGCAGAAACTTTGCTTTGCTTCTGCTGCACTGCAGTTTGTTTTGTTTCAGCACTGATATTAAATCTGCATCATTTCAGTTTTCAGGGCGGAAGACTCCAACACTCACCGTCACCTGACCGAGTTTGTGGGTCTGGATATTGAGATGGCTTTCCGCTACCATTACCACGAAGTGATCGACTCTATCACTGACACCATGGTGCAGATCTTCAAGGGCTTGAGAGACAAGTGAGATATATATTTGTCAGTGAGTTGAGGTGAAAGATGAGCTAAAAACTGTTGGACATGTGTGTCGCAGTTTTGTACTTGACATGTGAGCTGAATATTGACAGGATCAGTTCTGTTGTGAACATTTTGTGGATAGCAAAATGTCAAAGTGTGTATGTCTAAGTAAAACTATTTAATTGCTAAATCTAGATTAATTAAATGTCATCACATATGGCTGTGTGGTTGGATGAATGTCAGCAATTTCCACTTCAACTGTTAAGTGAACTGCCAGCAAGACGATGTTAGGATGTGGTTTTATTGCCTCCTAGTGGTGTAAATCAGTACAGCAGGCATTAAGAGCTTCAATAGCAGATGTTTGACTAAAAGAAGAATACTGAGTGAAACTTTCTGGAGTCATGTAGATGTCAGGGGTTTCTAGACTTATTTATTCCAGTGAAAAACATACGGGGGGTTGTACTGAATCATTGAGCATTGATCTATTACAGATCACACTTTATTCTATCTTCACAAGGCTTTTATTATAAAGTAAATCCCCCAGGGAAGAACTGTATTAAGTCAGTGGAACACTGAGTTGGGTGTCAGCCAGCTTAATTTAAATTCCCTTTTTAATGTCTATGACGTTAGTTAGTTTCAGGTTGTGACCGCTGTTCCTCTTTCTCAGGGTAGTTTGACTTTTTAGCCTTTGTTCTCATGACTTTCCAGACTGTTCCTCTTGACGTAGGAAAGTATTTTGAATGTGTTGTGGTCTTTTGTTCCAGCACTTGAAGCACGGATGACTTTGTCTCTTTCGAGTTCTGTTTGTCATCTCCTGTTACTTTGATGATTTATAATAGTGATAATTGTCAGGTGTTCTAATTGTGATACAAGAAAGTAAAAAGACATTAGGACAATATAGTTAAAAACTGGACAAGAAAATAAAGACTCGGATAATAAATGTGGGCTGTGACAATTATATGAACAACCAAATGAATCTGGCATTTGTCTGTATGTGAACAGGAATTCTGTGTCCCTCAATAGTAGGTTGTAGTTTGTGTTTGTGTACTTACAGTACTGTGCAGAAGTGTTGCATGACCCCTCATTTCTTAATGTTTTGCTCAGAAAATGGGAAGTGGGTTTTGTGATTTATTGAAACGTGCAAACATACATGGAAAAATATTCTATAAGGCAAAACAAGCTTGAAAGTCAGTATTTGGTCAGTATCTGGCATGATCGCCTGAACTTTCGTGGAATCTCTTTCAGCAGTCTTCAGGAAGAGTTCTCGAGGATTCTTGAAGGACATTTTGCTCCACTGTGTTTTACAGATGGCTGTAGACCCTCACCGTTTTACCTCTCCTGACCTCCTCCTTACATATTTACAATGATTTGAGCCAAAAATTTCTAATTTGGATTCATCGCATCAGGAGGCCTTTTTCTACTGATTTTCAGTCCAGTTCATGTGTAATTTGTCGTACCTCAGCCATCGCTTCCTGTTTCCCTTCCTTAAGAATGGCTTCTTGACAGCCGTCTTTCTGATGAGGCTTCAGTGAACAGTAAATGGATCAAAGGCTTCTCTCAGGTCCCAGTTTAGGTCTGTTACTGTTCGTCTGCTGTGGATAGGTTTTTTTTCTTTTTTTTTTAAAGCCTTGTCCAGTTTATTAACACTGCACACAGTGCTGAGATATGCCAAGTTTTCGGCTAATGGTTCTTTGGGAATCACCCTGGTGCAAAATTACTATTTTATATCCATCAACCTGTCTTATCTTTGTATTTTTTTTTAAATAGATTCAACTAAAGAAATGGGAACAAATAATGGGTTCTTGCAACAGGCTGCTATTAACAAAGTGCCCAAAGATACAATTTCAAATTGGTTCAACACTGGTTCATCCTTTGAGTTAGAAGCCTTATTTTTAAATGCTTGAATTATTCATAGGTCAGTCTTAAATGGCTCAACGAACCAAAAATAATCGTCTGAAAGTGGTCAGGTAAAAATGAGAGAACAAGCAGCTAATATCCAAACAAAAACGTGGAAACAAAATGTGAAGAAATCAGAGGTGACTCAAGACTTTTGCACAGTAATGTGAGTATATTTACACAGACATAAATTATGATTATAACATTAAACTTGGTGTAAGTTTAGGTTAGAAGATTAGTGGTCTGGTTAAGTTTAGCAGCAAATGAACTACTGTCAGCGTGATGTCCTCTCAGCACTATGGAAACACAGCTATACATGTGCCTCTGTGTCAGCTTCCAGACAGAGATTCAGACGGTGAATAAGCAGTTCCCAAGTGAGCCTTTCAAATTCCTGGAGCCCACTCTGAGGCTGGAGTACACCGAGGCCGTGGCCATGCTGCGTGAGGCCGGGGTTGAGATGGGTGATGAGGAAGACCTCAGGTTAGAATACATCACACAGCCTTTGCTCTACATCCAGCTCATCTCATCAGATGATTCCATTTGATAAAAGCAGAAGTAAAAAATTTGACATGTGCTTAAAGAGAGGATGTGAAAGATCACTGCTGGTGTTTAAGTAATCCTTGTGATCAAAGCTGTGATCTGCAGTACAGTTGGAGCATAAAAATTAACATGAGTAATAATTATAAAATATTCACTTTATTGTAATCAGTTAAAATAGCACATAAACAATGTGAGATGCAGCTATCCATGTTAAAGTAAATGTGTTTTTTTGTTTTTTAGTACACCCAATGAAAAGCTGCTTGGCCGTCTCGTCAAGGAAAAGGTGTGTTGAGAAATGTATTTCACTCATTAAATATCAGACTGTAAAGATATAAATGTCCATCCATCCATCCGCACATCCTGTTAAGGGTCGCGGGGGGGCTGGAGCCTATCCCAGCTGTCATAGGGCGAGAGGCAGGGTACACCCTGAACAGGTCGCCAGCCTGTTGCAGGGCCAACACAGAGGGACAGACAACCTTTCACACTCACATTCATGCTCTCATTCACACCTATGGGCAATTTAGATTAGCCAATTAACCTAACCCCAGTAAGTGCATGTCTTTGGAAAGTGGGAGGAAACCGGAGTACCCGGAGGAAACCCACGCAAGCACGGGGAGAACATGCAAACTCCACACAGAGAGGGAGAGGCCTGGGCCAAGGTGGAATCGAACCCAGGCCTTCCAGATGGTATTCTAACTGTGAGGCAGCAGTGCTAACCACTACGCCACCGTGCTGCCCAGATATAAATGTGACATAATCAAATACTGTCTGCTAACATTTTTGTGTAAGATAAAAACCCATGTGGGATTTTTAAGTAGTAAAAAGCCAGTTTGCATATTAGAACTCCAGAACCTTGACAGACCAGCTGTTGGTCTTCTTCAGAATTCTTCCAAAAAAAAAAAAAAAGCCAAATCGAGCCACTGAGTTAGGCATCACGTCTGAACTGCAGTAGATTTCCATGTGACACTGGCAGAGACAGAGTGTAGGCCTTTGACAGGTGAAGGAAACAGCACATCATTTATCTTCAAGCTGGTGTTTTAGAATATGTAGTGACCACAAACAAAAGGTTCATTTCAATTCAATTCAGGTTCATTTATGTAGTGTAATCACAACACAAATCACAACATCAGTTACCTTGAGGCACTCTATACTGTAAAGTAAAGACCCTACCGTGTTCTGGAGAAATACTTTATTATTCAAGCCCACTGTTACATGAAGAAGAGGATACACACGTCTTTATTAGTACCCTAGTATGCAGCTGTTGACTCTCTCAACCCTCTTTTATTTTTCCTACAGTATGATACCGACTTCTATGTGCTCGATAAGTACCCGCTGGCTGTTAGGCCGTTTTACACGATGCCTGATCCAAACGACCCTGTAAGTCCTTTCACACACAAATACACCAACCTGTTAAACTAGAACTGTGGCCCGTGTAGAAAACTTAATGCAAAAATTTTTAATACTATCTTTGTAAATTTCAGTTGTCACATCTGTGTTTCTGTTAATATTTGGCTTTAAGAATTGAAATCTTCCTTTCCTCATCTTTCTATCATAAACATTACTGTTACTTGGGTTTTGTGTCAGTGTTACCTCGTGTGGGTCACAATTTCAGCACTGTCAGCTTGCAGGCTTTTAACTTTCCAAGTCTTTTTTTGTTTCTTCCTGTTATTATCACATGTGAGGAAAACCTGATTCTTGAGCTTGTTTATTTTTGTCTAGAAATATTCCAATTCTTATGATATGTTCATGAGAGGAGAAGAGATCCTCTCTGGAGCTCAGAGAGTCCATGATGCTCAGCTTCTGACAGAAAGGGCCATCCATCACCAGATTGGTAAGAGGAAGAGATGTTTCTGTTTGCGGAGCACAGAGTGAATTTCAAATAATTTGTCTCCCTCTATTGGCAACCAGCGGAACAACACCAGAAAATGTATTGAATTTATTTATTTTTTTTTTAACTGTGCCTCTTTTTTTTTTTTTTTAATTCTATAGATCTGGAGAAGATCAAGGCATACATTGACTCCTTCCGCTATGGCGCCCCCCCACATGGTGGCGGAGGCATTGGTAAGAAATATGTTTTCTTGGGGAATCTGCAGGAATGTTTTTTTTTTTTTTTTTTTGTCATCAGAGTGACTTTGGATCTGGATGCTTTGTAAAAATTTTAACAAAGTGATGGAGATGTCACCTTTCACAGGTCTGGAGAGAGTCTGCATGCTCTACCTGGGTCTCCACAATGTGCGACAGACCTCCATGTTCCCACGTGACCCTAAGCGCCTGACACCTTGAACCTTCCAGTGTGGACAACTAGAATGCTGGTGATGGGAAACAATACTGTCTAATACTATAATAATCAGGAAATGCAGAGCGTATAGGATCTAGTGCCACCACTGACATGAGAGAAGAAAACAGTTTTAACAGCAGGGTATAATTTATTGATTGGTGTGCATCATTTACTAACAACAAATAGAAACATCAATGAGAACAAAGGAAATGGCCAGTGATTAAAGACCGTTCCTAGAAAGCTCTACTCACACACTTCATTTTTAATCAATGAGTTGGTATTTGTCTAGGTTTTCTCTTTGGAGAGATTAAAAGTACTTTACAACAGATCTTAGACCCTCTTACTACCAGCACAGATGTTTGACTAATGATTGTGGTGTCCAGCAGTATGACTACAAATACACAACCTTTGTAAGTCTAAACACTGACAATAAAAAAAGTGTTAATCTGTAAATGACTTTGGTCCCCTTTTTTTGAGGCAGAATCACTTAAGGAGGTTCAGTAGAAGTAATAGTTGAGACTACTACACTCTTTAACATGCACATATTAAATATTCATATTAACTTAGAACTATATAAATGTGCAAAGCTTAAGTGACTCTTCATTCACACTTGGTAAGTGCAAGCTTTGCAGCTGCAGTCCTGCTACATACAGTCCAACAAAGTGCTCGAGTGTTACTGATGTAGAAAATAAGTAATAACCATTCTGATTTACACACGTATACACAGTTTGCTTAATGTCTATCAGCAAATACAGTATACACTAAGTCCAAACTCTTGACAATCACTGGTTTATTCAGTCGCAGCTCCACTGACTTGAAGGATGAACAGGAAGATGTGAACAATATCAACATAAAGAGAAAGTGCTCCATAGACGTACTCCTCTGGGCTGATGGCCAACTCCCGATTTCCAATGAGAAGCTGGGTGTTGTACGTTAAAAACTAGAATAGGTGAAGAGGAGGACAAAGTTTGTAACAAAGAAAAGATGATTTTTTTTTTTTCCCTGTTTGGGTTGTATAGAGAGCAGTATGGAGGTGCAAACCAGCTGGATTAAACTATTAAATACTTAACTCCAAAAAAAACTGCTGGTCAGTCACACTGTGCGTCTTTTGTAAACAGATGTACAAACAAATACAAGGAAAAACTTACATCCTATATCGGCACGTGTGAGGCTACAACTATACTAGTGGCTCTATGATTCTGTACCTTTTAGTGTATTACCATGTTAATACTAAACAGAAAATAAAGCTGAGGCTGACAGGAATAGCAAAAGATCTCTCTCTATCTCTATCTCTCTCTCTCTATATATATCTCTCGATCTCTCGATCTCTCTCATATAAATTTATTTGTGACATTTCAGTCAGAGCAGCATATGTGGAACTCATGTTAGTGTTAAACTGATAAAATGTCCTTAAAAAACACTTGATCATTACAGTTAAACTTTAGGAAGATCAGTCTGTCCACTTAGGAAACAAGACATTGTGAATCCATATCACCTGCGTCTCTAATCAGACCAGGTTTACACTGAGCACGTGTGAAAGAAGTGAAAGTGTGGAGATACTGTGGCAAATGTTTCGCTGCCTGCAACATCACCTACCAATTCTGTTCTCTGAATGCCAGTTGAGCTGCACAACACTGGTCTCTAAGCTCAGACCTCACTGACGAACATTTTGGTCAGAAACATGCACAAGTACCCCACTGGAGGTTATTACAGGGCTCTGGCAGTGCTTTTCCTGTTTGTCCTGCACAAAGTAACAGGTTAAGTTCCTGCTGCTGGGTTGATTCCCATCTATGGCCTTGTCTAGCTCTCCTCGTGTAACAGGCCTGTTGGCACAGCAAACGTTCTTGCAGTGGCATGCCTTCCCAGAGGAGCTGATCTACTTCCGCAGCCTGAATGAGCTGCAAGTACTAACTTATTCTTTCAAATAGTGACAAGTGACCCAGCAAAAAGCCAAACTATAGAAAAAATCCATCAGGAGGGATAAGGAGGCCACTAACTGCAAAACCCTTCCCTTTTAGGGGTTGTTTTGTTGTTGCCTCTCCAGTGCAACTGTTGTCACACTCATGGGATTCACAGTAGTTTTCGCTTCCTAACTGGGCATATTGATATACCTGAAGTTAACAGACTGTGTTATACTGTAAAGATTGAGTGTTCCCTTCATTTTTTGAGCTGTGCAGTTTTTGAAATTTTCCTTTCTGGGTCAAAGTGGCAGACAGAATGACGTCTCTGCCACCGTTCCTGTAGCATTGTTAAAAATATGAAAATTTCCATGATATGCATTGATCATGTTCCACATCCCCAGAGAGTGAACCGTGTCCATTCTGGGATTCTGGACATGCTAGTCTTTCCTTTTCCACCACTCTCCCACTGAAGTGTGTTAACCAAAGGCAAATGACATAAACAGGTCGACTGAGCATTTTCACAGTTCTAGAATGAATAAAAGTTTTTATTTGATAGACCAACCAAAAACAAGACAAATATGATCTAATGCTCTAGAAATAGCATCCTATCAGCACATTATTTAGGTCTACTAAATAACTGTGTATTTTGCAGTGTAAGGACTTTTAATGCCTCTTGCTATTCAACAGCAGACTCATAATACCAAGCTGAAAAACTGTCCCAATTTGTGTCAGTGTAGACTCACCAGAGTGTAAACGATGGCTCCAATTGCAGCGTAGAGCATATGCAGCCAGGGGACCTGTTGAGTGACATAAGAAAGGCCTCTGAATGTGAAATCAGTCACAGAGATACACCCTTGGGAGCTGCTGTTCCTCACGTAAAGAAACACGAGTAAAGAGAATAAATTAAAGGACTTGACCAGAGCGGACTCACATATTGGAAGCTGAGGACGATGGCTGTAACAATCCCAATGATCATGAGCAGAACAGCCGCAATACAGATGAATCCCCCGCAGGAGGTGAAGTCCACCTGTGATGAGAAGCAAGTCATTAAGGGGATGAAAGTGAAGTTGATATGCTTCAAACTACATGAAAGAGGAGCGAGACTAATGTGAAAGAGGATCAGAATAAGGTGAAAGAGAAATGTGTGAGTGTGTGTGAGAGAGAGAGAGAGAAATGTAGCAGCCAAAAAAGTAACTTGTGTATCTCGAGTTGCATCAGACAGAGAAGTTGGATTCACATCTTATCCCAAAATGTTATAAATATTTAAAGGATTTCAGTACCCCATTGTAATGCAAGACAAAGGAGTTCTTTTACACCGACAACAAAGACATCCTCTGACAAGCCACAGGCTACTGAGCTACAGCGAGACAGTTTACGTCTCCATGTACCTTGGTTTGGAAGCAGAAGACTGTCACAGCCACACAGACTAATGCTGTTACTCCCATGGCGATAAACACTGCTTTGGTTTCATAATAGCTGTGAAGGATACATGTAGTGATTAAAACAAAAAGGAACGTATATACCACAGTGTACATCAGTGTCAAAATGAGCTGTTTTGGTGTTGCTTGTATGAACCCAAAAAAAACAAACAAACCTCGAAATTGCTCCAGCCATGTAAGACAAGGCAAGAGTCTGCAAGATCAAACATGAATACAGTGTCTTAAATGTCAGTTTTACCACTTTTCAGAGATCTCTCTTTCCTACTGGCTGCCTTTACATTTTCAGACTTCAACTCGAATTCAGTCTCACAATATTCTTATATTTCTGCCCATATGTATCTGCTGCAGCACTGGCAATGTTGTTGTCTGAGTGTGCTGTTTGGTGTAATAAACAATACTTACAAATACTCCAAGCAGCACAAGATTCCATGGAAAACGCCTCCTAAACAAAAAAAGAAGGTGAATATTTTTTTAAAAGTACAGAAAACATAAGCATCACTGGCTATAACTGCAGCAGTAATAAAACTATTTCCCCAGCTTATTTGGCCTTGCTTACCTTGGCTCTTTGCAGCAGATGAGAATGCAGTAAACCACAAAATAAACCACACTATGGAGAGATTCATCACTATGAATATTATATATATATATAAGAATACATAAAACTGTGTTTTTGTTTCTTGAAAGTAACTCACAAAGATGCCCAGTAGATACCAGGGTATTGAATGACAAACATCCTTACTGGGTCACTGTGAAAGCAGATATATGGCATCACCAAAGGGCAGACTCTCTTACCCTTCATCAGCTGCATTAATTGACAAGATGGAATAATGTATTGGGACAAACAGAGACTTACACAAATGTAAAGACAGCAACAACTGAGAAGGTGACGGCAAGCTGTGCGGATAAAATTAAGTAAACCTGCCCACAAATAAAAAAACAAACAAAAAAAAAACCATTAGATTTGATGGAGATTAGATCAGCAGGATTGTTACTGGTATTCTGAGTAAGGTAACAATACACAGTCACAAACTCTCACCTTTCTAATGAAGGCATGCCGAACAGATGTGCTTTCCCACTGGGTGCTGAAAAAATCGTCCATCTCTCCTGCAGAATTGGGAATAGTCAAGTGGTAATTTATCCTTATTACACCTAATCTAAATTTATTGCAGGGTGTGATTACTTCAAGACTGTGCCACTCGCTCAGAACCTGGGTTGGAGGCAGGCAGTCCAGCACACAGAGTCGGTATTGTGGTGGGCATCCCAGCTGGAGGGAAGCCAGGGCCTTGACACATGCTGGCTGGTGGGTAGACACACCCTTGGTCCCAGTAGCCAGGACTGGGACTGTAAGATGGAGGTGGGGGAAGAGGGGAGCCATGCTGTGGCTGGCAGGAGCAGTTATCACATTTAGGATGATGTAGTGCTTGCTCATAGGGGGGAGGACTGTCAATTTTAGATGTCATCATTTTTCTGGACTAACCTAAAGAAAGAAAGTAGTACAAAGTTACATCAGACTTCTATCTTTTCAGTATCCACTATTTATTGTTGACTTTCCATTGTCACAATTAAAATCTTATTATATTGCATTGTATATTACAGTATTGTACAGCATTGTTTAAACAAGGTTCTGTGGTATTATCTCCTGAAAAGTCACGCCTGTGTACTTCAAATACTATGCCTCAAATAACACATGGATAATGAAAAAAAATTAAGTTTGTATGTAAATTATAGCATAATCTAAATTATGTGGTCACCGTACTTTTATTTAGGGTAACCACAAGTCCACACAAGTCCACAGCATTATCATCTATTTTTCTGTGTCCCACATACTGAGGCAATGTCACACATTTTGATTGATTCTGTGGTTCTCAAAATCAACACTGAATGACAGTTTCCTAAAGTCTGGCTCTTTTCCAGGGACTATGATGAAAATAGGGAAGGCGGTCTCCCCAGGATCTCCCAGTGGCCACAGGGTTGTTTTGGCCTGCTGTGAACTTTCAGCAGGTTTATGCACCACACTGAAACCACGCAGGTCTACCACATCAAAGACATGCATAAATGTGCACATGCAGCCTCTCTCTCTCTCTCTCTCTCTGCAAGGCAGCCAACATGAACCAGGTAATATTAGACACGTCCAGATAAAAAAGGAAAGATGGAGGGGAGAGGGAGAGAATTAAAAAGAGATGCAGGTAAGTGCCTAAAAATAAGTGCCAGTCAGGAGCAGGTCAGTCTAAACTCTGTGTGTGTGTGTGTGTGTGTGTGTGTGGTGTGCTCTATGTGGTGTGATCATAGTAAATTTTCATTGTTGCAGGCACAGCCGTGGCAGATCTTAGAAAGCTCAGAATTCAGAATATTTAAAAATTTAATTTTGATGCTTTTCATGCCGTTATTCTCATAACTGGATGTTTTTTTGCTTAGCTTTTGTACTGTAATGTTACAGACTCTCTCAGTCTCCTTATACTTGTTTAAGTGTAACTCACTTGCTAATTAAAAATTAATTTGACTAATATAAATATTTTAAATTAAACTGAATACTTTTGTTTGTGGTAACTGGGCCATGTGTAATGGAATTCTAATATTGTGAAAGCCTTAAACAGCTGGTAGGGTTAGCCCAGAGTCTGGTGGTTTGCATGAACAGAGATGAAATTAGATGATGTCCCAGACTGAATTATAGTCTCAGTCAGCTCCTGGTTATGTTTCAGTATATAGTTCTGTAAGACACATTTAAATAACTTAAATATTATTGTGTCTGGAAGGCACAGTCAAGCTATTTGTTCACATTTGTTGCTTGATAAAATATAGGAAGGGTATAAGAGTAGAAACCACTGCGTGTTATTCTGTTTAATCAAGGAAAGGATAGAGTGTATATGGACACTTGGGGGCAAAGGAAATGTCTAGGAAAGTTCCTTAATCTAAATCTATTACTTTTCTCCTTTCAATAGCCAAACCTCAGCTCACACCCAATTTCATTTATTCTTTTAAAGTACCCGCAAGTGCAGTCAAAGTCCTTTTCAGCAGCCGGTCTGTTCTATTTTTCCCTGTATTTTTTGTATGTAGTCTAGTCAGATTGGTTGCTTATGAAAAACTATAATGCACTTTTAAGAATTATTATTATAGAAAGAGGGAATACACAAGTGAAAGCAATCTGTTGTGTGTTGTGAACAATAAATCTAAGCCTAAATAGTCTATTGTGTGCTATTTTTAAAAGCCAGTTATACCTTATATCAAAATTTTATACTACCACAGCACTGCATATTGTGTACCACACAAATAATCTCTTTGGCCCACTTTTGGTTTGTTGGGATCTGGTCACTTTCAGTGTAAATGAAAACGCACACACACACACAAAATAAAACTAACTAAAAGGTTACTTACCTTGTGCTTTGAGCCTGAGATGGGTGCACTGTACCCTTCAGTCCTCTCCTTGGAGAATTGCAGTCGTGCACAACCGGAGGATGTCCTCCTTTGTAATTGGATATGTTCACTGAAACGCACACTGTTACTGCTGCTCTCAGTAAGCAGAGGCTGGTTTCTCATGTGGCCTCCTGTTCAAAACGAGGCCACATGAGCCAAAATTACCAAAATACAAACTACTGGTTGTACCTCTCTCTACAATTAGTTAAATACCAATGTTTCCATGTTACCTAGTCAGTTTTTATATTTTGTCTAAGGATAATTCTAATTTGTTTTTAGACTGAGCCAAATGCTGTTAAATACTACACTGCTCCAAAAAATAAAGGGAACACTTAAACAACACAATATAACTCCAAGTAAATCAAACTTCTGTGAAATCAAACTGTCCACTTAGGAAGCAACATTGATTGACAATCAATTTCACATGCTGTTGTGCAAATGGAATAGACAACAGGTGGAAATTATTGGCAATTAGCAAGACACACTCAATAAAGGAGTGGTTCTGTAGGTGGGGACCACAGACCACTTCTCAGTACCTATGCTTTCTGGCTGATGTTTTGGTCACTTTTGACTGTTGGTGGTGCTTTCACACTTGTGGTAGCATGAGACGGACTCTACAACCCACACAAGTGGCTCAGGTAGTGCATCTCATCCAGGATGGCACATCAGTGCGAGCTGTGGCAAGGTTTGCTGTGTCTGTCAGCGTAGTGTCCAGAGGCTGGAGGCGCTACCAGGAGACAGGCCAGTACACCAGGAGACGTGGAGGAGGCCGTAGGAGGGCAACAACCCAGCAGCAGGACCACTACCTCCGCCTTTGTGCAAGGAGGAACAGGAGGAGCACTGCCAGAGCCCTGCAAAATGACCTCCAGCAGGCCACAAATGTGCATGTGTCTGCACAAACAGTTAGAAACCAACTCCATGAAGATGGTATGAGGGCCCGACTTCCACAGATGGGGGTTGTGCTCACAGCCCAACACCGTGCAGGACGCTTGGCATTTGCCAGAGAACACCAGGATTGGCAAATTCGCCACTGGCACCCTGTGCTCTTCACAGATGAAAGCAGGTTCACACTGAGCACATGTGACAGACGTGACAGAGTCTGGAGACGCCTTGGAGAGCGATCTGCTGCCTGCAACATCCTTCAGCATGACCGGTTTGGCAGTGGGTCAGTAATGGTGTGGGGTGGCATTTCTTTGGAGGGCCGCACAGCCCTCCATGTGCTCGCCAGAGGGAGCATGACTGCCATTAGGTACTGGGATGAGATCCTCAAACCCCTTGTGAGACCATATGCTGGTGCGGTTGGCCCTGGGTTCCTCCTAATGCAGGACAATGCTAGACCTCGTGTCTGGAGTGTGTCAGCAGTTCCTGCAAGATGAAGGCATTGAAGCTATGGACTGGCCTGCCCGTTCCCCAGACCTGAATCCGATTGAGCACATCTGGGACATCATGTCTCGCTCCACCCACCAACGTCACATTGCACCACAGACTGTCCAGGAGTTGGCGGATGCTTTAGTCCAGGTCTGGGAGGAGATCCCTCAGGAGACCATCTATCACCTCATCAGGAGCATGCCCAGGTGTTGTAGGGAGGTCATACAGGCACGTGGAGGCCACACACAGTACTGAGCCTCATTCTGACTTGTTTTAAGGACATTACATTAAAGTTGGATCAGCCTGTAGTGTGTTTTTCCACTTTAATTTTGTGTGTGACTCCAAATCCAGGCCTCCATTGGTTAATAAATTTGATTTCCATTAATGATTTTTGTGATTTTTGTTGTCAGCACATTCAACTTTGTACAGAACAAAGTATTCAATGAGAATATTTCATTCATTCAGATCTAGGATGTGTTATTTAAGTGTTCCCTTTATTTATTTATTTTCTTTTTTTTGAGCAGTGTATTTCCAGTTTTGCAATACAGCCTGTAAACAAATGTAGCCCACTGTGCTGAGGTCCTAAAATTAGAACTTTGATCATCTACGTACAAGTATTAATGTGTTTTTGCTGTATTACAGAAATTATTAGAGTCAAATCTTTAAAATTAAATCATAAAGTTACAATTATCACAGATAGGCAGTTATTAAACATTTACATCAGAAAAATATGTTAGAAAAAAAAGCCTTCCTTAGCACAGTGCATTTGGGTGTAATGGGGGAAAACACTGAGTATTTTTGTAATTTCATGCATGTTGAAGTTTGCGTTCAATGCTTTCTGACAAACCTGTGTTATTTTTCTATACTTACCAAGTAGTTGTGTTATCTAAACCTGACAGAAAATAGTATATGAACAGTATGGAAATATATGAAATATCATCTGCCATAAAGTGATAAATAAATCACAACATCGTGAACGAGATTAATCATTTTGAAGCAGAACATTTCTGTCACACGATAAAAGCTGCAATCAGTCTAATTGAGATTAAAAATCTATTTTTAGAGACCGGGCCAAGATGGCAACAAATTACAACAAATATAACATGACAGTGCTATAAAGATATTTTAATTGGCCAGAAAAAGGACTGAATTTACTATGACGTAAAACACAGAGTAGATACAATGCATTAATGCATTAAGGATGCTTGCAAAACAGGTCTTTTCTTTATATTATATATTTATCCCCTTCATAAATGGTGTCGACTACAGCTATACAACGATATTAGATATAAAAAACAAAACAAAACAAAACAAAAAAAAAAACAAAACACATGCAAACATCGGAAATCACTCTTTGGTACAGCACCGGGAAGGACCCCGAACGTCTCACACCAGCGAACTGACGTGTCGCTAGATACGTCATTGCGTTCCGCTCAGAGGCTATGGCGCTTCCTGACTGGATGGTAACGCTGGTAGCCACTTCATTCTTCATCTGTTTTTGTTTGTGCCTTCGTTACAGACGTACAGGACAGGTGTTTTGGAGAAAATTGTTCGGCAAGATAATGGCCCGAACTGAGAAGCCCTTGTTCCGAATTGCGTGAGTATGGCACGGCTTTTCTTGGTAACAGGAAATTCTGTCGTTTCCCTGGCGATTCTCTCGGCGTAGCTTAGCAACATCTAGCCATTTTTATCTGGCACAGCTGTATCCCACCTACTAGAACTGAGATATGGTCCAATTTAATAGTACAGCTGTTGAGATTTTGGTGTGAGGCTTTTCCTAACCCGATAATAGCAAATTTTTGTTAATCTGCTTATGCTGTTGTGCAGTTACTTCAACTTTATTTTAGGAGAGGTTGTTTACATACCAGATTGTGCCCATTCAACAAACCTAAAAAAAAATGATAGTAACTACGTGGTGGCGTTAGCGACGTTAACAACTTCTACTGCCGGCACGTAACATTTCTAATCGCCTCCCAGGTACACACTCTACACTAAGACCAGACTTGGCTACCTGTACTACAAGAGGCAAATGCGGAAAGCTCGTGAAAATTACCCTGGAGGGCATTCAGCTGCTGATCCCGTGGAGTTCAATGGTATATGCAGCAATTATTGGTTCATCTGACTGACACTGGGGCAGACAATGCCTTGTCACATGCTGTACATCCTATAGAAGTAATTGTAACTACCATCGATGCAAAATGATAGCATTTCATGCAAGACCTATCAATTTTTTCACTACATGTTTGCTTGCACTTTTTCTAAAAAGATTCATGTTTTGATGAATAACTATTCTGTCATTTCTTTCTCTGCCCACAGGTATTAAAATAATTCCTATCTCTGTGCTCTCTGACAACTACAGCTACCTTGTCATTGACAGAGCCTCCAGCGTTGCAGTTGTTGTAGACCCTGCAGACCCTCAGATAGTTCAGGTGAGTGTCTGTGCTGTCAGTTTGGCGTCTTTGATTAATAGATTTAGGCTTCTACGTTGAAAACATCTGGCAGTAACCGTGTAGTTATAGGGGAAAGTTTTACTCCAGAACATATTGCTGCAGAGAGGTCTCGACATGCCAGATAGTAGCGCAACATCATGATTGCTGTGCTTCTAGTTCAGTAAGATTTGGAAATGTGTACCACAACTCTGAAGACCCTTCAGATTAAAATCAGTGTCAGGCTTTTGTCAGCTGCTGATATATGGATTATGCTATATAGTTATAGCATAATCCAGTGGACCCTTTAACATTAAGGTTGTAATGCATAAAATGTATTTAGGGGAATTTGTATAATGGTATTAAAGTGTGGTTGTAATTCTATTCAAAAATCAATGTCAATTTTATTGTCAGTTCTGTAACAGGATATGCACGTGATCAAAATGCCTTTTTTTCCCCTGACCCATCGTGTACAGCTAGAATGAATCAAAAGTGGTTAGCTTTAAGAATATGAGATACAGATATGAAAATAAATATGAGGTATCAAAGTAAAGCTTATTTATAATAAAGCCTATTTATAATTGTTTCTGTATATGCATAAAAATATGAGGTGTGTAAAAAAAACAAACATAAACCAAATATTATATATGTGTGTGTGTGTGTGTGTGTTTTTATGTTCAAGGCTTGATTGTAATTGTAGGGCTCATATCCCTCTCTCTCGTACAGCTGGTATCTCTGCACTTTAATTTTTATGCTACCTTACAATCATGTCTTGCTTAGAGCTGCAGCTGTTGATTATCAGTAGTTAGTTGTTGTCAATGAGTGCGTTATGTGTCCATGGTATTGCTCCTTCAGAAATACACAAGTACAGTACTGCTGTATCAGCAGTCTGAAGTGTTAATTGAAGGTATTACCAGCTACCATTTCATTTTTTTCAGGCAGTCCTCGAGGAAGAGGGAGTAATGTTGGAAGCAATACTGTGTACACACAAGCACTGGTGAGTTTGACATAATTTATATGTCTAAATAACACAAGCAGTTAGAGCTAAATATTGCAGTATTACAGATTATAAGAACTGCATACATTTCCCATATGAATATAGGACTGGATGGTGTTGTTTGTATTTGTATATCAGACATTTTTGCCATATTTTGAAAGTCCTGTCCTCACTTTAAAATAAACAGTGTGTGTGTGTGTGTTTTAAGTGTATTTTGTGTCTGTAATACATGGATGTTGTCTAAATTACTCTGTAAACCTGCTTTGTGATCCCTGTATAGGGACCACAGTGGGGGAAACAAAGGATTGAAAAGGCTGCACAGCTCATGCCGAGTTTATGGAAATGCAGCTGATAGCATTCCTGGCCTCACGCAGTAAGTCCCAGTTTGCACAGTGTAGCACACTGACTTACTTTGAATCATGCTTACTGTACTTAGTCCTGTCTTGTTCCCTCTGTCAGCACTCGTGGCAGCTGACTTCACACTAAATTATCATGGTATGAGGGACTGTTCTGTTATGTATGAGGGGTTGTAGACTAAGAGTGAAGGTTATTTTAGGACCTCCAAACTACCAGACTGATGAAGAAAATGATGTTGAAATAACATCTATAACAAGTAGTTTTTGCCTTTTTATTCTTCAACTGGTTTGTTAAAAAAAATAAAAGGCTATTTTGATTATTATTTAATCTTTTATTTTTCAGTAACAGTCACTAACTCCGCACTTAGTGATTTGCTTATTTATCACTTTTTCCCACTTACTCAGGTAAATGACTGTTCTGGGTTTAGGTTTTTCATATTGTATTTTAATACATTAATATTAAGCTGTAGAGTGTTGCTTTACATAAACACTGCCCGATACATCATCAGGGTAGTAAAACAGTTGTATTGTGTTTATATCACTGCTCTGTATTTTCCTTTTCTTTCCAGCCCTCTCTCGCACAATGACTCAGTGACAGTTGGCCGTATGCACTTTAAGGCCCTCTTTACCCCTGGACACACAGTAGGCCACATGATTTATCTCTTGGATGGCCAAACGGTCAGTGCCCCTTCCAGCCTCTTCTCTGGTGACCTGGTGTTTCTGTCAGGATGTGGTGAGTTATGCAGCAAACACGATCCAGAAGAATTATTCTAGTTGCTTTTTGTTTTTGTTTTTGAATAGTGTCTGCTTTTAGTAAAAAAACTAAAATAAAATCAGAGTTACAGAAAATGCTGGCCTAAATTGTTTGATGTGGAGTCATTCCACATATAATGCAAGCACTGGGTTTTTCCTGGCTTAAAGTGGGTCTTTGGAGGGGGTCACTATACATGGAAACACAATTGGTCACAGTTATGGCAATGCAATGCACCCACACTTAAAAAAAAAAACTTGTGTGTTGTTATTACAGTTTGGGTAAGTTTCTTTTTAGGAAAGGGTAAAACATCTTTGCCAGCATTTTTTTTTTCTTGGCAGTAAAAACATTGAAGTCAAAGTACCTGATGACTACACACTTTAAAGGTATAATTAATTGACTTGTTAGCTAAAGGTCAGCTAAAATGCATCAGTTTGACTGTGATGGTAACAATACAAAGGCAGATTGCTTTTGACTTACTTCTGCTGTGTAATTTATACACTGTATTGCCAAAAGTATTCACTGACCCATCAAAATCATTGAATTCAGCTGTTCCAATCACTTCCATGGCCACAGGTGTATAAAACCAAGCCCCTAAGCACACAGTCTGCTTATACAAGCATTTGTTGAAGAATAGGCCGCTCTCAGGAGCTCAGTGAATTCTGGTGTGGTATTGTGATATGATGCCACCAGTCATGAAATTTGATTGCTACTCAATATTCCACAGTCAACTGTTAGTAGTATTATAACAAAGAGGAAGCAATTGGGAACGACAGCAATTCAGCCATGAAGTGGTTGGTCACGTGAAATCACGGAGCAGGGTCGGTGGAACCTGAGGCGCATAGTGCGCAGAGGTCACCAACATTCTGCAGAGTCCATCACTTCAGACCTCCAAACTTTATGTGGCCTTCAGATTAGCTTAAGAGCAGTGTGTAGAGAGCTTCGTGGAATGGATTTCCATGGCTGAGCAGCTGCATCTAAGCCTTACATCACCAAGGACAATGCAAAGGATCAGATGCAGTGGTGTAAAGCATGCTGCCACTGGGCTCTAGAGCAGTGGGGACTTGTTCTCTGGAGTGACAAATCACGTTTCTCCATCTGGCAATCCGATGGACAAGTGTGAGTTTGGCGTTTGCCAGGAGAACAGTATTTGTCTGACTGCACTGCGCCAAGTGAAAAGTGTAAAGTGATGGAGAGGGGATTATGGTATGGGTTGTTTTTCAGGAATTGGTCTCAGCCCCTTAGTCACAGTGAAATAAACTCTTAATGCTTCAGCATACCAAGACATTTTGGACAATTTCATGCTCCCAACTGTTTGGGAACAGTTTGGGGATGGCCCCTTCCTGCTCCAGCATGACTGCGCACCAGTGGCACAAAGCAAGGTCCACAAAGACATGGATGAGTGAGTTTGGTGTGGAAGAACTTGACTGGCCTGCACAGACTCCTGACTAGGGTTTAATCCCGGGATCCGGGATTCCCGGGAAATGCGATCAGAACCATTTCCCGTTTCCCGGGAAACGTTAGACGGGAAACCGGGAAAAAAGTCGCGCGCGTCGATTTGACTTTCAGAAAGAAAAGAAAGCTTCAGAATGTTAAATTTAAGGAAATATTGAGAGAAGGGTTCGTTTATTGCGAAAAGCATTACTCTTCATTTCAGGCACGTTCAGCCTCCGTTTAAGGCTTCACCCTTCATCTCAAGCGTTTTAATAGAGGTATTACACAGTTGTACTTTTTTCCTCTTTAATTTGTTGAAATCGTAGGCAATGTGTTTACCCTAAGGTATTTTGTATTATATAATTTTATATTATTATATATTGTTATATTGCATTATATAGCCTATAAAATATGCCTGCCCTGAACAATAAAGAAATATCTGTGTAACTTCGAGTGTTTCTTTTCCTCGTTTGCAGCCGCTTACTAACAATCATGAATTAGGATACGGGCCTAATGTGTGAAGAAATTATCATGAAATAGATTGCTTTAACATATTTCGCTTTTAAAATGGAGTTGAGTAAAATGTATATTTTTTAGGCTATAAGGATTGGCCAGTTTTTCAATAGACGATTCACAGCGAACCTACATTAACCCTCAGACACGGTGTTATAAATTTGCTGTTGCCAGAATGGCAATGACCAAGTCGTAGTGCATTACTCAAGGCCCTGTGTTATGTCATATTATAGTGAAGTACGGTAGTTAACTTTTCAATGACTATTATAGCGTTCCACTGGTGGAGATATAGCGCAACAGATGTCGCCACGACAGCGTGGCTGAGCCTTTATCAATGCTGTGGAGATGAACCGTATTGTTTTGCACCAGCAGTTGTAAAATATCTTGGTATAATTCCATGTACAATGGAGGAATATTCGAATTATATTTGTTAAGGGAGTGTTGAGGAACGACACAACACCGCATAGCTCGAGCACTCCAATGCAGAGATGTAGGTTTTATTGCATTAATCAAGCCGACGTTACCCCCTACTGGGCATAACAGGACATAGCTGGAAAGCTACCTCTACAATATCACAATAGGTTAAGGCCGACACAGGCTACAGAAGGCCTAATTAAAATAAAAAAATAAAGAAACTTTTTCCCGGGATTCCCGGGAAATGGCTCGTCATTTCCCGGGATTTGATTCATGTCATTTTCGGGAAAAATATTAAACCCTACTCCTGACCTCAACCCAGTAGAACACCTTTGGGATAAATTAGAGCAGAGACGGTGAGCCAGGCCTTCTCGTCCAACATCAGTGTCTGACCTCACAGATGCTATGATGTTAAAAAATTCCCATAAACACATTCCTAAATCTTGTGGAAAGCCTTCCCAGCAGAGTTGAAGCTGTTACAGCTGCAACGGGTGGACTGACATATTAAATCCTGTGGATTAAGAATGGGATGTCACTCAAGTTCATATGCATTTGAAGGCAGACAAGCAAATACTTTTGGCATGAACAAATCCAAAAACTGAGCTGCCATCAGTGTTTAAATCAATGCAATTATAAGAAGGGCCTGTAACCTAATACCTATATTTAAATTCTTAAAAAATAGATCTTAAGTATAGTATATTTACTGATTTTTTTTTTTTTTAGTTGCCATGCAATGCCAACAGGTTCTCTACTAATTTCTTATGTAGAATAGAGTTTGTATAGTAGTTTAGTGGCTCATTGGTGTAGCGGTTAATAAAAAACACCAAAGATCCCCAGATTGAGACCAGCAAGAGACAAACCAAGCCTCAGTAATACATGGATCCACTCACTGTGATGACCCTTTTGGGAAATAAGGGAAAAGCTTGAAAGTATTATACAGTAGTTTGTGGCTTAATAGCAGCGCTTGTCCTCTCGACCCCTGAGAAATTGGTTATTTTTATCTTCCAACTGACAAATTTAAAAATTTAAATTTTCCTTTTAAGTTTTATATTCTAAGTAGTAATGAAAATATCCTGATAAGATTGTAGATTAGACCATCTGAATGTTGCAGGTGCCCTGTTTGGAAATTGGAATTGTTTGTGAATTTGTCCTTAATGTTTTTAGGGAGGATGTTTGAAGGCAGTGCAACAACAATGCTGTCATCTCTGGACACAGTTGGCTCCTTGAGCGATGATACTCTATTATGGCCTGGTAGGAGAATCTTTTCATGTTGTGGACGAAGTGGTGGTTTGAGTGTGTGTGTGTATTTTTTTTTTTTGTTTCTTTGTTTGTTTGTTTTTTAAGCCTTACGAGTGTTTTACTGGTATATAGCCAAAGCATAAGAAGTAGCTCCATAGGGAATTCTTTGGATTGTAGACTTTTAAGTATGGTTATACATGTGGCCTTGATATTTTTCTTGTGTGTCCGCTGGCTATCCCACAGGTCATGAGTATGCAGAGGACAACCTGCTGTTTGCTGCTGAGGTTGAGCCACGCAATGCAGCCAGGGAAAACAAATATCAGTGGGTGCTGCAGCAGCGAGGCCAGAAGCTGTGCACGGTGAGAATGATGTATCACCATTGTTATGCCTCTCAAGCGAGCCATCCCAGGATTCATGTTGTCCAACACCTGAAATAAGGGCTTATCAGCTGCGTACAGCGTACGTGCTGACAGTGCACTTGAGTGCACGCCGCCCTCTCGCTTTCCCCTCTTCCAGCCTCAGTCGAGTCCATCTGTGATATAGTCTGCAGCAGAGCACAGGTCTGCTGTTCAGTGAAGTGTCCATCCAGAATTTAGATTAGTTTTTTATCTGTTATCAATACATGGCTCTAAAGGCTATTTCACAAGATTGCACCTTCCAGTTGATGATTTCCATTCCCAAAATGTATTGAATGATGGACTATAAAGTTTCCTCTGCAGCCTGCATGTTTCACAGATGTGACTCATTTCACATTTCATGTGTAGTCTTTTTCTTATGTATGAAGCTTTTGCCAGAGTTTGATCTCTGAGGATTGTTTAAGGACATTAGAGGACGATAAGATGTATAGTACAATATTAAAAAAAACAAAAACATACATAAAAACTGCAGAACTGCCTAAAGGTGATCCACCAAACCCCTGAAATACTGCATCTCAGTTTGACCAAATATATCACCAGCTGGGACACTGCTATCACTCACCTGGTTAAGCAGGCGATCCATATGCCAAAGGCTACTGCAGGGGCCTGAGTCCACCCTAGAAGTGCACATCGTTCCTCTGGACGCTTTCCCTGCTTTTCTGTCAACACTATCCTGTCAAATAAAGGTTAAATGCCAAAAAATAAATCTTGAGAAAAAAGATGACCTATAAAGGTAACTTTTTAAATCTTGCTATATGGCAGAGTTTTAAAACATAAACAGAGATTCTTTAAAATAAGTGTAATTTTAGATCTCGCTGGTTGATATACAACTATTACTGGAAAGGGATAGAAAGTCTAACTTAACAGATTGTCACAATAGGATAAGAACAAGCATTATCAACAATTGACTAGGATCACTGCATTACTTTCTGCCATGACTTAAAATGGAAGCAGATGTCTAGGAATCAACCCATCTGTGCTTTTCCTGTTGTGACATGTGTCTGCTTTGTTGAGGTTTATTGCCAAACTAAACGTGAGTGTATCCTGGTAACAAATTAGCTGCTGGGTTTAGCGCTTGAACTCCTTGTTTTAACTTTTGTGATGCAGGGCTTTACCAGTTGTTTTGGCAGTCACTGTCAGTTATGATGAACTAAATGCATAGATGAGAAGACAAGGAGACATTTTTCTGCTTTGGGGCAGAAATGCACAGGTACAAGGCTGTGCTGATTTAAGTTGGCAGAAATCTCTTGTTACCCATAATGTCTTTCTGCAAGTGAATGGCCTTTGAATCAACATTTTTTGAGGTGGCTGCATTTTGACGTGCACTTTATTTTCAGAGTCCCTCCACGATTGGAGAAGAGAAGCAGTACAATCCTTTCCTGCGCAGCCACTCTGCAGAGCTCCACCTGGCTCTGGGTGTCCAGCAATTCCAGGATGAAGACTGGACCCAGTTTAGGGCACGGGTACTGGAGGAACTGCGAAAACGCAAAGACCTCTACAACAGGAGATAGTACTACCAAGATGTCCACTAAACAGCAGAGGGAGCTCAGCTGCGCCAGGCAGTGGTACAAAAGCAGACGTCTGCAGGTGAAAACTAATGATAAGCTGATCTGTGAGGTACTGTAGAAAAGGTTTGATCTATTTTCTAAATGTTAACGGGCATTAAGTAGTGTTTGACCTATAAGCCTGTAACTAATACGAATACGAATACGAATACCTTTATTAGTCCCACAATGGGGAAATTACAGTTAACTAGGAAAGTAATCACAACTTCATTATTACATAACACTCACTAATAGTCCTATTACCTCTCCACATGCTGTAAATTACAGTCATTTTGTGTTTATGGGCAGAGCAGTGCTGATTTATTGATCTTTTAGCATAGGATAATAATAATAATATTGATTTACAATAGTAGTGCATAGTTTTTTTTTTCCTCATTGAGGTTTTTGAAACACAGGGTGATAACAGGTCAATACACCACACTGAAGCATAAATATATTTACCCTGTAGTAATTTTTAGAACAAGTAAGAAAAAGTATTTAAAAGCTTTTTGTGACAATCTTTGGTACACACGCTGTATTTGTTACCCTGGTTTCAGATTTACAGTGCTGCTGAAGAGTAATTATCTTCTCCCTGAAGACTGACACTTTGGGATTTGAATATTTGATTGTGAATATTTGATATTGTTGTGATATTTTCAACAGAAATTAATTTAACTCTCAAAGGCCCTTTTCTGTTGGTACCTTGTGTCAAAGTGAGCACAGTGTGTGAAAAATGTCTGTACATTTTTTTTTTTTAATATGTCAACTTATTTTAGGTTGACTTAAAAAAGTAACACAAACATTCATTTATTCAGTCTTCGTGGTGGTTATGTTTGGGCTGCTGTTTTTCTTTTTTTTCTAGAAGTTGTATTTTATAGTTTATGTAAAGAACGTAAGCAAGTGGGCCAAAGACAAAATGTATATTTTCTAGAACAGATCTCTTTTGTGCCTCTGAGCAAATTATTATTATTATTTTTTTTGTAAACTTATTCTTATAATTTTTAATTTGTATTTTTCAAGTTTTGTTTCACTCCATGAATGTGAACTACAAAATATGTGAAGGATCTGACTGGTACTTAACTGTAATGAAACATGAAACATGTTCAAGAGATGATAGTTTTAAGACTGCATTTATGATGAAGTTTAATGTGACTGTCAAAAAAAATATTTTTTTTTTTGGACCAATTAAAAACTTTGGAATGCAAAATGTATACACATTTGTATGCTTGTTTTTATCTGTATTTAATGATTTTTCATGCTTTAACTTTGCTTGGCTTCTGATAACCTGTTACCTTTTGCATTGCTTCGTGGTCAAAAAATTAATCAAATGTATTGAGCTTCAACTTTACCATATCTCTTATTGAAACTGCAATCTCTCTGCTATTAGCACATCTGGACAAAGGACCAATGAGCTCAATGCCATGGTGTGTCTGCCCATTCACAATTCACAATAATCACCACTTCTCACGGTCACATTTGTTGCTTTATGGGCACTTTTCCACACAGTATTCACTTCAAACCATTTCAAGAAGTCATTAAGTCATTAACATAATGTGCTTGATGTTGATACATTTTGCATGTGCAATATGATTAAAACTTCATGAAATGCTATGTGATGGGATAGCTTGAAATATTGCTTTGCCACACATGTTGCATACCGCTTGTATCCTGTTAGGTTGTGATGATCTTGAATTATTGGTCATTATCATGGTGGGAATCGTCCTCTTGGTTGAGTCTCGCATTCATTGTTAATTCTTGTTAATTTTTTAGCAGCTACTCTGGCGTTCTTGTTTCACGTACTCCTCACAGTCATTGGCAGAATGAAGTGTGTGAAAGAGTGAATGAAAAGTCTCATGACTCTCCATAGATTCATTATTTTGAGGCCACTGAAGTCCATAGTTAAATAGTGGATTGGAGACAAACAGTCATTAATATAGAAGATATTTTGTTTCTCATCTTGATGTTGATGTTAATTGATATTAATACTGGCTCATAAAAAAGTTGCACTAAAAAGAACCTTTGACATACAGTTTTTATGCTCAAGTCTTGTTTGAATATGTGGAAATGAAACATGAAATAGATTAGGATTTTATGAGGACAATTGGTAGTATGAAACATTACTGAACTGTGACAATACAGATGAGAAAACATGGTCCTCTTTTGCACATTTGTGTGTCTTTTATTTATATACAAAAGAAATTGTAATGCAACATCTGTGTATGTGCAGGGGGCCAAAATGAAAAAGAAATCTTTAAACTTTTGGGGAGGTTTGAAAGCGCTTCAGATTTCTGTGTTGCTCCTGCAGAAAAGCCTGTACCAGAGCACCTCGTCCCTTGGTGATTGTTGACTAAAATGTTATTCTGTTTGTTTGATGCAGATTTGCACCTTATTTGCATATATTTGAGTTATGAATCCTGCCACATGGGAGACTGTTTTACTTCAGGTTATGTTTTAATGAGTAAGCATGAAAGTAAACTCTTCTATTAGAGCTGTGTAAGTGTTGTCTTTGCAAGTGTTCAAAACTGACAGCTGAGATATATATTCCCCGCTGCTAGAACTTCCCTCAACTGAAATAAGAGAATAACCTACTTTGTGCAGATGCAAGAGATGTTCTAAAAAAGGAAAAGATGAACAGCAATAAAATATTACAAAAACACTGTAGGATTACAAACCAATGTTTCTTGTCCTAAGCAGATTTTATGCATCCCCTGTTTTTTTTTTTTTTCCCTCAACAGAAATATATATTTTTATTAGACCTAAGATGGTATAATATAGTGGAAATGAGAATTCTTAAATTGTGGCACATCACAGGTTTAGGATTAACTATAATCACTTAATATTGTGGGATTTTTAATCACATATTAAATGAAGGAAAACCTATCTGTCCACCTGTTTTCTTACGTTTTGAGTTCACTGTAAATAGTTTCCCTCACATCTCAACCCAGTTAAACCCCTGTAGATTTAGATTGGCAAATTTCTCTCTCACCATCATCAAAACACTGAAAGAGAGAATATCTCTTGGAAGAATGGCTTTCCACTGATCCTACTGACACCTTACTAAAATGCTTTATATGTGAATTTTTCATTTAATGTGTCACACAGTTGTACACGTGTACTGCATTGAATAAAATGGGTTGACTGATGTTTACAAAAGTCACAGCAGGCCTGTTTTGTAGGTTTGCTTGAGGTTGCAGTGGTGTTAGTGATCAGTGCTTGAAGCCTTTATTATCCACAGGTTTTTACATTTCAAGTCACGTAAAGATCTACTCTCCCTTTGAGAACCAGGGTCTTAGAGAACAAAAGAGACTTAAAAAATGCGATTCCCCCTTCTATCCATTTTCTCCACTATTACCAATAACTGTTGCTCTGTCATGACTAGATTTTTTTTTTTACCTGAAAAAGAAATGGAAGGAAGATGGAGGAGAAGGGAGCAGCCTAAAAGAAGTAAATATAAAAAAATAAATAAATAAACAAAAGAAAAGAAAGCACAAAGAAGGGCCTTTAAGAAAACAGTGCAGATTATTTAGTTCAATGACATGCATAAGTATAGAAAACAAAATACATTTGAACCTATATAAAATGTTTACTTAACTAGGTATATTTGTAGATTTTGCATTAATCAATCTTGTATTTTTTTTTTTATTAGTGTAATACAAATGAATGGTATAAAAATATTACCACATGTGTAGAGCGATCGCAGTCAAGCTCTGAGGGCATTCGTTTCCTAGAGCCTTCAGACTCCGTTTCTCTCCGAGGACTCCGCTTCGCGTTTTCACGCTAATCTCGTTTACGTCAGAATCAGGAAGTGAGCGCGGAACTGCTCGCACAGCTGTTGCTCACTGTTACGGATAGTTTTCAGGCAGGACTCGAGTGTCACCAAACGGTTTCTCTGTCAAGATGTTGAAGGCGGTCATTTTAATTGGAGGCCCCCAAAAAGGTAACTCTAATCCTCGGGATGTTTTCAAAGTCATTTACGCGTGTGGTTAAAGCAAAGCTAAACTGCTAATGCTAGCAGACTGGCTGAGCTTGTTTTTATCACTGACGTGTCACAACGTGCCTCGCAAAGAAGAGGAAAATTATCTATATGGCTCTTATACCCTAAGATTTTATGACCACAACTCCGCCCTCTTATAAACTACAACACCACGTGTGCACTGACTTATTTTTATTCTTATTTTTGTGCAAAAACACATTTCTACCTGATATTACTGAGTCAGGAGTGTCATTCCCTCCGGTATCAACAAGTATCAACAGTTATTTAAAGAAGATTTTTTTTTTTTTTTTTTAGATTATTTATCCTTTACTTTTAAATCAATATTTTCAATTAATAATCTTGAATCATTAGTAAAGATGAAATAATAAAGTTAACAGAATTGTAACGAGGAGCTTTAAAGCTCGGCAACATCAGCTGTCTTTTTTTACGAGAGAACTAAAGAAGATAGCTACATTCTTTATACCTCATATCTGCTCTCATCTTGTTCACTGTTAGATCCCAATGCTCTGATTAGCTCTGAGTTTTATTTGTTAAACAGGAGGGGGCAATGTATGGAGGACAGGAGCAGCCAAGAACTAAAATAATGCAGTAGAGGTGTTAAAAAACAAATAAAGGCAGCAATGAAGTTATATACTATTTAACACTGAGACCGATATTATTGATTAGCTAAGTCCCTTAATCCACAGGCCTCCTGGCTGAAGACAGTTGCCAGTCTGGCCAGTCTGTCAATAAATTGGTGCAAAATTGACCCAAGCACACACTCTCATTTGAAGCAGAAATGTAATTCAGGAAAATAATTCAGAAATAAATGGATACATACATTTAGAAATTAATAAATGAATTAGTAAGTAAATAAGAAGAGGATAAAATCTTAACAACTGTTAATTTGTGTCACATTTAGTAAATGAAATAATGCCAACATTGTATTTATTTTGAACATTTCTTTTGATGCATTTAGAAGCTACTTTCAGCTGATCCCTTATTCACGAGGGGTCTCCACAGAGGGTAGCTCCGAATGTTTGATTTGGCAGCGTTTTTATGCTGGATGCCCTTCCTGATGCAGCTCTTTAATTGATGCAGGATTTGTGTCTCCCACATTTAAGGGCACTTATTTCTTCAGGCATTTATTTAATCATAGATTTTGGCAGGTTTTGTCCTTCATAAGTATCACCTCATTTCAGTGAGGAGATCATTTGAAAAAACTGAACAAAATTTATTGACATACAGAGTTTGAATAATAAATTATTTGGAGGTTAGCAACATAGCAGAGTGGAGCCCAGCAGTGGTAGGAAATAGGAGAGGGCCCCCTGGAGTCTAGGTGCCAGTGGCAACAGAGATGAAGCAGGTGGAGGCTTGGATGAGGATTTCTAACTGACCAGGATGAGGTGGAGTTGGGGAGGAGGTGGGTCACACAAATGAGTCTGATAGGGAAAATTATAGAAGATCACTGACATTTAAAGCACACAGAACAGAGACTGATTGGCTCACCGAAGGCAGGCTAGAAAATGACTGGGCTAAAGTGATGATGACAGAATTGAGTGTGACTGTGGGGGAAGTGGAAGTGATGTAAAGACTGCTAGACTAGCAGCCCAAACACTCCAGTAATGCAGGCAGACGAGTGAACAAAGATCTTCCTTGTTGAATGTACACATAAACTTCATGTTATATACCGTATTTTTCGGACTATACGTCGCTCCGGAGTATAGGTCGCACCAGCCAAAAAATGCATAATAAAGAAGAAAAAAACATATATAGGTCGCACTGGACTATAAGTCGCACTTTTTTGGGGGGGGTTGATAGAATCCGAGACTCAGAGCACAAATTCCATCTTGTACGGCAATTTAAAATAATAATGGATTAAAGAACAGGACGAACACGGTTACACCTACGTTATGCTAACGTAGCACATTCAGCTACATGACGCACAACGAACACGTGTTCGGTATTGTAACGTTGTAAACACACTTCCAAAGTCGGCGATATTCACAACAAAGGTCGTCTTTATTAACAGAAAAACGGCTGCTGTAGGCCACAGCCACACCAACCACAACTACAACAGCGGAACAGCAACACACACACAGGCAAGCTCTCGGTCTTTTTCTCTCTCTCCCTGCTGCCTTCACGAACCTCCCGAACAGTCCGAAATCCCACAACATCAACACGCTCTCTAACTAAGAGAATCGCTACAGTATGTTAACGTAACATTAAGTTATTCAGATAACCATAGCATAAAGAACATACTAACAAGTTAACCAAACCATCAATCCATTGAATTCTTCATCCTCGGTGTCACTTCTAAACAATTCCGTACACTCCGTAGACGAAGCGCCGCTTCCTCTTCTGTGTCGCGTTAGTCAGACTCGTCGTCAGCTGCAGTTCCAATTATTCCAGCCTTTCTGAATCCCAACAGGATGGTTTGTCACTGAAGCCCATGTTTTCTTGATCCATCCAATGACTTCCAGGAAAGTTGGGTGGCGCATTCTCCCAGTTGCCGTTAAGCTGTGCTCTCCATCCATCATCCACTGCGCCCACAGGTTACGCAAGACTGCCTTAAAGCTGCAGTTCACGGAGATGTCAAGTGGCGGGAGTATTTTGGTTCATGTGTTATAAATGTCACATATACGTCGCTCCGGAGTATAGGTCGCACCCCCAGCCAAACTATGAAAAAAAGTGCGACTTATACTCCGGAAAATACGGTAGTTTTGACAGAAATGAGAAGCAGAGATCTATATTATAATGTCATTTTAAATATTCAAACACATTGTTTTTCAGGTACAAGATTCAGGCCACTGTCATTTGAAGTTCCCAAACCCTTGTTTCCAGTAGCTGGTGTTCCCATGCTTCAGCACCACATTGAAGCATGTGTCAAGGTGAGTTTCTCTACCATAGTCATAATAGTCAATAATTATAGTGTATTGCTGCTGGAACACATAGTAGACTGTCTGAAGATTACATGTTGAATATATTAAATAAATTCATATTGTGCAATTTTCAGCTCTCTGAATTCAGTCAGTTTAAAGTAAGGGCGATTTCACCATTTTCACATGTTGGCTTCTCTTGACTTCTTTAAGATAAATTTATCTGTAAGAGCTTAGTAAGTCTTAAATACTTGTCCTCTCAGCTACTGGTGGGTGTTGATAATTTCTTGGCCTGTACTTTGTGATAAAGACAAAAGGCTCTGTCAGTCTAATGCTGACCCTCTTTGTTGTTGTTGGTTATTTTTTTACAGGTTCCAAACATGAAGGAGATTTTGCTCATCGGTTTTTATCAGCCAAATGAAGAACTGACCAGATTTCTGTTTAATGCACAGCAGGAGTTCAAAATTTCCATCAGGTAAACAGTAGAGCTGTTGGCTATGTCACTCAACATTATAGAGAAACCTTTACATTTTCCAAGGCGTATTGATAGCAGTGACATGGATAATTATGCTGCACTGTCAAGATTTATAAATACATTTTGTATATGATGAAAACAAAAACACTCTTATTGATTTTTTTTTTTTTTTTTGGTGTCTTTTAAAGTTGATCTTTTTTGTTCCACTTGTGTTGCTTTACTTGCCAATATGAACACCCATTGCTGAATAACTGTAGAATGTCATTCTTCTTAACTCTACACCACAGGTATTTGCAGGAGTATGCAGCCCTGGGCACTGGAGGGGGCATCTATCACTTCAGAGATCAGATTGTCTCTGGCAGTCCAGAGGCTTTCTTTGTATTGAATGCTGATGTTTGTTCAGCATTTCCTCTTGCAGAGATGCTCAGCTTCCAGAAAGAACATGGAGAGCCAAACAGCTTTGTTATCCTTGGGACAACGGTAACATTTTACGATTAGTTTCTGGTGTTGTCTAGAATTCGTGAACTGTAGTGCAAGTAAATCTGGATTTACTTTATGGTTCTGTTTCACTTTTCAACTACCCTAAATTATACTGCTATTCTTCTCTAATCTAATCAGGCAAACAGAAAGCAGTCCATGAATTATGGCTGTATTGTGGAAAATGAGGAAACAAATGAGGTATTTAACCATTTGTGTCTGGTTTTCCTAGATATTAACTCTGTACTGTTGAAACTGAAATTATAATTAATCTGCCTTTTTTTTTTTTTTTTTTGGATTGCAGGTCTTACATTACGTGGAAAAGCCGAGCACATTTGTGAGTGACATCATCAACTGTGGCATATACCTCTTTAACCCAGACATCTTCCAACATATCGGCACAGTCTTCCAGAAGAATCAGCAGGATATGTTACTGTGAGTTCTCCCACTTGTTGATATGTGCATGGGAATGCATGTGAAAACCATTTACTCCATTTTGTTGGTTCTCTTCATTTGTCTTTTTTCCTTCCTTTCTCCTCCCTGCCATGTTTTCTGTTTCTTCATACAATCATCAGATACCCGTATGATGGGTAAGTGGGTATGATTAGGATGTATGGTGTGGTTTTAGAGCACTTAGCGTATGGTGTGATTCATAACCATAAATCCATGTAAAGCTGAGAGCACACAGAATTCTTTGAGTGTTACTTTTGTCACCTTTCTGTGCACAGTGACATGGAAACCATATTTTTTTCATAGTGTTTTTTAGTTTTTTTATTTCATGGTTTGACATTTAGATTAGTGTATTTATTCAGTTCAGCTTTGCTTAGCTTAACACAAAGACTGGAAACTAGTAAGACAGCACTTTGTTTTTTTTTTCCAAAGGTGAAAAAAATGTCACCTAGTACGAAATCATTTTCCCAGTAGGGAATTTCCATTTGTACAGAAGCTGAAATTTAAAAGCAATTTACTGTTATTTTGTGGATTATGTGCTGCACTATTTCTTGTTCAGTTCCAAATGGCAGTTTATTTTAGATGTAAGATTTTTAGTGGATTTTGGTAATATTTCCCCTGTTTCCAGTCTTTATGCTAAGCTTGACCAACCACCTTAAGGTGCATTTTAAGGTGGAATATGTAAAATGATTCATTTAGAAACAGCTCAAGATGGTAAAAATGAACTGAAAGTATCAACCGCTCTGATGTCTTGGCAAAGACGTCTCTGCATTGGATTTAAGAGGTATCTACTGACTTTAGCACGCCAACCAACTTGTGATTCATTTACGGTTGTCACATTGGTTGTGTCACACACCGGCAGTGACATCACCATAGCGCTGTCACTATCTTGAGTATACTTTCCACTTCCGCAAGTCTTCTAGGGTCTGCTCAGGTCAAAGTGATGCAAATTTTTGTCATTAGACGGTGAGTGCAATGGGTCTGTGTGGATGTCTGCGTGTCTGCCTGTTTTCTGGGACTCTGCAGACTCATCCGTGGAGAATTTACATTATAATACACCAACTACTCTTGGGCCCCAGGCAGCAGGCTTCAAAGCAGTATAACAGGAATGACTACTCAGCCGTCAGGTCTCCTGCTGTCCGTGTCTGTGTCTGCAGCGGACTGTAAACGAAGCTTTGTACTGGTGCTGAGTGCATGCCAGACTTGCTGCATTCTTCTCCTGAAAGATGGGTGTCACCACTCAGAAAAAAAAAACCTCTGTATCAGCAGCAGTATAGGAGTAGGAGAAATTATAACCAGAAGCAAAGAAATTGCAGTTGTGTTTTGTTTTGTTTTTTTTCCTCCAAAGTTTTCTCCATAAAGTCTCAGCTCTTCAACCTTTTTCAGTATCTCCCTTTGTATAATCTGGGATTCCCTGAGCACCTGATATATGTATACTGATTACATCATTGACATGGCAGTTAAAAACTAGTTTCAGCTCGGGAGTTGCCATTGCGTGCTATTGTGAAGCATCAGTAACTCCCTCTACAGTAAGGCAGGGTGTTAGTTCATATTTAATGAGAGTGGCTATCCTCTCCTCTAACCTCCAGAAGTTATAGAGTAAAGACAAAATGCAATTCACATCCATATGCATAAGTTTAAAACCTCCATAGCCAAAAACATCTCCACTATTGTAACCTGCTCTTCTGAGTAACAACCCCTGCATTTTGCAGTTGTCTGTTTTCTTACAGAGGCTCAGGACATGGACTTGTGTCTGGTATCATTTTTTGTAGCTTATTCAGCAGAAACTATTAAGACAGCTTCTAGAGAGTGAAGCTTCGTGTCATACTGTTACAGATTTCTTGCTTGGCTCATTGCTTCACTAACACGTTTGCTTTTCTTTTGAACAAAAATATGCATGTGGACTGAGTGTAGCCTAGTATTTCACAGATCATGGGATCAATATAAAAACTGTTTTTGACATGCTTTCACTTTGTGTTATTACTGTACAATAGCTGACCTAACAAATACCACACCAAGGACACTTGAAATATATTGCAACAGGTCAAACCAGGCTTTGCATAATTCACCTGCTAACATCAATAGCACTTAAATCAAGCTGGGCACTGGATCAGCAAAATTGTTGAACACATCAGAGATACTTGATAGAAATAAGAAGGCTTTTACTGCAGTCTCTCGGGGACTGCTTTGCCTCTAACTACATCCCCTCCTTTTTGGTAAAACTTCGATTATGGGTGCAATCCTTTAAAATATTCTTTTCATCAATATTTAACACTCTGTTTCATCTTAGGGCTCTCACAATACATTATGCCAGAGACCCTGATTAATATGGAACACATAGTCTCTTTTACTTAAGTTTTGGATCACAACTAGGTAATCAGCTTTGGTTTCAGCCCCGCACCGACACCATCAAAGATAACAGTGATGCATTTTAACTCGGCGTTCTCATTTCGCTCTGCGGGCTGGACAGTATGGCAATAAATTCTTGTTTTCTTAAGAGACTTTAGAGGTAATGAGAGCCACTGGGTGTTTTTTTTTTTTCTTTTTTGCACACAACTAAATATTTGAGGAATCTCAAAAGCTACTCAAGAGGAGCGAAGGAGGATAAGTGGGAAGCAATTCTCATTTCTTAAAGCATTCTCTCTTCATTGTACAGTTTTTGACAAGAAAAAGGAACATGATAAAATATCACATTTTTTTATATGTGAATTGTTTATTTGGTATTTGGAGACAGGGGTGAACTTGGTTATAAGGACAAAATAGAACTTATAAATAGGTTTGCTCAGTCAGTCACAGGGGACGACCTGTGGCCACAGCGTCTTATCACCATCTTTCAGGTTTTGACATCTACTTTTAGGTTATGAGTTTTGGAAAACTTATCACCTCATTTTTAAAAATTCCAAAAAAAATACTGTTTCATCTGACCTTAATTTTAGTTCAGCATAGTTTATATTTCCACATGAATGCCAATTCTGTCTTGAATTTAATTCCAGCCTCTAGCTTTGTGTACAATATTTTATTTTGAAAAATGAGGTTAGTAACTCTGTGCTACAAACTGATGATCTATTTCTGGCAGAGAGGAGCCAACCAACGGCTGGCACCGAGCGGAGGCCATCAGGCTGGAGCAGGACATTTTCACTGCCCTGGCAGGACAGGGCAAACTCTACGTATATAAAACCCTAAGCTTCTGGAGCCAGATTAAATCTGCAGGGTGAGTGAAGGTGTCATAAATGGTGTCGCATTCAAGAGGGCATAAATTTGATAGTGCAACATGGGCAACCCTGAATTTCAGAGAAGATGGGAGAGACTTGCATACATATAGGCTCCAAACCTTGAAGTAGAATTTATTTATTTAGACAGAGGCAGTAACTTTTTACAGTTGTTTATACAGTCCATGTAGACCGACCAAGGACTGTCAGTCTTTGTGCTCTTTAAGTAAGCTCAAAATTGTACAAAATATAAATTACTGCCTTAAATGAGAAGATTATTGATTTTATATTTGATTTTATATTTCGTCACCTCCCCCAAAAAATGACATTTTTAACAAAAAGTTTATTTTTGCCTAAATCATCATATTCTGATTAATCAGTTCGCTTTTTTGTGTTTTCTGGGAAACCTGAAAAAAAATCACTTGGGACATTTTTTTTTTAGAGGGTGACGATTTGTTTCCGTGTTTTATTTTTTTTGGCTTTTTTCCCCTCTCAGGTCTGCAATTTATGCCAGTCGATTGTACCTCAACCAATATCACACTACTCATCCTGAAAGACTGGCCTCAAATAAGGAGGGAGGACCTAAAATAACTGGTACAATTTATGAACTTCCTGTATCTGTTTTTCTTTCTCATAATGAAACCGACAGGTCTGTTCATACTCACTTTCATTTTTCCAGGTAATGTCTATATTCATCCCACAGCTAATATTGATCCTACTGCTGTGGTAAGGGTTTTTCTTTATTGTATTCCAAACTGCTGTAATACAAACATCATGTCTTGTTAACAGCACTGCCTCCTGTTAAAAATATTGTTATCACTTTACAAAAAGGATATGCTTTTAGATGGTGTGAGTGGGTAAAGGTCATTCTCCCTCTAAAATGGTGTGATAAAATGTGGAGATGTTTGATGTTATCACTTAGTCATTTCTTTTCTCTTTGCAGTTGGGTCCCAACGTTTCCATCGGCACTGGAGTGACTATTGGTGCTGGGGTCAGAGTTCGAGAATCCATCATCCTCCATGGTGCAAATCTACAGGTGAGCACCTCTGAATATAAAGTAGTTTTCAGGCCCCGCTCCTGTTTAGATTTATTTTTTCTTTTCTCAAATTCTCGACTGCTTTCACTGCATCAGGCATCATCCTTGGCATTAGACTAAACCTCAGACCGATTGAGGTGAAAGTGAATTTATCTCCCTAGTTATTGACAGTGATCATCTTCACATTTTATTAGTAAACATTATCCACACTTCAGCTGTGACCTCTCTGAAATTTATCTTTACTCTCATCTGTCACGACAGAAATATTGTTCCACGCGCCTCTCACAAAGATGTCATTTTTAACGATTTTGATGCTGGAATAATTTAATCCCATGCCTCCAGCGATGACTGGTTGCCTTTTAAAATGAATTTATATTTCTGGTGACTTATTGGGTTTCATTGCATATTGCCTACAAGGACAATTTGGTAGTTGAGCAATACTTACCAATCGTCACTCCCTGTTGTAATACTTATATTTTTTTGCTCCCCCCTACATGTTCGAACAGTATCTAATGAAGCAGTGGTTCTCAAAGTGAAGTCTTGGGGCCTCCAGGGGCTCATGGCCCATAGCCAAGGGGTCCCCAAAATAATTAACACTAAGTCTAAAGATGGGATATCTCTGAGAGGCAATGGAAACTTTAAACTGATTGTGACACATTACCGTATTTTTCGGACTATACGTCGCTCCGGAGTATAGGTCGCACCAGCCAAAAAATGCATAATAAAGAAGAAAAAAACATATATAGGTCGCACTGGACTATAAGTCGCACTTTTTGGGGGGGGGGGGGGGGGGGGTTGATAGAATCCGAGACTCAGAGCACAAATTCCATCTTGAACGGCAATTTAAAATAATAATGGATTAAAGAACAGGACGAACACGGTTACACCTACGTTATGCTAACGTAGCACATTCAGCTACATGACGCACAACGAACACGTGTTCGGTATTGTAACGTTGTAAACACACTTCCAAAGTCGGCGATATTCACAACAAAGGTCGTCTTTATTAACAGAAAAACGGCTGCTGTACGCCACAGCCACGCCAACCACAACTACAACAGCGGAACAGCAACACACACACAGGCAAGCTCTCGGTCTTTTTCTCTCTCTCCATGCTGCCTTCACGAACCTCCCGAACAGTCCGAAATCCCACAACATCAACACGCTCTCTAAGAGAATCGCTACAGTATGTTAACGTAACATTAAGTTATTCAGATAACCATAGCATAAAGAACATACTAACAAGTTAACCAAACCATCAATCCATTGAATTCTTCATCCTCGGTGTCACTTCTAAACAACTCCGTACACTCCGTAGACGAAGCGCCGCTTCCTCTTCTGTGTCGCGTTAGTCAGACACGTCGTCAGCTGCAGTTCCAATTATTCCAGCCTTTCTGAATCCCAACAGGATGGTTTGTCACTGAAGCCCATGTTTTCTTGATCCATCCAATGACTTCCAGGAAAGTTGGGTGGCGCATTCTCCCAGTTGCCGTTAAGCTGTGCTCTCCATCCATCATCCACTGCGCCCACAGGTTACGCAAGACTGCCTTAAAGCTGCAGTTCACGGAGATGTCAAGTGGCTGGAGTATTTTGGTTCATGTGTTATAAATGTCACATATACGTCGCTCCGGAGTATAGGTCGCACCCCCAGCCAAACTATGAAAAAAAGTGCGACTTATACTCCGGAAAATACGGTACATGACATACATCTATATAAATAGTTCCAGCTACAAATGTTGGTATACTTATTAGAAGTGGAGGGGTGGTCCCTGTCCCCCAGAATTTTGGAACACATGTAACAGAGCAGATGTTGATGCCTGAAACACAACAATTATCTGCTGAAGGCTTCCTGATTATTCACCAGCTGGTCATGCTCTTGTTCCACAAGGATCACTGCTGTGTTTTGAACAGCATTGTGGGATGGGATAGTACCATTGGAAAGTGGGCAAGAGTAGAAGGAACCCCGAGTGACCCGAATCCAAATGATCCCTATGCAAAGATCGACAGCGAGACACTCTTCAGAGATGGAAAACTCACACCCTCGATTACAATTTTAGGTGAGCCTGCTCTGACTTGAAATTATATATTTCTGCTCAGTGTTTTTTATATTGTTCTCAGAAATTAAAAGTTAAAGAAAAAATGCTTCTGTTTCCCAACTTCATATTGTTTAGACAAGATTTTAGCCTAAGGTCCAGTTCCGGCATGTATTTGAATAGTTATTTTAGATATTTGTGAATCAGCTTGTACGTCACAGGTAAAGCACTTTGATTTGCATTAACTTGTACACGAGGTGCTATGGAAATTAAGATTAACTGATTGATGCAGTTGTCTTTACATTTCTGTAAACTGTGGCTAAAAAAAAAAAAAAAAATCTACACAAATAATGTTAGAGAGTGATTTGAGAGTCAAAACTGCAAGAAATTGTCTTTGTCCTTTGTAGAGACTTAATACTGCCTTGCTTTGTCTCCGCAGGTTGTAACGTGACTATCCCCTCCGAAGTGATTATACTGAACTCAATTGTCCTCCCACATAAAGACCTCAACCGTGGCTTCAAAAACCAAATTATTCTCTAGTTAATCTTTCTCACCCTTCTGTCCACTTACTGTCACTGATGAAGGATGCTGCTGCCCAGCCACTGGCTCTGCTTCTGAGTTACTGTATATAAGATGTCAGAAATGAATATATGGAACATTCATTTCATAGTTTTGAAAGATAGATTTTTTTTTTTATATATTTGTCCTCGAGCCTTTATGCAACATTAAGTGTCAGCAGCATTAGAGAGAGGGTAATCATGCATGTTGATTCACCTTGAAAAGTTCTGTCATGCCAGAGGTTTTATATTGTTTTTACTTATCAAATTTACCGAACTGTAAAATTACCACAGACACTAGTGTAATTTATGTAGTTGATTTAATATTATGTAAAGAAAGAAAAGGGAACCAAAAAAAGAGTTTATGGAAAACCTACATTCTGTTTCTCAAGGGCATCCTTGACTAACGTGAACTGTTACTTCGACATGAGACGAGGAATTATTGGAAAATAAAAATCACTGGCTACCGACTGTGGTTAATTTTAAGAGGTGATTATTTTTCTGGCGCTCTGATTAAAACCTTTTAGCGGCTTCATTGTTAGTCTAAAAAAATTGGACTACCATCAAAATAAATCAGCAGACTTGAGATTTACATTGCAATCAAGTAACGTTGCCTTTGGAAATGTGAATTTTGTAGGGGTGCGGCCACCAGCAACATGAGATACTTAAATTGTGCAATCATTGAAGAAACTGTTCCAGTTTATGTATACAGCACATTAGCATTTACTTATTAGGCACCCGTGATCACTTCAGTACTTTTGTTCTAATTATTACAATGAGTATCTATTAAGAAATGGTAAACTGCGATACTGGAAGTTCTTCATAATATATTTTAATCAAGTCTCTTCTTCACAATTGAATGCACATTTTTATTCATGGTGGGTTGGTTTCAGGTTTTTACATGCTTTTCACTGTTGATTCAGGTGCCTTACAGCTTCAAAAGACTGAGCCCAGTTGATGAGGATCCCACCAAGAGGATAAAAACACTATAATGAGGCCCTGAAGACTGGGATGAGGCAAATCTCCATGCTCCCCACATGAAAGGCAATCCTAAAATTCATTAGATCAAATAGGTTTTCCACTCCCATAACAGTAAAACTTACTTATTTATGCAGAGAGATACGCATAGTGGTAGTAGCGCTTGTAAAGCTAAATTACAGTATTACTTACCAAACACCTAATAACATGCCCCCACCCCCCTTCTGACTGTGGGAGAAAGTGTTTGTATTTGAGCAGGTTGGCAGAGGAGGCTCAGGAGCAGGGATGGAGGGATGGGTGTGTTAAAAGATGACTGAAATGTACAGGACAGAGTGACAGGAACCATCAGGTGGGAAAGGCACCAAAGGTGACATGTGACAAATCCTTCCTGTCCTGGGTAAATGAAGGACATTTTAGTGCGGTGAGTCAGAGGGCATGTCGGCTGCCAAATGGTGTGTCTCCATCTTTTTCACTCAACATGGAGTTTTTTTTTTTGTTTGTTTTGTTAGAAGTAGGTATTTAAACTGCTCTGCTCTTATATATGATGCTTTTTTCCCTTCCCCCACTCATTTTGCATTTCCACTTGTTGGAAATTAATACTGATTCAAAGAATGTGCTTCTAACCAGCAATGTAATTTAAAAAAAAAAAAAAAAAAAAAAAAAATATATATATATATATATATATATATATATATATATATAAAGGAAATAAAAAGCAAACAAATCAATGAATTTAACTCAAGGTTCCTCATGTCCCTTTTAAGTACAGCACTGGCTCAAGAAAAAACAGCAGTATATGCTGGGTAGCTGCCGCATATGTTGTAGTTGCTCATCCTCTTTATTTTCATGCCAACCTTTGCTACTAACTGCTGCCGCAGTCTGACAAGCCACTCTTGTGCCACATGTTGTGTTTAACAGTTGGGCAGTACAGTGTAAGATGTTGTCTGTGAATGAAGCATGAGGAAAGCCTAAGTGTCTCCATTAGACTTTAGAAAGTCTCCACTGGATGGATCCAATCTGTATTGTATTGGTGGAGTAAAATGCAGAATTTGGCTCGTGTCTATTAGAGAAACATGAGGTATTTGTATAAGGACACAGTCTGATCTAAAAGGATGGCATTCAGTAGATCAGTTACCATTAACCGAATGCTTACACATCAATTTTAAACAAACTGCAAAATTCGCTCTTTTCAAATCTATTTTTGGAGTTAATGCTTTTCAGTCTTAAACAATTCAACTTCCAGAGTTCTGACTGTTTGTGTTAGAGGCCAGGTTAGTGAAGTGCTTGTCTCCTTGTCAAGATCCATTGAGCAGCCATTGATCTGCTGCCTGGTGACATCCAGTTCTCGTGCCTCACTTCCAGCCACGTTGAGACTAGAATGCGTGTAGGTCCTGCGTGTGCTTCAGTGCTTACAATGCTGAAAATTTCTCACCCCTGAGCTCCTTGAACCATATTTAATTTCCAGTGACCTCTTCAAAAAGTGAGAGTCGAAACTTCAAGTTTTTCAGGGCTGCCCTTGCTTGAACGACCGTGATGCACTGTATCCAGAAAAGGTCTGTGCAACTGTCATCCTGATATTAAGGCTTAGATGAATGGTTATTTGTGTCTCAGGTTATTCTTAAGCTTTTGTCTCTTAAGTTTTGTTATTCAGTGCCTCGTTGCTTTCTCATCCCATCTTAATCTCGTAACCCACTGGCTATTGTATGATGGCCTATATATTTATATTCATTGCTCAAAAAATAAAGGGAACACTTAAACAACACAATAGAACTCCAAGTAAATCAAACTTCTGTGAAATCAAACTGTCCACTTAGGAAGCAACACTGATTGACAATCAATTTCACATGCTGTTGTGCAAATGGAATAGACAACAGGTGGAAATTATTGGCAATTAGCAAGACACACTCAATAAAGGAGTGGTTCTGCAGGTGGCGACCACAGACCGCTTCTCAGTACCTATGCTTTCTGGCTGATGTTTTGGTCGCTTTTGAATGTTGGTGGTGCTTTCACACTCGTGGTAGCATGAGACGGACTCTACAACGCACACAAGTGGCTCGGGTAGTGCAGCTCATCAAGGATGGTACATCAATGTGATCTGCTGCCTGCAACATCCTTCAGCATGACCGGTTTGGCTGTGGGTCAGTAATGTGTGCGGTGGCATTTCTTTGGAGGGCCGCACAGCCCTCCATGTGCTCGCCAGAGGGAGCATGACTGCCATTAGATACCGAGATGAGATCCTCAGACCCCTTATGAGACCATATGCTGGTGCGGTTGGCCCTGGGTTCCTCCTAATGCAGGACAATGCTAGACCTCATGTGGCTGGAGTGTGTCAGCAGTTCCTGCAAGATGAAGGCATTGAAGCTATGGACTGGCCCGCCCATTCCCCAGACCTGAATCCGATTGAGCACATCTGGGACATCATGTCTCGCTCCATCCACCAACGTCACGTTGCACCACAGACTATCCAGGAGTTGGCGGATGCTTTAGTCCAGGTCTGGGAGGAGATCCCTCAGGAGACCATCCGCCACCTCATCAGGAGCATGCCCAGGCATTGTAGTGAGGTCATACAGGCACGTGGAGGCCACACACAATACTGAGCCTCCTTTTGACTTGTGTTAAGGACATTACATCAAAGCTGGATCAGCCTGTAGTGTTTTTCCACTTTAATTTTGTGACTCCAAATCTAGGCCTCCATTGGCTGATAAATTTCCATTGATGATTTTTGTGTGATTTTGTTGTCAGCACATTCAACTTTGTACAGAACAAAGTATTCAATGAGAATATTTCATTCATTCAGATCTAGGATGTGTTATTTAAGTGTTCCCTTTATTTTTCTGAGCAGTGTACTTATGCAGATATCAGATTAATCCCACCACAAATTTTATTTGGTTAAAATGTTTAATTTATTTGTGTCTGTACCTCTAACCACTAAACTTAAATTCCAGGGTTCAAAGGGGGTTTCAAAAATGCATGTGTGACACCATTTACTCTCATTTGATCTTACTGAGTATATAAATAAAATGAGGTATGAAGCAGTGCCAGGGCCACTCATTGAAATTAAGCATTTTGTATCTTTGCTTTGATAGCATAAGATGTTATATTAGTATGTAACCTGAAACAAGGTACCAAGCTGTGGATTTGTGATGTTTCCTTTAGTTAGTTAGAGCAGTCCTTGTCAGAGCCACAGAAACAAAAGTCGAACATAAATGGCTCATGTCGCAGTCCAGGTGTTCTCCCAGAGGTTAGCTGTGAAGTCTTTTCTCTAGTAGGTGAAGGTGACAAATGCAATAGCTTTCATACAAGGGAAGGATGTACATCATCTCCTCTTGAGATATACATGTTGTTATCTACAGTTACTAATTCCACCAATTTTTCTCGTAAATCCAGGTCTTGTGGAGAATTACAATGGAAAAGCAATACCATCTGGGGTTGTGACTTCAGCTGGAGCTTGGCAAATGAAAACTGCATTAGCATCTATTAATGTAAAAACACCCAAATGTCAGATGCAATTAAAATCTATGCCCCAGGTTAGAACAAGGACATAAGTGATGACTTAAAAAAAGGTGGCTCCAGCTCTGTTCTGTCAAATTGAAGGATATTTTTTAAGTCCACTTTGACTCCAAAATTGTTAGCTTTGCAACAGCCAAACAGTTTCCCACAGGATTTAGTATTTTTCCAACCTTGGTAGCATCTATGCAGAGACAATGACAATGATGCATGTCAAATGCTGTACATGTTTCGTCATGTGTCTGTCAACATACACATGAAGAATTAATTTGGTTTTGAAAAAGCAAAGCTCCTAGCTGAGATGATGGCCTGTAACCTTAGCGGACAAACTTGATGTCCACTAATATGAAAGGATAAACAGAAGCAAATCAGCTTCACTGGTCGTTGTTTGCTGCCAGATACTCTGAGTGTGTGTAGGAAGGCTAACAGTAGAGGCTAGACTGACTTTGGGCAAAGGTCCAGGGATGTTTCCACTTGAGAGGACAGGTGGAGGGTTTGCGTGTCAGTACACCGAAAGGATGATGCCTAACAGAAGCCTAAAGGATTGACAAATGAGCTGTCAAATAGAAACTGACATCTCACGGTACTCAAAATCATACGGTAAAGAAAAACTGGATTTGGCTGTCATGCATCGCTGGCGAATGCTAATGTTGTGCTAAACTGTGCTCTGAAAACATCCAAGCACACCAGATCCCCAAAGAGGTGTAAAGATGGCATTTTTGTTCTTACCCAGCAGATGTGCTGTGCTGTAGAAATCTCAAGTTTTTGACTTCTGACTTTGATAAATGCGTCGTAAAACAACCCAAAACAAAACACAAAGCTAGACAATAAAGGTTGTCTCAACTTTAAAGATTTAAAGTTGCATTTGTTACAAACTTTACAGCATTTGTTTTCAACACTTTGTGGAGATTTGATATCTTTTTTTTTTTCTTTTTTTTTTTAATAGAAGGTAGCTTCTCCTGTTGAACAACCTGACATATACTATAAATGCTTTCTTATCTTTTACGTGTTAGGCATATTTTCCATTTGCAAAAGTTTGAAGTTAGAAGACTAAAGTAATACCCTTCTGAGTATGACAAGTTCTTCTAAACAAATAAAATACTGTACATTACAAAAAAAATGGATGTAGGTATGCTAATACTAAGTTATTATATCAAGCATTCACTCAACTATCATTCCATGATATGCAACTTAAATAACGTTAAACGTGAAATTGTTAGCTTTTTTTATGTCTCAGGACGACTGTCCTTGAACACGTCTGCCTCAACAAACAAACACAAGCTGCTCATTTCAGCCTCTGCAGGGCATACTGAGTCAGGGTTTAGCGAGATAAATTCAGCATGTATAGATGTTTGCTTAAATGTTGACAGCCTGACTAATATGGCTGTGATTCATACCTTCATAGCACCACATACCAGCATTTTAAAAAAATCTGCCTGGTGCCACAGTGATTCCACTTCACCAGCTGACAGTTTTAACTGGACTTTAAATGTAGCAGCATAAATTCAACAATGTTGCTCTGTAGTTTGATTATGTTTCTGGTTCCATTTGTGTTTTTCTTTTCTCTGTATGCTTTGTGAAGTTTAATACAGAGAAGCTGAGCCAAGTCAGAATCCCTACATTGAAACAGTCTTAGTTCCACTTCTCAGCAGACTGAACTTTCATAAACTTGGCTGCTTTCTCTCTAGCACAGGATTTACCACAATGCCTGAAATGGCAAGAAACTACAATTGTATCAGCTTTTTTTTTTTTAACTTGCAGAGTACAGTGTTGTGAAAAACTTGTATTGCAATGTACAGAGGACTGTATTAGTTAATCCATAGTCCTTTTCAAAGTATTGATGAGGATCTATTTATAACTGAATAGCAACAAGTCTGAAATATCCACAAGAGGAGGCTGCAAATCAAAGGCAAAACCACTATGGCACTTATCTGACAGGTGGAAGCAGATCGTAAACTGTATATAAAAGATGGACATAGTTTCTGGTTGTGAAGCAACTTAAACTAAACATTCTTTCTAATGGCCAACAGGGGGCAACACCCATGGTTCAATAATTGTGTCTGGTTGAGTAGAACAGTATGGGAAAACAATGCAGACTCCCTGGCTGTATGATCTCAGTTGATCCCTACTTTCAAGTCTCAAGATGTTCACTATTACATAAATTAAAACAAGTATAAAGCAGGTTATGCAATATGTTATGATTAACAAGTTGACAGTCTATGAGCATGCATTATATATATTAGCCTTCAGATAGCTGCTTTTATGCGGGATGACATTAGTGTTGTCCAAATGAGCCAGTGGAGATTTCTGAAATATTTGCAGTCCACAAACCACACATCACCTGCATCTACAACTGCTGGAACAACCAGAAGGGTACTAATATCCTGCCGTCAACTTATAAATTATCAAGTCAAGTCAAGTCAAGTCAAGTTTATTTATAAAGCACATTTAAAACAACGACGTTGACCAAAGTGCTGTACAAGATCTGTAACCCCAAGGACTATACTAAATAAAAATAAAAATATATAAATAAATAAATAAAATAATAAAATAAAAATAAATAAATAAAAACAGTAAGAACAATAAATAACATAAGAAAATTAAAAATTAAAACGTTTAAAACAAGTACCATAAAATACCATAAAATAATCATCTAAAAGGAGGTAGCACTGCAGCCAAATGCCAAGGAAAAGAAATGTGTTTTTAATAGAGATTTAAATGTGTGTATCGTCTGAGCTGTGCGGATATGGAGAGGTAGATCGTTCCATAGCTTTGGTGCTGCTGCTGCAAAAGCTCGATCACCTCTCTGTTTTAGTCTAGTTTTAGGCCTCTGTAAGAGCAGCTGGTTCGATGACCTCAGAGCTCTTACAGGGGTGTGACAGTGAAGCAGCTCAGACAGATACAAAGGTGCCAGTCCGTTTAAGGCTTTAAAAGTAAGCAATAAAATCTTAAAATCGATTCTAAAACGGACAGGGAGCCAGTGAAGGGATGACAGGACTGGGGTAATGTGTTCATGCTTTTTTAAACCGGTTAAAAGACGAGCTGCCGCATTCTGGACTACCTGCAGGCGGCGCACAGATGATTGATCTATGCCAAAGTACAGAGAATTACAGTAGTCCAGGCGGGAAGTAATAAAAGCATGAATAACTTTTTCCAGGTCCTGCTGTGGGAGATAAGATTTTACCTTGGCAATGACTCTGAGTTGGTAAAAACTGATTTTGGTAACAGCACTTACTTGCTTCTCCATTTTAAAACTACTATCTAAAATGACACCCAGATTTTTCACAGCATCACGACAGTGAGGAGCCAAATGACTCAGAGTGCCAGAGGAGTAGCTTGAGGGGTCAAATTTACCAAAGCATATGACCTCGGTTTTGCTTTCATTAAGATTTAGGAAATTGTTTCTCATTCAGGACTTGATGTCACTTAGACAGTTCAGCAGGGGTTCCCATGGATCTCTGCTGTTCAGTTTGATGGGCATATACACCTGGATGTCGTCAGCAAAACAGTGGAAACAAATATTATGTTTCCTAAAAATCGACCCTAGAGGCAACATATACAATGAGAAAAGAATTGGGCCCAGAATGGACCCCTGAGGCACTCCACAAGAAAGCTTTGCTGTGGTAGAAAAACAGTTTCCTAGATGGACAGAGAAACTTCTATCAGTAAGATAAGATCTGAACCAAGTCAGAACCGTGCCTTTAATGCCAATTTCATGTTCTAGGTGGGATAGAAGGATCTCGTGGTCCACAGTGTCAAAGGCAGCTGACAGGTCTAGAAATACTAAAACTGCAGGACTACCAGAGTCCACAGTTAAAAGCAGATCGTTAAAAACTCTTTTTTTTTTTTTTTTTTTTTTTTTAGCCTGTCATGTCTGGTAGATCTTGCAAGCAGAACTGTGATCTGAATGCGTTGTTGTGCCAAACATATTTGCTATTTCAAGATGAGCTCTATAGGTTCTCAATAGGCTCTTCTTGTTGATGTTTTAACCCTTTATTTTATTTATCTGAGTTATTTTTCCACATACTATGTAACAGCCAGAGCTGACAGGCTGAAGAAGAGGAAAATAAAGAGAAGAAAAAGGGAGAGAAAAAGGGAGCAAAAAAAAAAAAAAAAAAAAAAAGGGGAAAGAGCACAAGTCTATTAATCAGATACTTCATCACTTTAACATATAAAAAAATACTATCAATACTTGCAAAAATAAATTTGTGTGTGAAAAACAAAACTAACAAAGCATGTTACGCACACCAACAATTTTGTTGAGTTGTGATTGAGTGGGCGTTTGTGTCTGTGTCATGTTTGTGTCTGTGTCATGGAACGTACTTACCAATGAGGGCAAAACGCTGCAGCTCCACCCATCAGAAGCCAGAGGCAGGTACGGAAAGCCCCCGGAACCCCAGGCCACCAGCAGCCCACCAAGGGCCAGGAAGACCCCCGGCCACTCAGTCCAAAGACAACCGCACACCTACCCCAGCAGACGGGAGAGGGTGGTCTCAGACGGAGCCCCCCCAGTCGAGGAGCGAGGGCTCCAGGGAACCCAAGGCGATGAGAAGCCAGCCCCCCCCCAGCGGCCAGCCCCCTGGCCGCTGGGGGGGGGCTTAAAAGAGCTTAAAAGAGCCGTCTCTGTGCTGTGACGCAATCTAAAACCTGACTGAAACTTTTCCCACATTCCATGTTCACTTAAAAATGCTTGAAGTTGCTTAAAAACAACTTTTTCAAGAACCTTGGATAAAAATGGTAATTTAGAAATTGGTCTGTAATTTGAAAGAACATCAGGGTCAAGGTTCTTCTTCTTGATTAGAGGCTGTACAACTGCATGTTTAAAGGCAGCTGGAACACAACCAGATGCAAGCGCACTGTTAATCAGAGCGAGGATAGTTGGTCCCACTGAATCAAAAGCCTCTTTAAAAAGGCGAGACGGAACACAGTCTGTGGGAGAGTTTACAGGTCTCATATTTTGAATCACCTCCTTTAGTGTGGAGAGTGTGACAGGCTCAAACTGCTCAAAGACAGCTCTGCTGGGAGGAGGTGCAGATGAGTCTGTTTCAGCCTGAGGTGATGAAGGCCTGAGGGCAGAAATTTTTTCCACAAAAAATTTCTTAAAGTTTTCGCACAGTGCAGGACAGACCTTCGCTTGGTTTACATTACAGCGAGGATCAGCGAGTGAATTAAAAACACTAAAAAGAAAATGAGGCCTGTGACTGTTACTTGAAACAATGTTAGAGAAATAAGCAGACTTTGCATATTTTACTGCTTTCTGGTATTTCAATAAACAGTTACGCAGGATCTCTAAGGAGACATGGAGCTTATCCTTTTTCCACCTTCTCTCAGCGCGTCTGCACTCACGTCTGAGAGCGCGGGTTGTCTCATTCAGCCAGGGCTGGGAGGAAGGTTTGGTGCGTTTGGTTGTAAAAGGGGCAATACAGTCCAGTACAGCAGTGCAAGCAGATATAAAAGAGTTAGTGAAGTCCTCGGTATTCAGGCTCAAGCAAAATCCAAATTGCTTAAGTCAGAGTTTTTAAAAGCAGCTGCAAAATCAGCAGCGCATGAAGAGTTAACCAAGCGCACACGACGTGTAGAGGATACTCTATTTATCCCAGAGCTGGGGAGCGCTGCTGTAAATAAAACAGGAAAATGGTCCGATATACCACAGTCACGTATCCCTGTGATGCAGACTCTAAGTCCATAAGACAACACCAGATCCAGTGTGTGACCTTTTTCATGAGTGGGACCACACACGAGTTGTGTTAAGTTAAAAGAGTCAATAAGCGAGGCAAATTCTTTAACCAGTGGACCACTCTCACAACACACATGAATATTAAAGTCGCCAACAATTAAAATACGGTCATATTTTAGTATGAGACCCGTCAGCAAGTCAGCAAAGTCACCGATGAAGTCCTTCGTGCACTTCGGTGGTCGGTAAATCACCGCGCAGAGCACCGAGGGGGAAGAGTTTATCTCCAACAGCTGCAGTTCAAAGCTGGCGTACAGGTCTGCCGAGACCTGACGACAGCGAAAACTGCATTTAAATATTGAAGCAAGTCCTCCACCTTTTCCAGAGATCCGCGGGGAGCTGAAGAAAGAACAGCCGGGAGGTAAAAGTTCGGAAAAAGGTGCAGACTCACCAGCATGAAGCCACGTCTCAGTCACAAACATAAAATCCAACTGCTGTGCGATGAAAAAGTCATTGAGAAGGAAAGTTTTGTTGGCTAACGATCTAGCATTTAGTAGGGCCATTCGGATGACCAGATCCTTGTTAGCTGAGGCCGGGGCCCGCTTCAACAGGCGAAGGTTAGCATGGTTTACGCCGCCTCCACGATCCCGCATCCTGCGCCAGGACGAGGGACGCCGAGTCTCCAGGATGACAGGTGGGACAATCGGCCTGATCCAGCGACGCCCGAAATCCACAGGCAGCCCAACAGCCTTGAGGCGGCAAAGACCACCATCCAGGGGGTAATGAACAGACAAACCTAGGAGTCTCAGGTAAGTTTTGACCCGCACCGCGATACCTCCCCGCTTTCCGCGTCTCCTCTGGCGTTTGTTGGGGACCGGAGCACTGGGCAGCCGGCGCAAATTCTCAGGTACATCCGACAGGTGTGGAGGAAAAATCGTTGAGTTTTTCTTTACAGTATATGCTGGTACCAAAACAAACTGGAGGTTTAGAAGTGTCTGCCGATCGTAGGTGATCAAAGCGGAGACATCTGGGCAGATGACTACCAGGAACAGAGCGACAGCAAACAATACACAGAACAGCTGACGGCAGCCCGTACACAGTGGCGCCATCTTGGAAATCTTCAATCTATCAAAATAATAGTTATAAAGTAGCAAACACTGATTAGGTATGCAGTCCACAAATAATGATTAAGCAATGAAACATTTCAAAATACATAAAATGAATGAAAAAGAAGAAATGCAAACAAAAGGCAATAATAGAGAAGGTACAAGTAAAACAACACAAGTTTATACAGGTATTTTTTGTTTGTTTGTTTTGTTCTTTTTTATTGTTTGCTTGTTTTTAAAGGGGACCTGACTGTGGTGATCCAATACAGAAAGTTTGTTCCACAGTGTTTGGGCTAAAACAGTGAAAACATGGTCTGCCTTTGTGATATGTTACCAGTGTCATGTGTTTATTAGTAGCCTTGCTGCCATTTTTTGCACTAACTGTAAACTGCTGTATCATATAGGCTTGTATGCAATGACCTGCAATAATCTAATCAGGAGGAAATGAGGGTGTGGATAAGGTGTTCAGTTATATTTTTCTGAAGTACTGGTCTGTCCTTGGCAATATTTCTAATCTGTACAGTTGTGGCCAAAAGTTTTGAGAATGACACAAGTGTTAGTTTTCACAAAGTTTGCTACTTCAGTTTTTATGATGGCAATTTGCATATACTCCAGGATGTTATGAAGAGTGGTCAGATGAATTGCAAATAATTACAAAGTCTCTCTTTGCCATGAAAATGAACTAAATCCCAAAAAATCCATTTCCACTTCATTTTAGCCCTGCCACCGAAGTACCTGCTGACATAATTTCAGTGATACTTTCATTATCTCATATCTCGTATCATCATGCTGATTGAGTTTGAATAGCAGATTAGATGCTTTAAAAAGAGGGTGGTTCTTGAAATCATTGTTCTTCCTCTTTTTACCATGGCTACCTGCAAGGAAGCATGTGCAGTAATCATTGTTTCACGGGCATGGGTTATTGCTCCTAGTAAGACTACACCTAAATCAACCATATAGCAGACCATCAAGAACTTCAAGGTTCAGTTGTCCATGGCCAGGAAACTCTCCAGAATTTAATCCCTTCGTGGTCAATCCTCAAGAGGCTGATTCACAAACAAAACCCCACAAATTCTGACAAACTCCCAGCAACGATCATGCAAGAATGGGTTGCTATCACTCGGGATTTGAAGTTGATTGACTGCATGCCAGAGTGAATTGCAGAGGTCTTGAAAAGAAGGGGCCAACACAAATATTGACTATTTGCATAAACTTATTGTAATTGTCAATAAAAGCCTTTGAAACTTAAGAAATGCATGTCATTTTACTTCAGTATACCATAGAAACATTTGGCAAAAAGATCTAAAAACACTGAAGCAGCAAACTTTGTGAAAACCAGTGCTCATTGTCATTCTCAAAACTTTTGGCCATGACTGCACATAGCAAGGCTGAACCAAACATTTGGCATGCTGGTTTAAATTGAGAAGTTGGTTAAAAATAATGTCTTTGTTTCTCCCAAATTTCTTTGAGTCAGTTTTCAGTTGTCCAAAATGGGGAGTTGACACTATTAGAAATATGATCAAGACCAACACGAATGATTTCAGTTTTATCTGAGTTCAGTTGCTAGAAATTAGAAGTCATCTAGTCCTTAATGGCAGTGCGGCAGGAATGCAGAGAATCTAGATCGTTTTTCTGGACTAACCGAGACATAAAACTGGCAGTAATTGGCATAATAATGGTAGGGCACTTAGTGCAATCACCAGCCACTTTGATAGGTACACTTGTTCAACTGCTTGTTAATGCAAATATCTAATGAGCCAATCACATGGCAGCAACTCAGTGCATTTAGGCATGTAGACATGGTCAAGATGACTGCTGAAGTTCAAACTGAGCATCAGAATGGGAAGACGGGTAACTCAGTTGTTGATGCCAGACGAGCTGGTCTGAGTATTTCAGAAACTGCTGATCTTCTGGGCTGTTCCCACAAAACCATCTGTAGGGTTTACAGAGAATATCTGAAAAGATAAAATATCCAGTGAGCAGCAGATCTCTGGGCAAAAATGCCTTGTTGATGTTAGAGGTCAGAGGAAAATGGCCAAACTGCTTTGAACTGATAGCAACAGTAACTTAAATAACCACTATTTACAACCAAGGTGTGCTGAAGAGTATCTCTGAATGCAAAACATGTCAAACCTTAAAGCAGATGAACTAAAGCAGCAAAAGACCACAGCAGGTACCACTCTTCTCAGCTAAGAACCAGAAACTGAGATTAGAATTCACATGGGCTCATCCAAATTGGACAATAAAAAATTGGAAAATGTTAACTGGTTGATGAGTCTCGATTTCTGCTGTGACTGTTGGTCGCGGTAGGGTCATGCATGGATCTACGCTGCTTTGTATCAAAGGTTCAGGCTGCTGGTGGTGATGAAAGGTGGGGGATATTTTTGTTGCCCCTTAGTACAAATTTAGCATCATCACATGGCCTCTACAGTCAGTGCCTCTCAATCCAATAGAGCACCTTTGGAATGTGGTGGAACAGGAGATTCACATCATGGATGTGTATCTAACAAGTCAACAGCAGTTGTGTGATGTTATCATGTCAATATGGACCAAAATCTCTGAAGAATGTTTTCAGCAGCTTGTTGAAACTTTGACATGAAGAATTTATGCAGTTCTGATGACAAAATGGGGTCCAACCCAGTACTAGCAAGGTGTACCTAATGAAAAACAGGTCCAAGAATTGAGCCCACACATGCCATGACAGCAGCTGAAGTAAAATTGTCAACAACAACAACAAAAAAAAAACTGTACTCTGTTAAGCAGGAGAAACATATAAGCACTTTTTCATCTAGATTAATGTATGGTCAGATGTGTCAATTGCTGCAGCCAGCAGCAGTAAAATAAGAACAGAAAAATTGCATTCATTAAAATGTCATTCAAAACCATAAGTACGGTGGTTTCTAACTGTAGTCATTTTTTTTCCAAAGCAAGATGGAAATTTATCAAATAAGTTGTTGGCTTCGATTATCTCTAAAAGCTGCCTACTGACTACTTTTTCAATAATTTTTTAAAGTAGGGGTAATTTGAAGATTTGACAGTAGTTATGAGCAAGAATTTTGTCTAAATCTTTTTCTTTTCAGAGAAGCTGGATGCTGTTTAAAATAGTCTGGGACATAACCATATAAAATAGACTCCTGTATAATGTTAAGAATCCATGACTTCAAAAACCTCTCTGAACAACTTCTGAGATATGATGTCTACTTTAAATGTTGTTAGACACAGTGTCCTTCAGATCCCATAGAATAAAGGGAGTGAAACCACCTAATGGTATGGTGGATGGTGAATGCTCAGGTAGTGGTAGAAATGAGCCATCCATCCACCCAAACCCCCCCACCCCGACACCTCCCCTAGGAGGCCTTAATGTTTTCTATCTTTCCAGTAAAATATTTGATTGTAAAGTAACTTCTCACAGTCTGCAACACAGTTGGTGCAAACAGTAGAACTAAGAACAAGAACTCCTTCATATGAAACCAGTGGAAATTCTCCATCAGCATTTGGTCTTACGTTCTCCATGATGACAGCTGCTGCAACTTTAGCTTTCCCCGTTTCCTGTTTAAATTCACTTTGTACTCTTGAGAAAAATCTTCTCTTTTTTTCCCCCCATTTTTATTTGTTCTCTTATTCATTTGGTAGAAAATAATAAATTGTAATGTACTCTTGCAGGATTTGTGTGTAAACCACAACTTCCCGTCTAACCATAAGAGGCTGCCTGGCTCAGTTCTGAAGGAACATCCACGTCTACCTGTGGCCACGTTTCAGTTTTAACTTTACAACAGCTTTGGCAGTGACAGATTTCATCAGCAGCCCTTTGTACTTTCTGAGCTCCAGCTCAGGATTAAGCTTCTGGGTTTCTTTAAAAAAAAAAAAAACCTCACACGTCTGAGAACTTAGAAGAGGGGAAAAGAATCACTAAATGCAGTATAGGCAAAATGGATGAGTTCAGTGAAACAGTTGTGATTATTAGAAGTAGTGAGGTAACTGTGTCCCACAGCAGGTAGCTAAGTTTCATCCTGGTAAAATGTCCCTATGTATCTTTATGAACTCCACATCAGTAGATTCCTACTGATGTCACTGAAGTGATATATGCTTAAATAACATGAATTTTAGGACCGTCAAGGTCGGACTAATGTATTTCAAGTAAAATGATAACAAGATTGTTATCTGGTCATGCCATCTATTCTTGTTCAGGAAAAAATATTTTCAATTTTATATATTCAAATTTTGTATCATTTTTCACAGTCTTCCATTTAATATTTTATGTAGCACATTGTGGTGATGTGGCATCACTCTCCCAGTTATAATGCTTTTAGAAGGAAAACAATCCTTGTGAGCTTTAATGTAGCTCTACATATAGAGGAAAGTCCAAAGGCTCTTGCTGCACATATCTTGTCTCACTAGGTGTATAAGTTCTGTGGAGGTAACAAGGAAGTGTTTTCAATCACTAACATATTTTCCTCTTATTTTATATTAAGGCCTTAGCAGACCTGCAGTGGTTTTACCTGTGTGGGTGTGTGGTATTGCTCTCTCACTCTTGTCATGGATACCAGCCTTTTTCTTGTGGATCCTGTGAAATGTGCACAGCTGACTCCACTCAGCAATCAGCTCTTGCAGTTAAGCAGGGGAAGAGGACATTTTACGAAAGTCTTTTTTTTTTCTGCCAGTGTTAAGTTCTGTGCTTCTTCTTTTTTCTTTTTTTTCCCTGGATAAACTTATCGATGTATTTCCAGCTTCTGAGTTTTGTTGCACTGTTTCTTTCTGTTCTAGGTTATAATAGTAGCTTGGCTGTCTCTTTGAGTTTAATAATTAATAACAATCCTTTGTTTTGTTCCCAATTATACCTCCCTGGCTTCTCTTTCTCCTGGTCATTTGTATTGTTGCTTCCTCACATTCCGTAGACTGGGGAAGGCAACTCTGCACTACAGCAATTTGAAATGAAGCTAGACTGAAAAAAAATTGACTGACTTTTTTCAATAAAAGTGCAACAGAGAGTAAGAAAGTTAACTTCCTGTGGTCTAACATTGCAAAGTTTAAATCCCACCAGCATCCCAGCATCCCAGCTGGCTAGCTGTAGTGTTGACTCAGTTTCTGCTTCATTTCTTTACCGTTTGCATTGATATACAAATCTGCAATGATGCATTCTAAGAACTGGAATAACTGCTTCACAGACACCACAGTCACACAAGGTAATGTTTCTGACCACTCATGTTCATGGAGGACAAATAAAATGACTAATTGAGCATCAGCTGGAAGGCTCCCAAACACTAGCCTTTCTGTTTATGTCCCTCTAAATTTTATGGAGCCTAATGTGCAATATAAAGCTTCATTATTAACAGCATAAAATGACATTTTCATCCACTTGTGAGCTCAAAGCTCAAAGTCACAAAAGGACTTGGAGCATAAAGAAGATAAATCTGTGTTAACTTCAAAAGTAGGATTTTGGTATCTTGGAGGTGTGCCTCAGGTTCTGGATTAGAGGGACAGAAGCTGCAGTTTTCAAAGGACGGCTGGCCTGTCATGTCCCTAAACCTTAGCCTTTTCTCACTGAAAGTGATTTCAGTACCTACTGGTGTACCTACATGTTAAACGTCTGCAAGAAATCATTTCATCCCCATTCATGTTATTAGGTCAGTGTAATTTTGCATTGGGTGTGTTTAACCAAAATACAGTTGTAATTATGTGGCAATTGGCTGCAGCTGTGTCAGTCCTAAGGTCATGATATTGTGTGTTAGTTTGAACATGGAGAACTTAATTTGTTGTTTTAACATTACTTGCACTTGTTCTTTTTCAGCCAAGAATAAGGCATTGTACAACAGGGAAAAATATAATTACAGTAATAAAAAGTGATAATGAGAAAAAATTTATATCTTTGCCATAAACCACATATATGTGTGCAGCTAAACAGCCAATTATAGCTTTTAATTAGTTTATATTTATCACAACTTTGGTATGGAAAAAAAAAAATTGTTGATAATGATGCTTACACACGAGCCTGCATTTCTTTTCTTTCTTTTCCCCCTCAATCTTATTTACAGACTTACAATCTTATTTACAGTCTAGCAGATGTACCCCATTTGTTGTTGTTTATTTTTGCTTAATATGCCACCACCTGATTGGTTGTTGAGAAAGCCAAACTGCAGTTCTGGTCAAGTGCATAATGCAGAGGGGTAAGTTTTTCTTTGGTAGGAACTGCTGATCCTTCTCTGCTCAGTGAAGGACTAATTAACTGTACTTGGTTTAAGTGAAGTTAATGGACTACATGTGTAGTCTGGCTGAGAAACGAATCCAAGAGCAGGCAAACATGAAAGTATAGACACACAGATGCTTATGAGTAACCACTGACAGTTGCTGGAGAGCAGAAGGGCCAAGCAGCCATGCAGCCAAGAGAAGCCTTTATAATGTGGGGCTGGAAAGCTTCTTGATTTATGCAGTTGGGTAGATGGTCCAAATGTATCCTCCTGCAATATTTATTAGACATGCACACCATCACTCTACATTCTGAATGCAATAGTGGTGGGTGGACAGAACATTATGCACAACATTGCATAATGTAAGGCTGTCACATACTAATGGAGGATGGCAGTGTGATTATTTGCATCATTTCCATAAAATCATAATTTTGCGCATTCTGTACATCTAAGATTAAAGCATCTGAGAAACACCCTGTCCTGGGGGTGGGGTATTTGCTTCTGCTGTGCTGGCAGCAGCTGTCAGACAGTTCCTGCATTAAAATAGACTTATGTATATTGATGTCTTGTCAAAGTGTAGCTATGTTCACCAACACATCAGCTTCCCTTCATCTGAGCGAGCTCGTTACTGAACTACAGTGAGCCACATGTTGTGCCGTTAGAATAATATGTTCCATGCAGTTGCCCACTGGTAGAAGTGAGTGATACAAAATGCTGTGTTTGATCTGCCATTATGTTCAAAATAAGTGGAAAATAAACCTAGAAGTACAGATATTTTTTTAAGTGGTCATGGAGCTACAAGATTTAAAATGCAGAGAAACCTCTTGTTGAGGGGTGGTCCAGTTCAAACACTTCTGAACTTTGTTGCACTAAAAGATGCTGAATCAATATTATGTCTATATTTATTTGTTTAAAACACCCCTATAGAGATCATACTATTTAGGAATTGAAAAAATAAAATAAATACAGAAAGAAATAGTAAATAAATACATTTAAATTGCCTATCTTGATATTTATTTGACAGGATTTTTTCCCCTACAGCTCTCCAGAGGTTAACCATCCACTCCAAGTTCTCAAGTGTGGCTGATGCACAAAAAAGAAAAAAAAAAAAAGTAGGAACAAAATTTCCTTTTATTGATGCAAACACCTGTTCCCTAAACTGGGATTTCTGTTCAAAATTAATCTTCTTGAAGATGAAGTTAAAGGGTGCCCAGTAGAGGGCACTGTGGATATTCATTAAGGCAGGGATGACTTGTGTGTGTCTGTGTGACCACCCAGTGATTACAGTGTTTGAGCAAAGCTGTGCAGACTTTGGTTGACTTTGTGGGACTCAGTAAACAAGGCGCAGGGTAGCATTTATGCCTAGTGTTCTCCCTACACCTGTAAGGTCAGGAAAAACATACAAAAATAAACAAGATCACTTTTTTATTATTATCATTATTTTCTTTTTGCTGACCTATGAAACCTTTGTCTTAAATCAAAGATGTAATTCCACCACTGGATTTAGATACATGCATAAGCCTAAAAGTAGGTGTTAATATGGTACAAACGTGCAAAAATCTGCTGGCACATTTTTACGCATTAATATAAATCTACCTACTGTGATGCAAATGAGAAGCGATACATCAGAGAAGAAGAATGATTTTAAATCTTGCAGGTGAGTGTCCTCGGCCACTTTCATCACCAAGTCTCTGTAATGTTGTCTTTTTGAATGAAGTAATGGACAGAGTTATATTAATGAATGCTTTTATCCTTTGTGTAAAGTAGTTTCTATTTTATCTTTCTTTTCCTACCACTCCCGACTCTTTCCCATTGTATATGAATGTAAAAATATGTGTTTATTATTGATGTCCTCTTCAGTCTTTTCATTTGTCTTTTCCTGTTTTTGTAATCCTATTTTGATTATGGAAGTAGAGGTTTGCTCACTAAATTAAATGCAGAGACTTAATAATTAAAAAAAAAAAAAAAAAGTGTCATCCTGATGGGGAGAGTCATACAGAATCTGTTATGCTCCTGGCTTTACAAAACATTGTTTATAAAACACTCAAAATTATCAGCAGACAATAATAAGACACTGGATTAACTTGGCACATTCATTTAAATGAAATGGAGTTTATCTGTGGAAGACATTATTTGTGCCAAAGCTGACATTGCTATTAATTGTCCTCTTTACTACAATTACTGTCAGTCTTGAGAGAAAAAATATTTGCTTTCACGAGCTGGATTTCTCTGCATGTTATAGGAGAAAATTGTAAACTGGATATCAGAAAATTGGCAAGAGAGAGGCAAATCATGTTGGCACTATATTACTAAGATTAATCTGAAATTGTTTTTCTATTAACCCTTAAATAGGTTATATTTCTTTCACTTTAAGGATTCTGCATCTAATATACATATTTCACAAAGTATTGTATTTGGATTTACTGGGTTACAAACATTACATTATACTGCTGGTGGACCCTTTGTGGTTTATGCTTACACCTGTCCACGAGGGTCCAAGTCTGGGTGGGATGTATGAAGCCACTTTCCCACGTCTCATGCATCAGTTTCGTGCATCACAGTCAGGCATAATGAATGATCCTGAAACTGCTTTTAGGAGGTCACCATCATGTATTCTGGTGTGCGTCTGTGGAACATGCAACTCCTGTCTTTAAGTGTACTCTTAATATGTGGGTCCTTAATGAGTAACACGTCAGTGAAAAGCTCCTAGGGCAACAGTTGCTTAACTATTCCAACCATTTTCTCTTTTCTTCAACCTAAGTTGGTCAATATATCTTATTTTTTTGGTTTTCTTTTAAAGAGGTTCAACAGTTTTGTCTTTTTTTGTGTGTGTGTAAAGCACTACAGTGTGCACAGCAGTCAGGACACTGAATTCAGCAACATTCAGCTGTGTTAGTATCATCAAAGAACAGATTACAAAAGCAGTAAGTTGCAGATTGTGATAAAATATTGTTCAGCCTGGCCACCCAGCAGCCGTTTGGTGAGTCATTCTTTTACCTGAAAACATTTTCTATTAATTCCAGACTAACACATTGCTGCCGGTGACAGTTGATGACAGCCTACACTTGTAGTATTTGCCACAATTCTACAAAACAAAAATGCTTTTTGGGGGTCTATCTCTTTACTGTGAATTCCATAATTCATCACCATATATGCAGGATGAGGAAATAGCTGATAGAACCAATCAGGGTTCTTTGTTTGATTATATCTTAAGGTTAATTAATCTAATCCAACTATTCCAATAGTGGCAATAGATGGGATCTGTAACAAATGAACAGACTCACTTACTGTGATGTTGCTTTTTAAGCAAATATGATTTTTTTTCTGCACAAATTTCATTTGGCAAATCTTTGGGTAATCTCTGTAGCTTCTCAGGATTTGTCCCATTCTGCCTGTAATTTTGGCAGTTGCATGGTTTACTGCACCCACATTATGTGGGACTGGAGAGTTGACTCATCTCTGTGCTTGTCCTGTTGGACCTCGGTGCAGGTTTTGATACTATTGACCATAACATTTTATTACAGAGATTAGAGCATACTATAGGTATTAAAGGTACTGCACTGCAGTGGTTTGAATCATATTTATCTAATAGACTCCAATTTGTTCAAGTACATTTGGAGTATTCGTCACATACAAAGGTTAATTATGGAGTTCCACAGGGTTCTGTGCTAGGACCAATTTTATTTACATTATACATGCTTCCCTTAGGCAGCATTATCAGAAAGCATTGCATAAACTTTCATTGTTATGCAGATGATACTCAGATTTATCTGTCCATGAAGCCAGATGATGCACATCAATTAGTTAATGTCATGTCCTGGGCCGTTGGCCCAGCGTTTTGTGTTAGTTTATTTCCTGAGTGTGTCCTCCCAGTAGGTTGATGTCTTGTGTTTCCTAGTGTTGTGATATGTCTGCGTCTCTGTCCTGAGTCTGTGCCTGTTCCCCGTGTTTAGTCAGTATGTTCCTTGGTTTGTCACTTCCTGTTTATTTTGACAGTCTGGTTTTCCTGTGCTTTGTGTTCAGCTTTGCTTCCCCTGTGTAATTAGTTTCATTTGCCTCACCTGTTGTTCCCTGCTGTTTCCTCTTGCCCTGATTACCCAGTGTGTATTTAAGCCCTCAGTTTCCATGTGTTCCTTGTCGCGTCGTTGACGTTGTGTGCCCGTGTGTTCCTGTGTTCCTGTGTTCCCTGTGCCTGCCCTCCGTCTCCCTTCCGAGGTTTTTTTTTGGTATTTGTGTTCCCCCCTTACCTGAATAAACGCCCTTTTAAGTTACCTCTGGAGTCCTGCGTTTTTGCCCTTCCTCGCCCGTTTCCTCCCCGGCCATGACAGTTAAACTGCAGGAATGTCTTAAAGATATTAAGGCCTGGATGACCTCTAATTTCCTGCTTCTAAATTCAGATAAAACTGAAATTCTTGTGCTCAGCCCCACAAAGCTTAGAAACATGGTGTCAAACCAGATACTTACTCTGGATGGCATTACTTTGGCCTCCAGTAACACTGTGAGAAATCTTGGAGTCATTTTTGACCAGGATATGTCCTTCAATGCACATATTAGACAAATATGTAGGACCGCTTTTTTGCATTTGCGCAATATTTTTAAAATTAGAAACATCCTTTCTCAGAGTGATGCTGAAAAGCTCATTCATGCATTTATTACTTCTAGACTGGACTATTGTAACTCGTAATTGTCAGGCTGTCCTAAAAGCTCCCTGAAAAGCCTTCGGCTAATTCAAAATGCTGCAGCTAGAGTACTGACAGGGACTAGAAAGAGAGAGCAGATTTCTCCTATATTGGCTTCTCTTCATTGGCTCCCTGTTAAATCTAGAATAGAATTTAAAATTCGTCTCCTCACATACAAGGTCTTGAATAATCAGGCCCCATCTTATCTTAAAGACCTTATAGTCCCATATCACCCAAATAGAGCACTTCGCTCTCAGACTGCTGGCTTACTTGTGGTTCCTAGGATACTTAAGAGTAGAATGGGAGGCAGAGCCTTCAGCTTTCAGGCCCCTCTTCTGTGGAACCAGCTCCCAGCTTGTGTAACCGGTGGCTTCTACAGCTCTCTGCGTTGTGTGGATCAATGATCAGATCAGGCCACCGGCGTGATTTGGAGGCGATCTCCTTTTATTTCTGACCAAATAGTAAACAAAACATCACAGTCTGGTTGGTGACGATCGCTTTAAGCCCCTACACAAACAAAACACACAAAGACATTGTTGTCTAGTACAGCTGGATTTACGATTACTAAACTTCCTAAACTTTCACTCACCGCTCCCGCCGAATGCCACAGGAAGAAGGGGGAGAGTGAGCGCGAAACTGCTCCTTATAAAGGAGTTGTCCCAGAAAACTAAACGTAGGGGTACAGAAAACAATAACAAAAGAAAGGTTCCGCACACCAACCGGAGCTACACAAACACGTCAGGTAAATTAAATAAAATAATCTTTGTGAAATTCTACATAAATAAATATGAACATAACTGGCAGAGACAACTGTAAACTATAAACACTATTAACAAAGGACTGGCATTGTTACACTTGGATTCGGGAGACAGACACCCTCTCTATTTTTAAGATTAGGCTTAAAACTTTCCTTTTTGACCAAGCTTATAGTTAGGGCTGGATCAGGTGACCCTGAACCAGCCCTTAGTTATGACCTTTTTTACTATGTTTATACTTCACTCTGTGTTTAATCATTAGTTATTATTAATCTCTGTCTCTCCTCCGTAGAATGTCTTTTGTCATACCTCTCTCCCCTCAACCCCAACCGGTCGCAGGAGTTTTTCCTTCCCACTGTTGCCAAGTGCTTGCTCATAGGGGGTCATTTTGACTGTTGGGTTTTCTCTGTATTATTGTAGCATCTTTACCTACAACACAAAGCACCTTGAGGCGACTGTTTGTTGTGATTTTGCGCTATACAAATAAAATTGAATTGAATTATTTTGGTATTTTAATGTGATGTTTTAAATAATCCAAACTCAAACTGCAATTATACACTCACTAGCCACTTTGTTCGGCACACCTGTTCAGCTGCTACTTAACACAAACATGCAGTGAACAGCTGTTCTTTGGGTGAAAATCCTTTGTTGAGGAGAATTGCCAGATGGCTTCAAGCTCATAGCAAAGCAACAGTAACTCAAATAACTTGGTCCTATCAAGGTATGCAGAAGAGCACCTCTGAGTGCACAACATGAGAAACCTTGAAGCAGCAACAGAAGAGCAGAAAACTTTTTTGCTGAAGCGACTGGCCAGTCTCAGTTACACACAAGGTGGTCTTTAGTGGCAGTGCTTGATGCACCACGTTATGGCACTGGGGAGAAGGAGTTTTCACTTCCAACTGCAAACATAAAAGTTCAAATCAGATGTTAACCAGGGTCTGTTGGCTGAGGAAGCTGTCTTATGCCTCCTTACTTAAACTTAATCTCTAAAATGGAGTCGTTGCTTCTTGGTAGCCAATATTTCTGTGTTTGGGACCAACACCAAAAGATACTTTATATGCATAATAGTGCGACAGAAAAAAGCATAATGCGATGCCACAGGACGAGAACATATTGGATGTTTATGCATTGCATTTTCTTATCTGCAGTCAGACACACAAATGTGGTTTTATTTTATTTTCATTTTGCATCTGTTTCTAGAAGAAATACTTGCTGTTCAGTTTTTAAAGTTTACTTTTTTCTACTGGCCTCAAAGATTTCAGTGTACCCAAAAAGTGGCGTCTCAGTGTAAATAGCTCTCTTGCTCACACCGAAGTTCAATCTCTGGATAAAGTGCTTATAACCTCTTCCGAAATAGTGTTCATAATGTTCTTTTAACAATAAAATTACTTTTTGGCTTCTCCCATACTTATTCACAAGGGATTAACACAATTGGTAGCTTCACATGTTAGATTTGGCAGAGTTTTACACCGGATGCCCTTCCTGACACAACCCGTGAGGGATTTATGTTTCCTGGATTTGGCCAGGGAGCTTTCACTCGTTGGGCAAATATACTACAACTACAATTTGAAAGATATTTGAAAGATAATTATGGAACAAGTCAGATCTCCACACATTATATTTGTACTACCATTTGCCACTGAAAATATTTTCCTCCAATCTAATCTAATCGGGGTTGCTCTGTTCTGCTCATCACAGGTTGTATGACCTTTGTAGTGCAGTGGACTCATTTCAGAAAAAGTTGGTTTCTGTGAACTTGAATTCAGGGTTTGTTAAAATGAGCATGATTTACCATGACATAACACTGTAACAGATGAGGGTTTAATCAGCCATCTTTTAAATGAGAGAAGCAGATTTCGTAGAAGTTGCGAAGAAGGAAAGCCATGGTCACTTCCTTTTAATTTATTTTTTAAGGACATAGCATCCTACTCAAAACACCTTTGTGTAATCATTTATTTCTCACACCTTTTAATTAAAAATTCCAATCACTGTGCTCATGAAGCTCATGCAAAGTTCACCACAGGCTTCAAAGCACATATGTCCCCAATACCTCTAACTAATCTAAACTAATCAAGAGGAAAATCAATTGTGTCAGGTCTGGAGTCTGTTTAAAGAGGATCATCATTATTTCTCCATCAAACTTAGGTTTTATAAATATCTACTTACACATTTCTTTTCACATTCACACTGTGAGCAAAAATGGTTGTCTGCCTTTATGTGTTAGCCCTGGGATAGATTGGGCATACCCTGCCCCTCGTCCTATGACAGCTGGGTTAAGCTCCATGCCCCCACCTGTATGTGTGTATTTCTGTAGGTGTGTGTGTGCGTGTGCGTGCGTGCGTGTGTGTGTGTGTGTGTGTGTGTCATACTTGAGATAAACATTGTCAGTCTGTTTTAAAAATGAAGCATCTGGTCCTCTGTGTTGACTTAAGTCATTGTGCAAAACATTAGAAGTCAGCTTTGAGAGAATAAAATATACCTAACCCTTTACAGGTAAAAGACGGTCATTAACTTCATAGTTTTTTTAAATAATACAATAGGACTCTGAACAAAAAATGGAACTTGGGGGTCAGGAGCATTTCAGACTTCTGCTGCAATTGCACGAGTCACACAAAACTCAATTTAGAGTCTTTTTGTGTTCACCTAAACTATTCAACTACACTGTAGCCGGTATTACATCTTTGAATCAACTTCTCTTGAACAGAGGATGCTGAAAAAAAAACATGAAACAAAAACTTGTGCTTGTAACAAGAACAGAAATTCACTTAGTACTTTGTTAAACACTGCAAGTCCTTGAAACATCGATTTGTGTGTGTGTGTGTGTGTGTGTGTGTGTGTGTGTGTGTGTGTGTGTGTGTGTGTGTGTGTGCATGTGTGTTGAGTTTGTTTGCAGCCCTATTATGAAGGCACTTTCTTATAAGCAGAGGAGGTGAAAGTATGGCACTCCAGAATCCTCTGGGAGCCATTACTGGCACCGCTGATGCAGGAAATAGATTCACTGTAGAAAATAATACCCTTGAATAATTAATTAGATGAGTTTGAAATCAACAGCAAACACACTGGCTGCACAAATAAGAGCAGGTAAAATTCCAAGAATGCTGTTAGATGCTTTTGAAACTCTAAGATGATCAATAATAAGCTGAGGGTGCGCAGTTAAACTTAATAATATGCTTTTAAAGTCCATAATTCATGTTTGGTTCATGGTAAAGACCATGTTGTACCAAAGACGTGCAAATGCACTTAAATGCTGACCAGAGTTTTCAGCTATAACATTTTATTTAGTTAAAACTTTCTAAAAAAAAAAAATCAAGTGCACATTTAAAGTTTTTGACAATAGAAAAGATTATGTCTTCCAGTGCATTACATTCAGGTCATTGCTAAGGTTAGTTTCAAGAGAGCTGTGATCGCCAGTTGATAGAGATTAAACACAGAATAGAAACTGTTTTTTTTTTTTTCATTAAAGAACATTATTGCATAATTATGGCTTCAGTTTGATTCATCTTGATGACGAACAGTCACCTTGAGAAGACCTTTTTTTTCTTCTGTCTATCTATCTATCTATCTATCTATCTATCTATCTATCTATCTATCTATCTATCTATCTATCTATCTATCAGTCAAAAGATTTGATTGGCACTGTGGATACATTTTGCAATGCAGAGAAACGGACTGCTATTGGCTTTTAAGGTCAATGAAGAAAATCACCACAGCCTTTTCTTACCACCACAGTTCTAATATTTGCATTCTGTCTTTGTTGAATATTGAATAGTGAGTCAGCACTGGCACGTATATTAATGACTTTTGAGAAATCAGTGTCCTGAGGGGCGGATATATCCACACGTTTCTTTCTTAAAAATCTATATTCCTTTACAACTAAACTACATTTTTAAAAAAAAATTGAAATGCATTTTCTCCCGGGTTGCAATCCTTTGTGACGTTTCACATATTCTAACGAACATCTCTTTGCCATTTGTATTCCTGTATGGAATTATATTTATGTCAATAATTCCATATTCCTGCTTTCTCCTTTTGTTTTGCTCATACCTTTAAGGTTAAAAAAAAAAAAAAACAGCTCATTCAGGACTACCATGATCTTTTCCTCCACCCAAACAAGTACTTTTGTTGCTTTAACTTTACCAGTTCTTTTTTGTGTCCTAACCTAACAAAACCTATCCATGAAAACACAAGTTACATAAAAAAAACCAAAAAAAAAAAAACCATGAAATCAAGTGAAAAAAACAACAATTTCACACAGAAGTCAAACCTTAGTCTCTGGATTATGTCGTTAATAGGAGATTCCATCTTAAATAACTAACTTTTTATACTGTTTTGCCAGTCTCATTGGCATCATCAATTATTAGTATTACTCCTATTCCAAAGCTTTAGTGAAAGTTGCACATCAGCTGTCCCCATCCCTTTTGCAACTTAAATTCCTAACTTGAGAATGCAGAATTTGCTTCCTATTAGTATGGATGTCATTCAGGAAGGTAATACCCAAGCAAATAGCAATTTTATTATGATCTGTGCTGCAGTTGTGAGACCTGGCACTTGAATCCTTCCTAAAACCCTCTCCCTACTCCCTACTGACATTGTCGTGATGTTACCTCTTTCTCACTGCAGTCATGCAATTCATTCTATAAAAAGCTCTCAATGTTTTGCTTTCATTCCCTTTGTTTTGTAATGTAATGCGTTATAAAATGAGGTCGGTGTTGTAAAATGCATGACTTTGGGATATCCTTTAAGTGTGTGGCCTTTATTAAAAATACTAAAAATTAATTATAATTACGTATAATTATATTTTGTGATAATCAAGACTCTGCACTGTGAACTGGACCATGAAAAATTGTGGCATTTTACTCAATTTAAAGGAAAGGTTATAATTAAGGCAACATCAAAATTAGAAGATTTTTATAACCATTTAAAACATTATTTATAATAATAAAGTATTTTAATTGGAAGTATGTTTTGTGATATGCCTTTTTCCCCCTAGAGTATTACAGGATGAATTTTTAGGCAACCAAGAAACAAAGGCTTTGACACTAGTGATTAACATTATATTTTAACCTAAAGCATAATTATAGTGCCTGAACCAAACCAATCAGTAATCAGTAATGAGTAAATCATGAGTAACTCGCTGCATATGACCATCCCATCACCTCCTAACATCGAGCCTACTGCTGTCAAAATGGAAGCACTGCATTATGTGATTGTTTCACTAAGTGCCGTGATAACATTTTCTATTTGACAAGCTAATTTAGTCCATGTTGCAGCCATTTTTGTGTGTACATAGATGAACAAAATAGTTTGCGTCAAGAGAGTAAACTTTGGAAATAAATCAATCATTTCTGTGTGACTTCATCAGTGTCTCACATTCTTGTAGAGGAATTTTGGCCCACTCTTCTTTACAAGTTTATGCACAGCTCTTATAAGGTCCCACCACAGCACTTCAATCAGGTTAAAGTTTGAACTTTGACTAGGCTATTGTAACACCCTGATGCTTTTATTTTTCAGTCACTCTGCTGTAGATTTGCTGGTGGGCTGGGAATCATTTTCCTGTTGCATGATCCAATCTGGGCCAAGCTTTAGCTGCCAGCCAGATGGTCTCACATTTGACTCTAGAATACTTTGGAATACAGAGGAGTTCATGGTCAGCAAGGTGCCCAAGTCCTTTGGCTGCAAAACAAACCCACATCATTACCCCTCCACTACTGTGCATGACAGGTGGTATGAGGAGTTTGTGCTGATATGCTGTGTTTGGTTGTTGCCAGACTTGGCGCTACGCATTATAGCCAAGCATCTCCACTTTGGTCCTGTCGAAAGGACATTGTTCCAGAAGTCTTGTGGTTTGTTTTGATGCAGTTTTGCAAACCTAAGCTGTGCTGCCATGCTCTTTTTAGAGAGAAGACGCATTCTCCAGGCAGTCCTTCTAAGTAAGTCATAATTATTTAGTGAATTTGCTAGGGCAGCCGCTCATTGAATTAGCCATTGTGTTCACATACACTTGAATGCTCCAGACCAGACAACTGCCAGAACATCTGCTTTCATATAGGTGGTCACACTTACTGATGATCAGTTATTCAAGTGCATTTGAGTATTAGTGCCTGACTGCTACTTATGCCCTTAATTCTCATGGAAGCACCGAGGGGGTACTTAGTCACTAACTCAGTTAGTAAAATCTTTTTTACAAAATATTTGTGTTTTCTTGTTTTTATGACAGGTCGGCTAATAAACTTGTTAAGCACTGTATGTGAAACATTTCCCTAATTAATAAAAGAGATGCATAGTAATGAGGTCAAACTTTAAGATCTTCTAATATATTAAAATTTTACATTTAACATAGTAATTTGACATAATACCAAAGGACCTTATCTGACCTGTCTCTGTGCATACTGGAGAAAAGGATGTGTTTGGACTTGAACTCACATTTCCAGTATTTGCAGTAATTTTTAGGTTCTGATGGTCTCTTTCTTAGGAGTTCACATGGAAATCATTCATGAATCTACATTTTTGAATAGTGTTCGCATCCCTGAATGGTCTTAAATTATGCCTCTGAGTCTTGCAGGAGGGCAGTAATTCATCTAATCCATCATTTTATTACAGATGACAGACATGAAAATATTAATTAGCTGGGTGTTATAATTTTGGGAAAGTAATTATATAAAAAAATAACATGTTTTTCACTCTATTTGGAAAGATAAGAGGTACAAAACCCTGCAGCTAGTTCAGGGTAATTTTAGAGCATTATGGATAAACTGAGCTATATTAAAAAAAGAAAAAAAAATCATTATCGCTGTTTAATGAACATCCATTGTCATCCTGTGAGTTTAATATTTATACAATGTAGCAGTGATAAACAAACACTAAGAAGATTAGAGATGATTATTTTTCTCTACTTTGTTTCCTTTTCTGTGACTATGCTACCACAGCATATGCTGAACAAATTAAACAATAAAATGTAAAAATGAAGCTGCACATCCTGCCTTTGCAATCATACACTATGAATGTGAGTGACTTGTTTAAGATAACAAACAAATGAGAGTCATGCTGATAAGTGAGCTGATATCGGTAATGACATGGGAAAGATGAAGTAGTCAGTTCACAAGTAATATGAAGAAGTAATAATTGATAATTGAAAGTTTCAAAGGAAATGATTTGTTACGGACACTTTTAACATGTTAAACACTCGCTGCGTTTGTCTGAGAGAGTGAGTCTATCCTTGAAAGAGAATTGACATGCCATCTATGTTAGTGGACTCTACCTGTTTTTGGCAAGAGAGTTAAATCCCTAATCAGTGATGACACTGAGAGATAGCCTGAGGCTTTATCAGGAACAATTAGAAGGAGACTGAATTTTTAAACTCAATTAACAACACTGAAATGAGTGCGGCAGAAAGTGCCACATTGGAAGATAACTTTCTCGAGCTGCATGTGAATTATTCCAATAAGACTTTTTTTTTTCTTATAATATTGATTATTTTTGATGGAAACTGTAAAAGGTTATTATGAAGGTCTTTCTGGAGTTTCAGAATAAATGAAAAATGTGCTGTGGACGTTGAATTAATCTTGATTATGATGTTGCAGCAATGACCTGTGAATGTGGTGGTCAGGATTTTTACTGCATTCCCTTTACTTAATTCCTTAGCTTGAATAAACTTGAATTTAAGTTGGATTAAATTTACAGTCATTGGAGTGACACGGAAAAGTGTAAAAATACTGCTTCATGAGCAACCGTTAGACTCATTTCATTAAAAAATATTGTTTCTTAAGCATCGTTGGCTTATGGAAAGACAAACATCTTGCTGAGAGAGAGAAACCTGGAAATTTATCAGGCAGAAAAGTTGTCAAGAAGCGATGGAGAGACATTTAGAGAGTGTATCCTTAAAAGAAGGGATGGCTGTGACATCCTGCAGTGCTTTTGTCTGCTGTTCTGTGTCCAGTTGTGTTACAAGTTAGACAAATGTACACGCAGTGTGACACGTGCAGATGAGTAGAGCTTAGTGATTTCTAGGACATCATTACAGAACTTGGAGGAGTCACCATGTGCCCTCCAGCGACATGAGTTGACAATAGAAACCCTGATTATGAAGGTCAAAGGGTCCCAGGGTTAACCACACACACACACACACACACACACACACACACACACACACACACACACACACACACACACACACACACACACACACACAAACAAAAACACAGAAGTCTAGAAATCTAAGAACTCAGTAGTCAGGTTTTCCTTGCGTACTTTGTCATGTAAACTGATGCACAAGCTAACGAAGGATCTCTCTGTTTACAAAGTCCACACACTGACATGTTGCATCGTTGTGGGTTTAGCTCATCTGAACTTCACAGGAAACTTGGTGTGCTTTTAAAAATCAAGTCTTTATACATCAGTTATTCATGTTTTGCTGCTAAATTGGTGTCTGATGCATGAGTGTTGTAACTGTTATTGCTCATATTTTTTGCTAAAGCTTAAGTGGTCAGTGTGGCCTTGCAAGAACCAACACTTTTACCACCATAGCTTTCATATGAATGGAGAAGAATATTGATAAGATGTTATTGATATCAATGATGTAATTGTTTCTACTTTGAGTACATTCTTTATTAATTCCCTTAGTCAACCTAACCCACCCTTACTGATTCCTGATCAGTTTTCTGAGGGAGAAAAGGGGATCTATACAGGCAACTTTATTATCTTTCAGTCTGAACACAATTTTTTCTGAACAGCAGAAAAAAGGCACCAGCTCTACGTTCCAGAGTTTGATTTCATCATCACTGTTTTACTCTGCACTGTCATCAGTAAAACATGCCAGAATTGATAGGAATTAATAAGCTCAGAGGTGTACAATTCCGATGGATTGGAAAATCTGGTATCAAGTCGCGATACACATACACTGCATCGTGACACTTCTTCATGATTGCAGCTCTAAAACAACAGCAAAAAAGACACTGAGCTTTTTCTTTGAAAGCTGAGTTTTCTCACAAATTTCAAAACTTCTGATCTGATCAGCCATAAAAACCCATAAGCAGGGGTTAAAGTGGGCCAGAGCGATCCAGAACGGCACTCCGCCACCTTCATTCGATGAGTAACTAAATCTGTATAAGCTCAGCAATAAGAAAATAATGACATCCCATCGTTCCTGTCACATGTTCATGGTGCAGATGCAAAGTTGTATTTGCAGTACTAAATGAAGTAACTGTTGTTTAAATGTAATTTCAGATGCAACGTTTCAATCAGCTCAGCAAACAACCAAATTATTTCTGTGCAGTTTGTCGCACAGTGTGTCTGGGAGCTAAATGTACAGTTTCTCTCCCAGGGAGAGAAAAACAAAAGTTAATGTTTGGCACTGATAGTTGGAGAAAGATTTAAGAAAGAGAGGAAGATGAAAGATTATTTTCCAAGGTAATCCCTGGAAATGTAATGTCATCATTTAAATCAGATACTGGATGTATGCACGATGATCTGTTGAATTATGTTTGTGTTTGTGTATGTGTATGTGAAACAACTTGCAAAACAAATTGAAGTACACTATGTGTTATTCAAAGGTGGCATGAAAATACCAGGCAGTTCATTGCAGGCTGTACTGGTTAGTTTGCAGTTTTGTGATCAAGTTTACATTGATGCACTATGTTGGACTGGTTACATCTACGGTACTGTTACTAGGTTACAACAAGGGTAGCAGACATCCCTTTATATTTAAGGAGATGATGCTGATTAGACTCACTCACTGACCTTTCACACTAGCTTTAGCGTCTCGGGGTTGGAAATCAGACATACAGCTCACGTAACCTCTGCTTATATCTTATTGACTTCAACTGGCTAAATCCGCAAAGAGCAGTGAATATAGGAGTAGCAGCACAGGTCAGCTGATCACAGCCTGTACACAAAGAAAAATCTACTGGAGCTTACAAAACCAATTATTATGGGAGTTATTTGAAGTAATTCTTTTCCCCACACTGCACTGTTATGCTGGGTCTCAGGGTTCCCCTGCTGGCCAAATCCCACTTTAACCCCGGGTTCTAAGAATATTTATATTTTTTTCTTATTTTATTGGTAAATATTAGTTATTTCTTATATGTACATCAAGCTAAATCACTGTCACTGAAATTTAGTCTACATTGTCTACTTTAAGAATGTTTCCAGCTCTAGAGAGAATACTTTCAAGACTGCCTGGTAACAACTGGCACTTAGGATTTAGGTCAAATTACCATTCCAAACACTGGTGTTCTGTCACTGTCAGTATATTCATTTGCAAAGCAGTACTGAATCATATGTATCAGCATTATCAACTGTTTGTAAAAGCATGCAGCTTGGCATCATCTCACAACACCCCTTCTAAACTTCATCCATTGAGGTTAGTAATCTCTGTTTTTAATGGCAGTGACATCATTATTACATTTCCTTAAACCATGCACAGTAATGGTGACACTGATATCTAATATCGGGTATAATTCAAAGACAGGTACTTTCTTATTTGCATTGGTTATTATTAGAGACCTTTTTACCACTTAGAATAAGCCACATTCCTGTCTCTGCGTGTTCTGTGCCATCAGTTCTCAGGAAACCTCTAGGCTTGCTCTTATGTACTCCAGAATTGTCACTTCTGAGACGGAACCCAATTACTTGTCATGTACAAGAATGGGGTGCTCATTGTCTCATTTGACAATTTCCAGAAAGCTGATTATGGTTCACAACAAATTACTTAGTTATGACTCCTGTTTGACAACAAAAAACAAAACAAAACATTACTCTAACCCAGGCCTGCCTCAGTGTTTTAACCCAAATCTTATGCGCATATCTAAGTGTGGTGACTGTAGTGTAGTTTGTGGTTCAGTCCCTGCCTATAGTAATTTTTCATGCTACATATTTAAAAAGAGTCAGCTTCTTCAATATCTTAGTTTAGAATTTTTTTAGACTTATAATACTCAGAATGAGCACTTTTACCTCTTATTTCCAGAGATTTTCACTTTTTCTAATGCCTGAGATTAGTTTTCATACCAAAAGTTATAGTTCACTTGTTTCTATTCTGTAACTTTTCAAATCAAGTATTTATTGTATTTTGAAACCTTATTCACTTAGACATGTCACAGCCGGAAAACCACAGCTAAAAATAATACCACTGTTGACAGCTGAATTCCATTTATCTGCTGCAGTTATGCATGCTGGCTTATTTAGTCATTTTTATATTGAAATTATAATTTGATTAAGTTTTCAAACTGTGAAAACACTGTTTATTAATGTAGCAGAAAAAAATGTGTTACATGCTATAAATACGTTTAAGTTATAAACAGTAGTTGTGACTACTGATTTTGCTGGTTGTCAAGACAGCTCCCCCAAGATGTCAGATAAAACAGTCACAATTAGATATATTTTTTTTCTTCAGTGCTTCAGAGCCACCTTGCCGGTGGGATGATTAAGCATTGTTAGTTCAGTGTTTTACTGGTCTCCCATTACCTTCTGGGATTGTGACTGAAAATGAAAGCAGTGTACCATTTCATTGGTCTCCTATTGGTTTTTAAAATGTTCATCATTAGCTTGTTACTGTAGATTTAATTAGATAGTTGTGCAAGGTTTAGGTTCATATACTCACCATTAGGTTCACCTGTTCAACTAACACTTATTAATATAGACAATATTAATGCAAATATTGAATCAGTCAATCACATGAGAGCAACTCACTACATTTAGAGATGACCTGCTAAAGTTCAGACTGAACATCAGAATGGGGAAGAATGGTGATTTAAGCAGCTGTGAATGAGTGGCGGCGTTGTTGGTATTTGATGGAGATGGTTGAGAATTTCAGATTTCCCACACAACTATCTCTAGGATTTGGAGAAAATGGTCAGACAGAAAGAAAATATCCAGTGAGTGACAGTTCTCTGGACAAAAATGCTTCGTTGATGTCAGAGGTCAGAGGAGAATGGCCAGACTGCTTTGAGCTCATGGGAAGGCAGCAGTAACTCAAATAACCACTCATTACAACCAAGATATGCAGAATGAATCTTAAAGCAGATGGGCAATAGCAGCAGAAGACTACACATCTGCTGATGTAACCCACCTGTCAGCTAAGAACGGGAAAACTGAGGCTACAAATCGCACAGGCTCATCAAAATTGGACAGCAGAAGATTGGGAAAAACGTTGCCTTGTCTGAGTCTCGATTTCCTTTGCAGCATTCAGTTGGCATGGCCAAAATTTGGCATAAACAACATGAAAACATGGATCCATCTTGTCTTGTGTCAGTAGTTCAGGCTGATGCTGGTGGTGTAATGATGTAGGGGATATCCTCTTGGCTCACTTAGTACAGGGGTCGGCAACCTGCGGCTCATTCAGGCTTAATCTGCGGCTCTGTGCAGCTCGCGGAAGTAAATTATAAGTATCCAATTGAAGTGCATTTTATTTTTGTCAGTTCGGTTTTTGTTGTAGTTTTAAATTGGAACATTATTGTGATCTTGAAATATTAAAATAAAATCATTTTATTTATTTTAGTTTCTCAATATATGCGTCACTCGCGGCTTCTGCTAGTATTTGCGGCTCTCACTGTTTTGTTTTCCGTGGAAACCGGGTTCAAATGGCTCTTTCCGTATTACAGGTTGCCGACCCCTGCCTTAGTATCACCTCAGCACCATCAACTCACCACACCCTCCCTGTAAAAGTATTGTTTCTGACCGTCAGTTTATGACTGCTGTGCACCCATCTTCTGATGGCTTCTTCCAGTCATGTCACAGAGCTCAGATAACCTCAAACTGGTCTCTTGAACATTATAATGAGTTCACTGCAGTATGTTATACTCCCATATTTTGGATGGTGGGATTGGAGGGGATACTCCCTCCTATGTTATGACCTCATTACCTGGAAGGCACCATAAAACACATGTGTCCAAGCATATATTGATAGATTTGTGTTAATGCATGTTAGCTCTCTAAACCATTAAGACAGTTATACTGTCATTATTTCCAGAGAAAACAATTAGGACGTGCATTTGTTTTGCTACAGTGCTTTCAGACTAAAACAACATTTTGAATCCTCAAATTTATTTCTGCTCTGGCAGAAAAATTAAACTTAATTGTCTATTGAGTGAACCTTTATCTTGCCTTTTTATCAACACCAGTGAGAGCAACTTGCATTAGAAATTCCTCTCTCATTCAGACAAAAAAGGGCTTTTAATGTGAGTGTTCATTAACTTCCATTTTGCATGAACTTTGCTTTTATTTGTTTTATAATGGGCCACACGGACTTGAACTTGGCTTCCTGTTTGTGTGAGATGGATAGTTGATGAAAAAGGTTTTGCATGGAGAGGGATAATGTATTTGAATGGAAATGCCTTTCTTCTTTGTTTTGTGCCGCACCCGCTCTTTCCTATAAAAGCACTAGATTCTACTTTAGGCTGATTATGAGCTATACAACAACACATTCAGTGTTTAAAGCCTGGGGTGAAACTTACCCAGTGTCAACTCCCTGCTCCAAATATATTGACCCTGGTCCAGGGAAAAGGAGTTTGTGGCAATTTGCCAGAGAGACCTCTCTACATGGTTTGGCTCATGTTGTCGACAAAGGATCTTCTAAGGTCCGTCACTGCCTCTGGACATTTTCTTTCACAGGCTGTCTTTTACTCTTTTCCTGCCACAGCATTAGCGGGATTGTCTACTACTTTGAGTGCCATCATATCACCAAACTTGAAGAAATTATAGTTTCTGGGAAAACCTTCCCTGCTATTACATTCTGTAATATAAATCCTTTTTGAAAGTCTAAACTCTGTGCTTGTGACATAGAACATCTGAGAGAGATGTGGGGTATACCTGCAAAGCTTACAGGGAACATCACAAGTTCTGTGTATAAGATGAATAGGGAAACTTTGAAATACCTCAATGGGAACCAAAGCAGAGCTTCCATGCTGTGGCCAGTTTGACTGGAAAACACTGTATGACCGTTCAGCTCACCGCCTGTGGGACATGGTGAAGTCTTGTCGCTTTCAGAAGACCAGCTGCACGGCTGAAGACTTTGAGTCTGTGAGTAATTTTCTCACTTGCCTTTGAACTTAATCCTTTCAGCAGAGGTTTTGGCCTTAAGGCTCTCACAGTTGTATGGGAGATATGAATAAACCAAGAAATATGCATATAAACCACAGTGTATTGAAGAATCAAAGACTTTCACCCCTAATTTTTTTTTACCTGGTTTCAGAGTGTGATTGGTTTCATAAGAAATGGACAGTAGAGTTTTATATAGACACCTTTTCTTCCAGTATAGCGAGGATGTGCACATTGCCTCAATTTCGTCAAGCTCGCTGGGGACTGCTTTATCTGTGAAGACAGTAACTAGACATCAAAGGCATTTTTTTTCCTTCTGTTTAATATCTGCATCTTTCTGTAGAATTTTCCCCGTCCCTCCATTATATTTTGGTTAGTTGTATCAGACCTGTGCTGTGTGCATTTTGTATATTCTGAAGCATCAGAATTTTTTTGTGTTGAAGCTACTTTAAAAGTCAAAAATACCATATCTGTGTATATTTATAAGGCCACATTGCTCTCATTCTGCACAGAGAAATATTTTATCTCAGCTGCACCAGCCTGCCAATACAGTTTGCCTGTCACCCGGCCACATTGCTCTTGCATGCAATTACTGAAACTGACCTAATGGACTGGACTGGAGCAGCATTTATATAACCCTGTTCTAATCTTACTGACCACTCAAAGCGCTTTAGATTACAAGTCACATTTAACCATACATTCATCCTAATGCATATGCATTTTATTTGTTAATCATGTGGATGGGATATAATAAGTATAGTATACAGTAAGTTCTGATGATTTTTTTTAACTTTGTACATTTATGAGAATCTGTTTTGCAGGGAAAGTTTCAATGTCTAAAATTGTTTTTTTCTTTTTTTGTTTGCAGATTTAAATATTTGTAAAACAAAAGAACGTTAGGGGGGATGTAGTATTAAAGCATAGTGCACAAAAGTATGTGTGGGGGTGGTGCTAAATTAGTTTAAAATGGGAAATCTAATTGACAAGAGCTATTGCTTGAGAAGCTATAAAAAAAGGTTACTCAGCTGCTGTGGGATTTGTTTCCCCAATACTTATTCTGTGCCTTCAGTCCTCTCCACTAAACTAATTGTATGGCTGGTACCTCATTGTAAATATTTTACTTAGTCTACTCAGTAAAAGTCACTCATACCTACAATGAGATTACAAATGAGTGGACAGAGTTTAAAAAAATAGATTTGCACCATATGAGTTTTTTTTTTCTAATTATGAATAGGTTTCTAGCGCCACTTAGGAACAAAATTAATAGTCCCAAATGAGGATTTGCTACACCTGCTCCAAGTCTAATTTGTTAGGATGAACTCTGTGTGTAAACTCTGAAAGTCATCTGACTCCTCACCACAAAGGTTGGGTGGATTATTCTGTGGTATTTACAATCTCTTTCCATTTGATTAGAGATCTAAGAGAATCAAGGAAGATTAACTCAGCCCCTATGGTGTAAATAACCCCACCAACCTCCTCACATCCACAGTAGCAACTCACAGGGCATTAAGTTGTGAAAACTTTATTGATAGGTTCTGTGTTTGTGGGTTTAATTAAAACCCTACTCACTTAGAAGGCAGTGGCACTGCTCTGAGACATCTTCTGCTAAAAAGGGATTGGGTGTATCGTTATATTTGTCACAACCTCCTGTTAATATCTGCTGAAATCTTACTGACAATGACAGTTTGCAAATCATGTTGATGACAGCCATATCTTGAAATTATAACACTGAGGAATGTTCTACTTTGCCTGTGAGAGACACTGAATCTTACTAAAACCTGTGTTTTTCTTGCTTATTTACCAGTTTTAAGGAGGAACTGTTGATGAATGTAATCTTTTTTTTTTTTTTTGCAAAACACAGTAGCAGATACTTTAGATTTACATTGCTACATGGTGGTGTCTCCCCTTAGGACCCAGTATAAAGTAGAAAAACTGTAACTTGAAATGATTAGTTTTCAGAAGTCACATCTCTTTGAGGCCCTGAAGCCACAGGCAGCATGTTGCTCAACACTTCCATGTTCAAATATACTATATGGGTGTTTGTGTCTATGGTCTTGGTCTGTGGGGCTTGTGAAGTTATCTAATCTTCAATTATTCAGATGAAAAATATGTGCGAGCCCTTTTTACATTCTTTGCAAACTGCACGCATAAAACATTATATAATGAGAGATGGTGGCTCTGATAGAACAGTTCAAGCATCATTAACTAATGTACAAGATTCAACCGATCAGTATCTGTGATCTAAGAAATGCATTTTCCGTGTAGCAGAAGCTGAAATAAAAGCAAGATTGAATGTTTGAATCTTTCACATTTTCTTTATTCTGCTCTCTTAATTAACCTTCAAAACTGCCAAATGATTATTGACCAGCAATGTAATTATTACTTACTAAGAAGATATGATCTAATTTGGACTCAGCTTGAAAGCTGCCAGTGCACTTTACAATCTGGTGAGAACTGAAACTGGAGAATCAGACCATGCTCACTCCAGTCAGTGCTCAGGGGAGCAGAAGGCTCATTTTCCTGTTGACGTCTATACAGCTGGACTTCCTTTTTGAAACTAGAGCAGTTGCCCCCTGTTGGCCAATAGAAAGAATGCAGGTTTATGGCGCTTCAGTCTCCAGACCCAGACAGTCTATGAACACACCCTCTTGGAAAGTCAAATTGTTTTGTAATTGACTCGGGGGTGAACCTCTATAGAATAAATTCAATTTCAAATGCTGATTTGATCACAGATTCAGTGAACATGGGGTCACTGATGAGTTACTGATAATCTGTGAAACAATTTCAGAATGTGTGAAGAGGAAAGATGTAAGGCTTTTCACCCCTGAGCAATATGTGACACCAGGAAATTTGATTTACTGTGTATTAAATCACTTGAGACAGGTTTGTTAGTGCAAGAAAATCTAGTCATTTTAAAAATGAAAACAGAAGTGCAAGTGTTGCCGTGGGAAGAATAAACACGGCAGGCGCTGCGAGGGGCGGTATGCGGTGGTTAATGAATTCTTTTTTAACTGCAAATACAAAAACACAAATGTTCACCCAGAATTGACTTTTGTGTTGAAAACACATGAAACTGATTAAGGTGGTGGGCGTGAAGAGATCAATGTAGAGATACTAGAGTTATCAGATTGGTTGTAGGTCACTGTACTCTGTACATGTGGAGAAATGCATTAGTGAGTTAAGAAGCTGACTTTAAAAAAAAAAAAAATTAATGCTGTATGTTAAATTCCAATAACCATTAAAATCTTATCACAGTTACTCTTTCAGTGTAGGTTGATGTTTTTACATGTTATTCTGGTCCTGGTTAACTTTTTATGAAGAGGTTTAGCAGATGTAACCTCATCGTCTTCATGTTGAAGTGTTCACCTTTGTTATGAATGAAATTGTGTTGCTGCACTGGACACAGTCTCAAATTGTTTCATAGAGAAGTTCAGGGAATCAGTTTTGCATTGGTTTGTAATGGAGATGAGTTTGATTAACGAGTTTCCTGTTAACCTTTGTTAGATGATGCAGATTGTCTGTTTTTGCTAATGTTTGTTGAAGAAAGAAAATCTTTGGTGACTACTACTTAAAACACTAACCTGATTATTGATGGTTCATACTGTGTGCGTGTGTGTGTCCACATATCAAAATGTGTTCCTTGAGACACTGTATCATATATGTCTACTTCAGCATGTGTTTATGTATCTGTTTGTGGAAAGGTTTTATCACGATGACACCATCAAAACTGTGCGCAAGATGCAGTCATGAAACTTTACAAGTGTGAGATCAAATTAAAGTTGAATCTGAGGTTGGCCACAGAGGCCAGCCACATCAGGGGAGGATTTGTAATTCCTGATTCCTATATTATCATATTAATCGCATATCATATAATTTTTTTTTTAACCTGTTTCATTTATATAATGATTTGGGCACTTGAGTTAAGCCTTTAATTCTTTATATGTACATGAATATTATAGTTGTCAGTGTCTTCCACTCTGCCAAAAACAAAAGCACATAGTATACTATATATACCGCAATCCAGCAAAATCCTGTTGTTGAATATTCAGAAGAAATCCGTGTTTCCAGCTCCACTGGCAGGTAAACATGGATGTAATGAATACATTTAAAATGTTGTCATGCAGGATAAGCGTCACTCTTTCCTGCTCAGCAAGTATCCATGGCAACTCTAATTTTGCAGGTGGAGCCATATCACTGGTGGTAATTGCTTCAAACCGATGCATACTTTTACGAAATTGACCTTTATAAAAACCTCGAGCCATATTAATCATCTGTTTAGTCTCCACTTAGGCTGTATTCTGTCTTTGTTGAGTTGTATTGATTTATACACCCATCTGCAGGGAGAAACCAGACAAAAACTTTTCAAATAGAGTTGAATGGCACCATTCGATCCTGTACGGCATAGTGAACAAATAAATAAATAAACTGGTAACATCATAATAGACTTTACTTTAAAGGCTTTGCTCTATTATATAAGATTTATGCACTTCAAATTTCAAGTGAAACCACCTCTTTGAATCCTTGTCAGTGTCATCAGGGATCTTTGAAAGTTTAAATCACATGTGCATCCAGCTATTTTGCAGACATTACCACTTTTCCACTACAGATTTTACTGAGTCCAAATCCTTGAATTACATTTTTGCGGTAAATATATATACATCAGGATTTATGCCAACAGGGCTTACACATGTTAACTTGGTTGTAAATTGGTGTTCCAAGTCCCAACTAGTAGTTCTGCTAGTTGCACCATCAAAAATCTTATAGTTTGCCAAGAGCAGGAGTGAAGTCAGAATCTTGGCCATTTCTATGCAACCTGTAAGACCACAAGAAATGTTGCGAGTCTTATGCCGAGTTCGCAACAAACAGATTTTTAGGCAGTGGAGCCAGAAGCAATCAGCCGGATATACAGTATACAGTGATGAGGAGTTGAACTGGAGGCTTTGAGTCTGTAAAATATCTACTGTTTGTGTAGGTCCAGAGGCAATCAGATGGTCTGTAGTCCCATTTTCTGCTGCCTAAAGCAGGGTTAGCTTTCCTGACATTGGTTTCTGAATAAGGCTGCCCTTATTTAACACTGATTTATTTCTTAGTCGCTTGCTTCTTATAGTTCACTGTCAAGTTAAACAGCTTGGCAATCAGCGTGCTCTAATGGAGGCATACTGTTGTACAACGGCCATAGGTGTGTACATGAACAATAACATGCATCGCTAAGACCGGGTGTAGTTGAGACTTAATTGTGCTTGGTACAATCAATGCAAAGCCAATTTTAAAGACAAGTCTTAACAAAGACTGACTTGGCAGTTATGACCAGGCTTAGTGAAGACCAACTGGCCCCAGACCAGATCATCTGAAGGATGAAGACATTGTGGTGCATGATCACATTTCTATATTTATAATGATTTAAAAACAGTGCCCCCCCGATCTTCACAAGGACTGTACCTTTATGCTATGTATACTGTATACACATCTGCATGTGCCGTCTCTAACCAGCTTTTGCATCCTTATATTCATCTAGTTTCTGTGCTCTTGAAACTATTACAGTCTTCCAACACAACATTAACTCTGGAATTGGCCTGTAAGTGTATTGGTAATTTGTATGACTTGGATAACTGTTTTTGTGTTACACAGCTCATTGGATGTTGTTATTAAGTCTTTTTTTTTTTTCTGGGAGACGCATGTTCTCAAAAGCACAAACTATCCTGCATCAGCTGCTCTTCAGTGTATAATTAGATTGAAATTCTGTTCTCTGATCGTTGACAACACATTATCCTCTATGCCAGTCCCAAAAGCACCATTAGGGCGAGTGGCCCTGGTTCATTTGCTTGTCTCTTTTTTTTTCTTCATCTTTAGCTGTGACCCCCAAAGCTGTTTGCTAAGCAGAGGAATCGAGAAAGGATTTACTTAGATGAAATGACAGGCTAATAGCGTTTAATGAGCTGTTTTGGCATGATGTCGTCCTCCCAAGCTTGTTTGCAGAGCTAGGCTATCTGACACTGCCCATCTGCAACCTCGAACTGTGTTCATGTGTATTACTAGTATGCTTATATGACTGCGTGCGTGCGTGCGTGCGTGTGTGTGTGTGTGTGTCTGTGTTTTTGTGTACGTGTGCGGCTGTGATCAGACAGAGACAGGCTGACATAGCTAATGGAGAGAGATGTACAGTTGGTAGACCTGGCAGCACACAAGAGGCTTTCAGCTCCTTAGCCTTGATTCAGAAACTCAGGAAGAGTAATGGTCTAAGAAGACCCCAGCTATGCTAAAATCACAGACAGGATAAGAGCTCTAAATGTGCTTCCAAGAGGGAAGACATGATTTGAGTGAGATCTTTATTAAGTAAGATGAGAACAGACCTCCCACGCATATACCCAGCAAGACCATAGAGGTCTCTAAACTTGGATATGCATATAAGTACATCAGAAAGATTCCCTTTTTAGCTTTTTAGCTTTAGGGGTGATCATTTTTCATAAAGGCACAACTACTGCGCACTTCCATTTGCATTTTCTATTCTAGACTGACATTTTGATGACAAATCGCCAACTTGCGGAACACTCGTCATAACAGAAAATGAATCATGACTTTTCGCTCAGATGACTTGGGTACATGTCTCATTGGTGGAATTCTCAGTGTTTTTATTTACATTTTTAGTCATGCTTTAGTTAGATTTAAGCAATAAAACTACTTGAGTAGGTTTCACAAAAGATTATGATTTGGATTCAATTAGCTTTCCCATTAACTGAACGTTAGGTTCTCCTCTGGTGTCTTGGTTAGCAGGGTGACGCATCCTGCACAAAAAAAATACAAAATAGTGTATCATCAGTTGCCTGAAAAGCAGTGCTGTGATGATACCAATGCTTTTATGAAAAGGTGTCATTTTTCTGTTGTGATGTAGGTATATTGTTCTGTCATGACAGTTTAGTAGACAAGACAGCACCCAGAGTTTAGTAAAATATAGTATTCTTCCTACTTCTCGTTGCATATCGCTGTTGCACAAACTGTTTACATTTATTTTTTTGGACCTTTTCAAGTTGTTGGACCAAACACACACGATGAACAAAAGAGCCCTTCTTGCCCTCAGCAGCTTTCCCTGCTCAGCTTTAATTTTAGATATAAGCTAAACTCAGCAGGGGCGTCACATCTCTAAATTTAAAAAGTTCAGTCAGTATTCAAAGACTGCAGTTTGCTATTTTTCAAATGTTTAGATACAAACACTCTTATATTTGGCAGGACATTTCCACTGTTGCATTTCAGGAGTGATAATGACAGGGTTGCTTACCAATTATTCAGTCATGTGTCCTTTTTTTTCATGAAACAAATAATTATACCTGTCTAAAGCAGATTATAGATTTCTAAAGTGAAAAAGGTCAAATGGTAAATCGAGTGAACAGTAAGTGGAGCAAGAGTGGTCGCACATTAGTAAAAGTTTTAGACTTTATTGGACTAATTCAGTCATAATTTTTAAATCTTTAAAGTAAATATATACTGAAAGCATTCTGAAAGAAAATAAAGAGAATCATTTTACTTGCTATATGAAACAATGTCACCCAAGACATTTTAGGCAGATTTAATCCAGAAAAAGACAAAAAAAAAAAAAAATTCTGGCAAATTGTATTGACTGTGTCATGTGGACATCACTTACAACAATCATCAGCCACCCTGAACACGCCAGCGTTGTGGTTTAAAATTAGCTTATCCACTGGGCTAATTCTGTTTGTTGTGCAATTAAGGAAGTGTGGCATACCTAAATGTTACAAAAAGCTATGCTCCCTACCTGAAATTAATTTCCACAACCACAGTGAACTTTGAATTTTAATAAGCTATTATCTCATAATCTGCATTATAGTTCAATGGTATAACTACTGCACACGTACGCTCACAAAAGAAAAACCTAATGAGGTTTGCATGACTTATTGTCGGTCTTGCAGTCAGCTTCATTTATAGCCACGCTAAATTGATTTGGAAAATATTATTAAACCTACTGAACCATCCTTTCTCTAATTATTACAGAGCAACCTCAACATTTATATTGCTATATATATATATATATATATATATACACATATGCACACACACGCTGTTTCATTCTGCAACCCAAACTAAACCTTTTGAGCCCCCTGCTCTCATCTCTGTGCTGCTGCATGCCCAGAATGTTAAACTGCTAAAGAATAGAGCCTATTTCTAAGGCTTCTTTGCTCTTCCCTTGTGTTTAAACTGGGGGAATCACCATACATCCACCTCTGGTTGATGTTTAAATGTGTGTTTAGCAGTGAAAAGGAAACAGCTTTGACATCCAGAGATGATATTGATATTTTCTAGACCTTTCTGCTTTTGAAATACTGTATGACATTTTAATGCATAAATATTATTTGTTTTCACTTCCCCCTTCAACATTCTGTTCAATGCAGGCCACCAGACTGACATTTTCACTGGTAGTATTGGTGCTGGCAATTTTCATACCATGGTTATGCATTCATGAATAGACTCTCAACTCTCTGAGAATGTCTTAATCTCTGCCACAAGCAGTGGCTGACAAAATAGGTCATGTTGTATTATATGTATTAAAAGATTAAATAAAAGCATTTAATCCACAAAATAAATAAAAGAAAAGCACAACGTCATTGTGTATGTTTTCAGCCACTGAAAAGCAATCAGGCGGGTCATGTTTCCAGTCATTAATCTTTCTCCGAAGGTTTTTCTATTTATAGTCGTAAAGCTTCAAAGTTTTGATAAGTGATAATTTGAATATAATTAAAAGACCAAAATTTTAGCTGATATTTAAGGATATAATGGAATAACGGTGTCTCCATTTGTGTGTGGTAATCCGAGCTATGCTGTTCATTGTTTTGGTAGTTGGCTGCATGTGCATGTCTGTGCTCGTGTGCTTCTTTGAAACAGCTGGCCCTGCCTTTATTTATAAAGAGACAATAGTGAGGTTGCAGAATTTAGTCCAGAGCTTTCTCGCACTAAACTGAAAAGCAACGTGTGCATGACATTGCGTGCTTCCAAATGTATCGTTTTTAGCTCAGAGTGAGATTCTCTTCTGCTCTTGTCTTGTCTGGCCTCTGTTTCATTGTGTGAGTGTGTCATACACACAACGTAAAAAATTTAGAGTTGCCTTCAATGGACATGCCATGTTGCCAACAATACACACACAGCAAAACATCTTTTATACCACAACAAGAGGTAATGTGTCATTGATTTTGGCTTGACTGAAAGTAGTACTTTTTCTTTTTTTGCTGTCTCAGTCGGCATTTCCCTCCATGTACCTGCACTCATTATTAGTCGTGTCTGAGTTGGGACCTCTTGTCAGCTCTCCATCAATCTCTTTTTAAAATGATCACCTATAGACAGCTTCTTTAAAACACGCTATCAGCTAAATGGATGGTTTCGCACATCAGCGCCCAATATCTGACACATTACCCATAGTTGCAGTATGAAGATAGCCCACTCCCATGAATTACTAAGTAAAATTTTAACGCCCATACTTCCACACAAAATGACAGCAACAGTCTAGAGCCTTGAGTTTTAATAAGTTGTTACTGTGAGCAAACACACCATGTGTCCCAATAAACACACCCAGATATATTAAAGTCTGCACTACTCTATCAATACAGTTAAACTGTACTTTGGGATTGTAGGGGGTGTATGCTTCTAGATAGGTTACTAATATAGTATCAGATTACACTCTTGGCTTGGTGATAGGCCTGTTTTATTCTCTTGTTTTAGTTGAACCAGACTTTGTGGTCATGGAGTGTTGATAATTGTGGATAAGGCACAGGTTGGTTGTGTAATTCAAGGGGATGGACATTAATTTACACTGAAAGACCCTAGCTGTGATTTGTTCCTCTTATCTATATGGATCTCTGTCTGCATCGTGTGCACTGTAACCGGCGCTGCTGCCATCATTATGCTGCTATGGAGACAGGAGGGCGGACAAGGTCTCATCCAAATCCATCAGCAAGTCTGAGTTATTCAACCCTGCCCTGTTCTGGACAGGCTCAACCGTAGAGTCCATACCAAGGGAGGGGTGTGGGGGCTGCTAAATCATTCTGCATCAAATGGCAGCTTTAGAAAATCAATGCTTCTCCATTTTTTTTTCTGCAGACAGAAGTGCATGGGGTGAGCAGAGGAGGATGTAGAGTGATGGAGGAATACTGTCTGTGTATCAAGAGTGGATAACATCTTCATGTTAATGAAGATGAAAGGGTCATAGAGGCAGGGGCAACAAGCAGGAGCCAATTAGCGGTAACCAGACTTCATCAGCAGGGGCTACAGAAATACCGAAAGAAATGGTACACAACATTATCGCAAAGGGCGGGCATCACATTGAGCAACAAGCTTCATAAAGCAAACCAAGTGCAGTTACACGAGTGGAGGGTCACGCTGACCTTAGCCTGAACCGTGGCCTTGCAGCCACAGGAAATGGGAACACATCCTGTTGTGTGGCTAAAAACACCCACCTGTCCTCATACACTAACCAGCTAAACAAACCCTAGGACACTGAGATTTATGGAAAAAAATGGTTCCTTATTTTCTGTCTTGAAATTGTCCATAAAATCCAACAGCAGAAATATGAACGCTTGCTTAAAACTGGGCTGAGTCATGCCTAAAAATGTTGCTGAATCACATTTTGTAAAAAAAAAAAAAAAAAAAAATCTTTAAAACAATGTTTTCTTGGAATTATATATATATTTTTAGTCACAGAATAATCTATTTGAGGAAAATTCTTCTGTGTGCTCTGTCCTTTTTTAAAAAAAATATTTTTTTAATTTATTTTTTTAGGAATGTTAATAGGAAACTGTGGGCCATTACTCCCTGGTAGGATATGAAGCTACTACATGGAGGCTTTGAGATGTCACTTAAATTAGCAAAACATTTTTTTTTAAATAAATGTGTACCATCAAAAGAATTTAAAACTGAATAAGCCATCTGTTTTAAACCATGTGGTGGTTTCCATTTATCCATCCAAGTTTGCTGAGAATTGTAACTAATGGAATACCTCATTAGTAGTGGAGAAATGGAGTGGTGACTCTCCGATCCTGAAAGAAAAGCTACAGATGGAGAATTAACATCAACAACTGAATCACCAGAAGAGTAAAGCAGATTTCGGAGAAACAAAAATAAGTACTCGCAGAAAGCACTCAAGTGAGAATAGGAGCTATTTTTGAGATTTAAAGTGTAGGACCAGAAAACATCACACTTGTGTGTTGATTAGAGATGTAATTAAAAGTTTGGTTGAGCCAAAGAAGATTTTCAAATTCTTAAGTGGTGTGCGGCATTAATAAGTGTTGGACTGGCTGTATAGCAACAACTTCGCTAGGCTCGGCCACCTCATTCTTGAGGTACAACAAGGTTTTTTAAAAAACATCCTGACCATATAATTTTCTATGCCATTAAAAAAATAACTTCCAACCTCTTTCTGATAAATGTCTTGAGGTGATGCCAAGTAGTGCACTGCACAGCTTTATCCATCAGAGGTCAGTCTGGTGGGAAAGGCAGCTGAAAAGTATTCTGTTTATTAAAAAACAACAACAACAACAACAAAAAAGTAAAAACAAAAAAAAAAATCACCTGTGGGGAATATTTTGAGCTAAGTCTCATTGATAAAGGCAAGCCAGTCAACATGGACGGAGCTTCTGAATCACACATATTACTGGTGGCTCCATCACCAGCAGCTCAGCGTTTACTTAATTACTGCCAAACCCACACTGTGTGGGAGTTGGTCTCCAGAGCGGCATCCACTTATAAACTGTGTGTGTAGAACTTGAAAAGAAGTTCTATAGTTTGAGTTAACACAAGAAACCATGAAACATCTGTCAACTGTCAGGAACAGAAAGGCCATGGGAGGGGACAGGCAGTTCCCAAACAACTGAAATGGATGAGCACATTGGTTTTTTTGTAATTGGAGAGATGGGACTCATGATTGTGCGCTCTCAAGTGTCACAGGACAGTGAACTTTTAGAAGGAAAGCATCCCACTGTCACCTCAGATTTGGGCGTCATTATCAGGTGCGCTTGAAACGGTTCACCTTGTCGCTCACCTTGTCTGCTCTGTTATTTGTGCAATTTGCTCTGAAGTCAATCAATCAAACTTTGTTTGTGTAGCACCTTTCACACAGGTTAGCGCAGTTCAAAGTGCTTCACATGCATAACAAGACGTAATGAAAGAGAAATCGTTTCAAATAGTTTCATCTGAAAATAAATGTTGAGAAAACAAAAAAGAAAGAAGAAGTGGTAGAAGTGGTATGTTTTAGTGTTATTTTTGGACATTTACTAGATTACCCATTGATATTATTTAGGCAATGGGTAATGTGTCTGCTGCGCTAAATACATTTTCAAAAAATTTGTTACATTATTTATTATTCCAGTTTTTCTCAATTTATTTTCTAAAACTTGATTGATGTTAAGTCATGATTAAATTTAAGCATGTAAATATTAAAAAAAAGTTTACTCCAAAAGCATGATCCCTGGGAAGGGAAGCTGCTGTATATATGTATATGTTCAAAGTAAATACACTGAAATGTAAAGACTGCAAAATAAATTAAAAGCTAAAATTAACATGTGCTTCGGACAAACCTAAGAATTCAGTTATTTCATTTTGTATCCTACATATTGTGCCATCCATTCCACCATTAGCACTGGACGTTTCCAGAACAGTGCTGAACAGTGCAATTTTGTGCTAGGTTGATGTCTTCCAAAAAGAGGAGACAAGACAGATGAAGCCCAACTAAAGCCCAACAACCTTTCCAGCATTACCTCTTCTCTGAGCCCCTTTGTGTTATTAGTATCACATCGCTCACCTTGTCTGCCATGGCTCAGGAGTAGATTTATATCCTTGGTTTGGCGCTCAGGCCTTCTCAGGTGAGTGAAGATGGAGACTGTAGTCTTAGTAGTAAGGAAAGGAAATAATGGACCTGAAATGGTTTTCTGCATCAGATCATGAGTGATGGCACTTCCTCACTGGCGAGACAGGTCTCTGTAGTGGCTTTCATACTAACATGTTTTTTTTTTGTGTGTGTGTGTGTGTGTTTTGTAAGTTGAAATCTAAGAAAAGTTGAAGACTAAAACAACAAAACTATCATTCTAAATTTACTTTATGATCTTATGTGCAGATCTTTTTAACTGTTTCTTATAAAGATACCAGTTGATTGCTGAAAAGTTGAAATGTGCAGTGTTTCTGTGCATATTGTTGTAAATCCATAAGTAAACAGACATCTTCCGCTTCTTCTGTTCCCTTTGGGGCGCCGTGCACGCTTCATTTTAACAGAGCAGATGGATGAACAGTTTTTTTTCAACAAATACTGAATTAAGAAAAAAAAAAGAAAAATATGACTTTGTCTAAATATTCAAACCAATGCTACAGTCGCTTTTTCAGTCTGCTGCTTATGCCATTTTTAAAAGATACGTTGTCATATTCATGCTTCAGCTGTAAAATAAAGCCAAGAGAATCTGTGATTATATAGGTAAACAATGCTCAAACCAATGTGTTAACTTTTGAGATTTTGAGCTTGTTTGCATACCGATCCTTTATGAAACTGCAAATGCGAATGCTCTGCAGGAGACATGCCAGTGTATTCAAAAAATTGTTTGGTGTTCTTGTCCACTCACCTACCCAACAGCCTTTTCCAACACTTAAGTTTGTTCCTAAAATTTGTATGACTTATCAGCAATGTCTAAACTTCAGGCAAACTCCCAAATGGCTTGAAAAACAAAAATGAGTGGACCACTGAGTGCTGTAAGCGTATGGGCGACTGTCTTACAACAAGCTTTGTGTGTTCTGTAACACAGAAATTGCTGAGGGTGACCTAACTGAACCAACTCTCAAAGGCCATTATTGGACAGTACGAGTTGTAGCTAACAAGCATGTGGTTACGGGAAAAAGAAGGCCTCCCTGGTGTGCAGTGCAGACAAAGTGTCAGTTCAGGTCACAATCTCTCTCTCGCTCTCTCTCTTTTTTTCTTTTTTTTTTTTTTTTTAATATATCTGGACACAAACTTGCAACTTTCATTACAGCCAAATTTAAAAATAAGCTAAAAAAAAAGAAAGAAATCAAGTTCTAAGTTGGTGACGTATTGAACAAGCCTTTAAAAATGGCACTGAGTATCAGCCGTTTCCGTTACATATTTATCATATGCTGAAAAGCCAAAACATAATGACCTCACCTGCTTAATATTTGATAGCGTCACTACTCCAAATTACTGAGCCATGGGCTCTACAACACCTTAATGTTCCCTGACTGATCTGGCATCAAGGTGTTTGAAGCAGTTCCCTTAAATTTGGTAGAGCATAAGCCCTTACTGTCATGACCAGTGGATAGGTGGACTCAAAAGGCAGGACTCTGGAAAAAAGTTGACAAAGTACACAGATGTCTTCCAATAGCACAGAAATCCTCGTTTCACTCCAGACAAAGGAATCTGTAACGCCTCTCCTTAATTTTTTCTGGGAATCTGTGCATAAGAAACATAGTCAGGTAAGTTGAGCAAATACATTTCACTGCGCATTGTCCTGTGTATAACTGTGCATGTGACAAATAAACCTTATCAAAACAGTGGCAAACGTAGCACAGGAGCCAGCAGCACTAACTGTTATCCAGTCCACAATCCAGCAAAGACTAACGGCAGCACGCCAGCTTTAATAGTGGCATTGACAAGATCATCAGGAAAAGGTGAGTCTCATGACTTCCAGGTGAGCATGTGATGAGAGGGAGAAGACCTGAACCGGCCCTGACTGTGAACCACCAGACAGGAGACACAAACAAACAGGAGAGGAGAGAGAGAAAAAAGCGAGAACTGGCAGGAACGCACACAGGAGGACACAGGGCCATGACACTTACAACACGTCTCCCCGGATGGCTGTAAGAAGGACTCACCAATGCTGACTGGAAGCATCCCAGAGCCCTGCCATTTTTGGAAATGCATTGCCCCAGTCTTCAGTCCATAACAAATAGCTCTTGTCAAAGTTGCACCAGTGTATTTGCTTACCCGTGTTTCTCTACTTTCAGCATAACTTGGAGAACTCTAAATCTAAAATATCCCCAAACTTTGGATGCTCCATTGTTACAAAACAGTTAATATAATTGAAGACCTGACAGCAGGGATGGACTGGCCATCTGGAGTAATAAGATTTCCTCTCTATTGTCTAAAGCACCCCCCCATCTAATAACACTGACTGTATTAGCATTGCCATTATATCCAATAGTGGAATTATATTTATATCAAATATGTGAGGTGAACAAATAAGAAATGTGACTAAAATGTCACATTTTAGTCACACAGTGACATCAATGACTCTTTCATTGCCAAATCTTCTCTGCCAATGCCAAACAGCTTATTCTGCTACTGAGTCTTGTTTGGTGTTTATTGGATTGGATGATTGCTGGTTGAAGAATGGGATGCCATCCCACATCAGTGTGTGACCAAGCTGGTGACCAGCATGAGGAGGAGGTGCCAGGCTGTTGTGGCTGTGTATGGGCCTTCCACATGCTACTGAGACACCTGTTTGTTAAATGAATAAATTGCTAAATTGCCAATATTTGTTTTTTTCAGGCTTCAATCATTCAATCCAATAAATGACACGAAACAAGAGTCAATAGCAGAATAGGCGGTTTGGTATCGGCAGAGAAGAGTTGGCAAGTTTTTCATGGGTCAATCCATATACTCAACTGTGTTCCTCAACCCACAAGTGCATTGTCCTTACAAATGTGGCACCATTTACGGGGAAATAAACAGACTTTCCAATAGTATAAGATTTATTGGCAAGAAGCATTGTTACAAGAAAGAAATAATCAACCAAACACAGATTTTCTTATTTTTTGTGCTAAGTTTAGATTGTATTTGACTAGACATGTCCTGAAATAGCTGTAAGGCTTGGTGTTTGGACTAATCTGGGCAAATTTTAATGGATTGTTAATCAGCTGAAATGCAAGGGATCAAAGTCATGTCCTTTCTGTTTCTGCTCTTTTCTCCTTAATGATAGCTTGGCTTTGCACAGGGAGCCTCTAATTGCATTGAACAGTAATGACTGTAGCTACTTATGAAACACTCCACTAGAATTCAAGTAGAATTATTCCAGCAACTCTGACAGAGTGAGACATCTTTTCTCTGAACTACAACTTGGGATGATTGTAAAAAAAAAAATAATAATATCATAAATTCAACACTTGCTAGCTTGAAACACCATTACCCCCCCTAAAAAAACAAAAACAAAAAACAAAAGAAAAACAAAACAAAGCCAATAGTCTAATTTGGGGTGTTATATTACACAATACATAGCTGCTCACAAAGATGAGCAGCCATCTGAGCAGTATACTTATCTATATTTTGATGCAAATTTGACTGCAAGAATCATGTGTAGAATAGCAAAAAGTTAATTGAGCTGCTGTTAAAAATTTATAGTTTTAACAGCCCAATTCCAGCTTTAGCCCTCCATAAAGAAGCAAGCATCAGAATTTGCTAAAATAATCTCTTTACGGGCAATATTATGAGGACATTATTACACTCGAATTCGCCCCAGACCTTAACCTCCATCCGTTTTACACATGTTACACAAGTCAAATGTGAGGGAGTAAAGTGGGCCAGGCTCCCGCCTGTCAACATGCACCTCCAATGATTACAGCCTTATTTACAGTCATCTCCCACAGCTCTTGATTGATGGTAGCCATCTCATTAACACCAAAGCAGTCCAAGGCCTCCTAACATGTCCAATAGACACGTTCTCCCTCACTCAGGCAGCTGTACTGCAATTAGAAGTCCCCTGGAAGCCAACTGTACTCCAGAAAAGGAGAAATGGACCATACTATAGCTAGTTTTTTGCAGCTTTGATATTGTTTCAGAAGGCAGCAGAGAAATTGTAAAGAAGCGAGTGGGGAATGGAGCATGGTTAGAAAGAAGGTGGTGGTATCATGCGGATGATTTATTAATGTAGCTGGACACTTAATAATTACTTAACACACACATGCATAGATCACCTTTACAGTATTTCTGTCAGGCAAAGGCGCAAGAATGGAAATGATATGTGATTGATGCCAGGAAGCATAGGCACAGCCCAGGGGGAAAGCAGTGCAAGGTCTTACTTATAAAAACATCAATCAAGGAGCATGGTCTGTGAAGCCATGGGCTGTGCAACACCAGAAGTCCCCCACCCCCACTCTTCACACTGTGAACAAGACTTGCCTCAAAGGGAAGTAGGATTCCTTTGCTCGGTTAATGAAGACATTGACGCCATGCATGGCTGCTACATAGAAAAGAAACATATCACAGGCTGCCGTTGTGCAAACCACAACTCAATCTTAACTATTTACCATCTCACCAAAGAAACACACACCATGCCCTGAAATGGGCTGTATTACAGCCACAGTACTATTTTTGAAAGTGAAGATTAATGCTACCATAAGACAAAACATGTGCAAGCTGAAATAAAGTCATAATGAAATGTCCATTGCTGTCCCTTCTTCTCCTCGCCTCCACCAAAACACACTTTATCACAGATGTAGGAGGGGTGACGGTTCATTATGTTGTTTTCAAATAGGACCAGATTACAGTGAACCCACCTGCAATCAGAACTCGAACCCCACAGCGGGGCTGAGATTCAATTTTAAGTTTTATTCAGGTGTCATACACACATAGTTAATGTACAAGAAGCAGGTCAACAAGGTAATTACTTTTAAAAGCTTTAAATGCCCAACTGCTAGATATACTGTAGTAAAATGAAAGGGCATCATTAGGGCTCCCTTTTTTTTTTTTTTTTTTTGTAGCAATAAAGAGTAAAAAGTTCTCACATTGTTGTGTAGAAGTAGCTCGTTTACAGTACAAAAGAGAGATGTTCTAAAATGTATCAAAGATTGTTGGGATTTCTGTAGTCAGATATGAAGCGTATTGTCCTTTTGAATTTTGTTGAAAAAACAAAATGGCCTTTGTTGCATCACTGTTACTGATTTATAAAGGCCTTAAACCTTACTGGCAAATCTATTTTGCACAAGTACGACAGAATTCTTTACTGTACTTCATAAACCAGTCAGGTATCATTTCCCACTGTACAGACACCTCAGGTTTTTAAGAGACCTCAACAAACTATACATAAAATATTAATTTGCTTTTGAAGATATTGAATTCTGTGCTGTCTTTCACTACACCTTAGCTAAAAGAACTGAGGAGCTTCTATCATTGGGTTTCCAACACAGTATGGAAAAGTATTGAAAAGGTTATTCTCATGTCTTGATAAGTATAGACAAAGAAAAAAGAGTGTTGAAACTATTTGTGTCACTGTTGTAACCATAACGGTTAATCTTCTGTTTCTCTCTTCTCCCCAGTGTCATCTGTACTGTACTTCTAAATTTATTTCCCATTTTTCGTATATGGATGGTTTTTCATTACGCTGGCTTGTCTTCTTGCTTCCTTCATTTGTGTTTCTTCCTCATGTTTTAACACCTACCAGTGAGGTTATGAGAAAGCTACACAAAAAAAGCTGCCAGTTATCCATATACACAACCCTAAAAACAAGCACTGTGAAAATAAACTGTCTCACATGTGGAGTTTTGGCATATATAGTTCATGCCATTTGATTAAAGACCTCTAGGTGTAGGATACACCTGTGCTTCCTCACTCTTTGGTCACTAGAAGCCTCCTCTCTCCTTGTCTTCATCGTGGTGTATTTTTATTCTACAGCCACACTCGGGAGGCTGTGATATGACCAAAATTACTGCAGCTATGTGCAATGAACTTGCAAACTTGCCTTTGAAATGGTTGCCTTGAAGACGGGGACCAGGTCTGCGACCACTCACTGTCAGCTGTTATCTTCAAAGCATCAAGATGGCAATAAAACAGCAGTAAAACTGAGTCATTCGGCTACAATTTTGTGATTGAATTGGGTCAAGGTGGCAATTGCTTACAATCTGTTTGTGGATAGTATGACAATTAACTGTGATAAGTTGGCAAAAATCACAAATCTGTTGCCATCTACAAATTCACATTAAACAGAATTTCACAGTCACTGCTTACATTCAGAGTTCAGTGAGAACTTCACAGATCTGAAAGAGAAATTCTGAGATGACTCCACAAACAGGGATGTTGTTGCTGCAATTTAACTGAAAATGACATAGGTGCTTGACAGCCTTGCTCTTATATAGGAATATAGCAAGAACACAGCTGGTTGGCAACTAGTTGAGTCCCCTATTACAAAGAGACGCATCACAGGTGAGTCGCACTCATTGGCACAAATTGACTCTGACTGATTGCAATATGTTGGAAGTCTGCCTGCATTTATAAATTAGATGGCAGTTATTGCAAAACTTTGACAGTCAGTCTGAGTCAAACTGCAGTTATTTGGAGACAGGTTCCCTCCCACCACTGGCTACCCTGAGGTTGAGGTGTTGCACACTCAACCTGTGAGTTGGCTGCTCCAACTGCTGCAATCAGTTGCCAAATGCAAAAAACTAAACAAAACAAACAAAAAGTTGTTCCTACTGTAGCTGCAGGGAGGTTGCCGTCCTATTTTTACTGTGGTGTGTCGGACCCATAAGAGGCTGGAAGATTGTTCATTAATCCAAGATAAGTGGGGGTATGACTTTTGGCATATGGAATTAACAAGAGAATGCATCATTTATATAACAAGATATCCTCTGTGTCAGTTTGCTTGTCACTTCCTGTTATGTTGATTTGAATTTTTCTTACCTGCCATCTTCTACTTGTTCCTGCCTCTCATTTTTTTTACCTGCTCTGTGAATTTGGGCTATGCACATTCCTGTGCAGCCAGAAGGCCGTAAAACAGTACCAAATCCAGACATGCGGGACCAAAATAGTTTAAAAGAAAATGTAGCAAACAGCTCACAAAGTAACACAATGCTCTGATCATATTGCATTTGTCTTTAATGCAGAAGTGTATCTCATTCATTCACTGATGAAATATCTGTGCAGGAAAATGGCAGAGTGTGCTACAACTGTGCAGATGTGTGTCTAGACATGCACATTACTTCGAATTTAGGGTGTAAAGGACAAGAATGCGTGAGAAACATGCAGACTGTGGCCAGGCCAGAAACAACTATCCACTGCTATGAACACAGCTCCACATCCCTCTGCAAAGGCAACATGTTCACACAAAGCTAATAGCAAAAGGTCTCCAGAGTGACTAAATGGTAAAACCATAGTTAACTTCCGCTTTAGGGAGATATGTTATTTTTTTTTTCTGTATTGTTCACAGTTTTTGCAATTTGAAGAAAATGTTCTAATAGTAAAGTCTAGGTTTGGTGCTAATTGCTTTGAATAATTTATATCAAACCTGCCTAGAACTTCCTAAAGCTACTTCCATATCTATCTTACATTTTTATATACAGTATGTGGGTTCTTTCATTGTGCTAGCTTGCCTCCTCGCTTCCTTCACTTGCATCTCTTAATCATGCTTTAGCACCTACCAGTGAGGATGTGAGAAAGAGGTGCAAGCAAGGACTGAAGCTGCCAGTTATCCCTATATACGTCCCCACAAGCAAGCACAGTGTGAAGAAACGGTGTTACGTGTGGAGGTGCAGCATATACAGTTCAGGCCACTTGATAAAAGATTTCTGCTTACTATACACCTATGTTTCCTCATTCTTAGCTCCTGCAGAAGCACTCCTCTCTCCTTATCTTCCTCAAGGCAGATTTAAGAGATTGGAAGAGCCTCCATGAGAGTGTGTGTGTGGGTGGGGGTATGATTTTCAGGTTATGGTTATAAGAGGTAGCACCAGGAAGCATAATATAGAATTACCCCTGCTTTCTTTTGATTTTAGAGCCTCTAACATCAAAGCATACATAGTTAGAATGTAAAATACATGTCAAAAGTTGGATTTTGAAAGGATTTATTTTCAACAAACAAACATTCAGCACCTAAGTTGTCTCTTGGTTTCAGATGTTAAATATGGTCTGAAAAATCCACTGAGAAGCGTGGAAATGTGAGTCAGTAAAGTATGAAATTTTGAAATGAAAACTGTGTATCGTGGTTTGTCATTTAAAAGCAGAACTAATATGAGTGATGCCTCAAGTCATGGAACCTTAGTGTTGTACCTCAGTAGAATTATTTACGGGGCAGCCATTATTTTTTTACCTTCAGAAAGGTCATTTGTCAAGCCTCTTTTAATTGGGTTATTTTTCATGGAACAAACACAACCGTCGGGAGAGTATTTCATTTAAAATGTTGATAAGCAGCAGATTGTTCCTGTGCCTGTCATCTGCATGATGATGTTGTAACATGAGGGCAGTGGTGAACTGAGGGGCTCGAAGTGTGCTGCATTAGAACATAAAAATTAGCATTTAAAAAATTTTTTTTTTATTTCCACGGCAGAGAAAACCAAATTCATGTTAGAGCCACATTATTGAGCGCATTTCTTTATAAATATGAGCAAAGAGCATAAATTAACCAGTATTTTTCCATCTGCAAGGGCATTTGTGGAGGTAATGGTTTGTTTTTTCCTTTTTCTGTTCTGACCATTTCATTACTTCCTTGAAGGAATTGTGAAAGCACTTAGGTTTTCCCCTGCTACCGATTTGCATTGCATTATAGTGCAGGTGCAGCGGCTAGGGAAGGGTCTGGAACCATGCTAATGAACAACCTTGTTTTAATTAACTTCAAGTTAAAATGGCGTGAAATTGAAAATGATTATTGCCAAAGTAAACATCCCTAATTAGGATATAAGGGGTGTAAGTAAATTATTTGATAACTATTGTTTATGTGGAGCTTTGCGTCACCTGGTTTGGGTTAGGAATTAATCTCCTCAGCAGAAACTGAATGCACGATGGCAGACAATCTAATTCTCTGTAAATGGAAGAAATTATCATTTGGGCTGTTCAATAATTTATAGCTCTTTTACTATTTAGCTTACTAATACATATTTTGCTTCTTGTAATTGTTACAGGTTGGGGCAGACCCAGTAAACAGGACTCTCTAAATGGCCTATTTGCTGTTGGCACAAGTAAATGACATAAAATAATCAATAAAAGTCAATTAAATAGAATTCTTCATGAATTTTTTATTGTGCCCCTGTCAGTGCTTCTACATACAAAATTTAAGCGAACAATTAAATACTATTTTTTTAAAATCAAGATAAAGTTCATTCTGATGTAGATGAAAAGTCTCAATGCCTGCACTAAACGCCATCCTGTACGTGTCATATTTCAGTCAGTGCAGCACCGCAGAACAGATTGAAAGGCTGCCACAGACGAGAAAGAATCTGCCAGTGGGTGATGAATGAGCCTGTCAGATTAGAGACAATTTGATCATGTCTATTGACTCCAAGTTTAATTTCACTGATCACATCATGACCAACGATGCATGTACAGACATATGCTCACTCATTACAACTCGGACTGGCTTCCCTCCTTGCTTAAGGTTCCTTTCTGACCTGTGTTGTGTGAGGATGACAGCAATGTTAATTTTAACACCTGTGTCTGGATTTAAGAGTCAGCCGTTTGGGAATTTTTTAAGGAGGTAAGGCCTTGTGATTTTTAATATGGCTTCCACTGGTCAGTGACTT